>NC_137598.1:5239304-5691804 GCF_963210335.1 Falco punctatus | reverse complement strand
ACCCCATCATTTATCTGGGCTTTCAAAACGAACCACAGACGCTGAAATATTTGCCTAAAGGCGTGATATTTTGTGGGAAATAGACCTATTTTCGCTGGTCCTGGAGATCCCCCGAGCAGCCTTTCTGCCAAGTGTATGTTTCGTGAGCCGGGGTTGTATGAAATAGATTTGCCTTTATGAGCTGTGTGGGCACATATAGGTAAATTCAGAGGTAATTGTAATCCCATATACACTCTCCTCACTCTACACACTCGTATAGATATGCACACATACACTTTGCAAAGGCAAACGTATTTCACACATACATAAATAAACACAGCAAATACTTGGGCTTTGAATTTGGTCATGAGAAAATCCTGGCACCAGCAGCCGGCCAATATTCCTGCCTAAACTGCAGGAAAAAAGCCAAGCGGACCGTGCAAGTGTAGCAACTTCCTCGGCACCGCAGTCACGCCCGAGTCGGGAAATTCACAGGAAAAACTTGATTTAGCCAAAGGCACCTTCCAAATATGCTGGTGTGACATGGACCCAATTCGCGCTTGGAGAAAACCTTGAATGCTACCAAGCCCTGGAAATCCCCTTGGAAACTCCATCACCCCCCCCAAACGCTTAAATTACAGGGAAAGGTCTCTTACCTTCTGCAAGAATAAAAATTCGGGTTCAACATAAACGAAAACTGAAGCTATACAAGATTTTAAAAGGAAGCAACAGAAACAGAAACAGGCAAAATCCGCCCCAAATTGGATCTGACCATTTGAAAACGCTGCAAACACCACGAAATGCCTTTTAAAACGCAAAAACACTGGGAAACTACATCTTTCTCCACGCACCCATTTTAAATTTAACATCTGAAGCGAAAGAAAACCTTTATCTGTATTTATTTATTCCTTTATTTACGCCCCAATTACAAATCCGACCCAATATTATCTTTCTTTCGGGTTAACTCCCACCAAAACCTCTCTTGGCGTGGTTGTTGAAGGCGCTTTGTGCAGATAAGTTTGGAGGGGTTTTGATAACCTTGACTTTGTGGGGATTTTTTTTTTGCTTTTTTTTTTTTTCCTGTGGGTATGGGTGAGGGGGTGTGTGCAATTGCAACTCAACTGCCAGATAATATCATTTCCCTTTGGATGCGGAATGGTATTAAAAAAAAAAGAAAAGAAAGAAAGAAAATAAAGAAAAAATAAAGGATAAAAAAGAGAAGTGTTTCTGGGGTTTGCTTTTAAAAAGGCCAATTTTGGAGAGGGAAGCGCCAGAGGATAGGTTTTGCTGGTGCCACAGACCCGAGGTGTGTGTGCATGGGGGTCCACACACGACCCACATGCATGCAGCCCTGCATGCACATACAACGCCACATTTCCCAGCCATCCTTCTGCTGCTGGAACCCTAATTATAGCACGGATCCTGACACACGGCGGATATTTTAATCCACATACCACAGGCAAACCATGCAACCCGTTGCTTAGATCTAGGCAGGATTTTCTACCAACTTTTTAGAGAAATTAAATTCATCCCTTCGCATGTTCCTCACTTATTGACCTGAAAGAAGCCTCAGAATCCACCTAGCTTCAATTTTGGACAGGAACAAACCCGAATATTCACATACACGTAGATTTCAAGCCATATGCAATCTCTATAGTGAAAATAAAACGTCTTCCATGAAAGCCTCTTTTCAGAAAATACCAAATTTAAAACATCTGCTCAACACACAGAAACATTTTTTGCCTTCGCAAACAAGATCTCAATTCGCCAGGAAAGAAAAAAAAAAAAGCAGCAGCTTTTTCCTCTCTGAGTCTCCCAACGAGCTTCCAAGCCACGAAATGAACCACACTGCACAACTCCAGCCTGAGATGTTTGCAACTGCAAATTAGACTCTACGCATTTTAATTTTTTACCCTACTTCAACACTGAGCAAAGCCAAAGAAGACAAATCCTCTTAGCACACGGAAATAAAGCATTTACATAGAAAGCGATATGAAAGGGAAAATAATCAGGGTTCATCTGCCTTAAAAACCACAACCCCCCCTGCAAGCGACACCCCCAAACAAACAAGCCCCAAGTCTCGGCAATTTCAAAGCAAAGCCACCTCATCTTATCACATTCTGCAGCGTTGACTGCAAGAACCTTTTTTTTTTTTTTTTTTTTTTTTGCATAAGTACATGCACAGCAAATTTTCTCCATAAAAAGAGCGAGGGGACGAGTTCTCAAATAGCTGTCTGCTCCTTTTTCTCAGCTCTTAAATATATATTAAAAAAAAAAAAACCACACCAACAAAACAAACAACCCAAAGCAAACCACCCAACAGTTCTAGGAAGATTTTTTTTCCCCAAAAAGACAGCAACAATACAGAACATTATTGTGCCAATTTCTGGAGGAGAAGTTGGCTGGGTAGAGAGCACGTTAGTGCATATTCGCAGTACTCTAGCTCTTATTAGCTATGGATGATTACTAATTGCTGAAATTAGCTACTGGTAATGAATGATTCCCTTACCTTTTGCTTCATTGTCAGAATTGTCAGTGCTGGTGTCAGTGTTTTTATTCAGCTCTTTCTCTGCTTCCGAAGGACTTATTTTGGGTGCTGGGGCGCTTTTTTCTGTTTTAATTTCGTTCGTGGATGTGTTCTGAGTATTATCTGTTTTTGTGTTTTCGGGAAAACTCACTTTAGCCACCGGGGGCGGAGGAGGAGGAGGAGGTGGTGGTGCTGGTTCCAGATGCTCATTCCTTGGGTTCAGGCTCGCCCTGGATTCAAAACTTGCCTCAAACTCATTTGGATTGCTGCAGTTTGACGTCTTCTCCATGGAGGGGTAACCTTGGCTCGCTCGGTAGTAGCTAGGAACGGGGACTTCATGGTCATTTAGGCAAGACTCAGGCATTTGGTTGGGGTAGAGGGCCGTCTCTGTGGCATTTTTTGCCCTTTTATCAGCGTTATACATACAGCAAACATTCTCTTCCTTGACATTGGTTGGGAAGGAGCAGGATGGGAGCTGTCTTGCAACAGGTTGCTCGATCCTGTACGTATTTTTGGGGTCACACCAAGTGTCTAGCTGAGAAAGGTAAGATGGATAGGTGCTGAGAGACAAGGTAGCGCTATTCACCTCGTCCCTTTTGGAAAGAGACGGGATAATTCCACAGTTCCTCATGACTCCGCAGCTGAAATCGCTCCCAGGCTGCATGTACATCCCTTGGCTGGAGGAATAATTCTCCCCTCTACAGGTACCGGCCAACGAGTCCATCAAAAACGAGTTAGAAGTCACATTGTTGGGACATGACATTTTCAGAGAGGGTTTTTAAGGAGGAATACTCCAGCCAGGGGCTGACATCTTTTTTTTAGGGGGAAAAAATATCAAGCACCATAATTATCCACGCATCGCTCTCCCCCCCTCCACCCCCCCACGTGATGCCCAGGCCAATGAGGATTGAAAATGGCCTTGATGATTCAGACGGGGGCGACGTCACGGGGGTCAAGTTGTCGGGACCGGGAGCGGCACCGTGGAGCAACAGCGACATCTGCCAGCACCGGGCCGGGACCTGCCGGCGAACAAAGGCAGAGCCCCGCCGCCCGCTCCCGCCCGCCCGTTTGTTTACCAACGGAGCCACGCGTGGAAACGGGGCAAAGGAGCGGGGCCACCGAAGAAAGAAAAAATTACAAAATTTATATCGATTTGGAAAAATTTTTAGTTTATTTTTTTTTTAAATGTATAGGGGGAGAGGGTAAAATTTAAATTAAAGAATCATCCCCTCCCCTTTTTTCCCCCTCTTCCCGTGCCTTCTCGGAATTACCTTTTTGCGCCCCAAAACCAATTTTTAATTGTTGCCTCCCGACGCCCCCCTCCTCTCTCCTTCTCCTTCCTCCGCTCGCCTGCATCTTCCCCGCCCTCCCCAGCGAGGCTGGGCATGGGCGAGCTCCTCTGGGCTGAGCCGGCTGCTGCGCTGCTGCTGCTGCTTGGCGTTATTTTTATGCGTATTAAAATTATTTGGGTTTTTTAGGGGGGTAGATGGGGTTTGGGGGGTGCGGTGGGGTGATGCACTCGGCGCGGCTTTGCTTTCGCTGTTTCGAGAGAGATGTGGGAAGGGGGGGGGCGGGAATTGGGGAATAATTCAGAGACCCTTCAGGCAGGCATTTCCCCGAAACCCCGAAGCTCCTTAGAGCAGGTTGGATATTTCCCAGGCAGCTTTTTTAATGAAGAAAAAGACGATGAAAACCTAGTTTTGCTTTATATTCCCTTTTCTTTTATTCCCGGCAGCAGAACAGCTTCGCCCTCCCTGACTCTGCGAAGACAGCTTTTTTTAATTATCCACTTTCATTCCCGAACTGTCTTAAGTTTCTGGGATAAAATGGCATGTGTGGTGTTGTGCAGGGGAATGAAAAAAAACCCAACCAACATAACTCCTCGTGGAAAGCAAAAAAAAGGGGGTCGAATTTGTGCAAAGGGAACGACTTTGGAGGGTGACCTGGTGGAGCGCGGCGGTGTGGTGGGTTCTCTCCCCTCTCGTCCCCCCGTCTGCTCCCTCTTTCTTTCCGGAAAATATCTACCGGGGAGGTGGGCGGCGGAGGGGGGGGGGGGGGGGGGGGAGGGAAGGGAGGAAAATCCAACCTGAGACTAGCTACATACCCTGCAGAAGGCTTTGCAAACTGAAACTCCCCTGATTTGGTCGGATTTTATTTGATTTTCATTTCCTCTTTTTTCCTGGAGTGATTTCACGAGGAAAGTTACTTTTCTCTTCAATATTTCCTCTCTCCTCTTTTGTGGCGCAATTCGCTGCGATGGCAGCTCAAGTTGCTGTTTTCTTTTAAATTTTAAATCTCCGAGCAAGATTTGATGCCTTAAAGACGACGGAATTTAAACATTGGTAGTTATCGTGCCCTTTCCCCCAACTTAATTTTCTTTATTATTTTCTAAATCGTGTAGTAATTAGGCTCTATAGGGTTTTTGTCATCATTCGTCCTGGCGTGTTCTAATGCTGGTGGGTGAACTCTGATTTTAGGCGAAGCGGCGGATTAAAGCAATGGTGAATAAATAAATAAAAAGGGAGATAGCCCGGAATTTCAAGATCATTACGATTAGAAAGAGACGGGTTCAGAGTCACTTTCAAGGGAAACAAAAAGAAAACGCCACCTTTCATTAAAAAAAAAAAAAAAAGAACAACGGGGGTGGGGGGGAGAGAGAAAAAGAAGGAAAAAAGGAAAAGAATGGGGAGAAAAAAGAAAAACAAGGGGGAGAAAGGAAAGGGAGCAAAATCGTGGAGAAAAAAAAAAGTACATTGGAGCAGAGAAAGTGGAACTTGACCGTTTGGGGTGATTTGTAACGGTTTAGAGCAAAGTCCTGCTTAAATATTCTCACGTCTGCAAACCTGTTTTCCCAAAGATTTTCAAAAGCAGGGCTGTAAAATTTCCCTCGACTTAACTTTCAAGAGCCTTGCAGGTCTTCTCTCCGCATCAAGTAGGACAAGTTTCAATATCTTAGGCCGAAAAAGCCTAAAAGTGCATAATCCTATTTCGTGTGCCCCCTTCCCCAGCACAGTAAAAGCTTTCGTAGGCTTCAGACGCCATTTGGTTCCCCTGGAAAGCTATTTGCGACTTTATTGCCTCTATTTGTGTTATCTGCATAGGTCTTTTTAAAACAGTTTGATAGAAATCGTTCAGTTTTATGATATCCAACGAAAATTCCACATAATATTTATAAGCAAAGAATAAAACTTTAGTATGGGAGCCAATATTTTCTCATTTATAGGTGATGAAATTAAAGACCAATGCAATTTTGTATTATATTGTGCTTTTTTCCCCCCGGTTTGATTCCCCCCCCCCCCCCCCCCCCCTTTATTTTTGCAGCTGATGTGGCTGGCCAATAATTTATGCTGCTCAGTCAAACAGTTACACATGTGCATTTTTTGGGACACCAAAATTTGACCTCATAGCTTCCTGTATTGCCTGCCTAAAGATTAAATACGTTTTCCTGATTTTTTCGCCCTGCATTCTGGTGTGTGCTTTGTCGAAGGAGATATGAAGGAGTTGCACGGAGCCCATCAAACGTGACATTAAATAATTTGAATTTGCTTCTCCGCAGAACCAGGCGCTTCGCAAGAGCATCTCGAGCAAACCTCCCCATCCGGGTTGCTGGAGAAAGCAAAAAACGGTGCTGGAAACCTCATCTTTTATGAATGTCTAAACGTTGTGAGTATAAAATAAAGATTTACACCGTTCATAGGCGTTTTGTTTACTAGGGTTTGCCAGCACAAGCTAGCGATGTAAACGTTTGGAGGGTTTCAAGCCTGGTTCCCGAGTTGCTAATCAGCATCTTCGGGAGCACAGTGGGATGAGTAAATATAAAATCAGGTTGTTCATAAAAATATGAGCTGAAAATGTCTCGAAACTTCACTGTGATGGGGTTTTTGGCCGTGGAAAAAGAAAGTTGACATTAGGAAGCAGCACAGAGGCGTCTCCAGGAGACCGAATATTGTTTAAAGTTTAAAATAATTAGAAGTATGATAAACATGGGTCATTAATGGAAAGAGAAATAAAATTCATCAGCCTAAGTGGAACCCCCGTTGGGAAAAATGCTTTACTCTAATTACAGAAAATAAATACGAACAAATGCTATTAAAACTTAAAAGGAGAGAGTCTACCCGTGGTAAGGACTTTAATAACCTACTTTGAATTTTACACACTTTTAGGGGAACCATATACACGTCCGATGTTCATCCCCCGCCACCGTCGGGCTGCCACCCTTACGCGTTTCCTCGAAAGCTGCTCTCCCACCCCCACCCCCCAGCCGCGTGGGTTCAACCTGGCCCTTTTGGGCCAGTTCAGGGGGTTTTACCCAATGAACTCCGAGGCACAGCAAAAAAAGTGGGGTTTTGCCCTTCCTTTCACGGCCCCTGTTCTCCCGGGGAGAGGGGATGCCTGAGCGGGCTGTCCCCGCGTCCTCCCATTGTCCCCAGAGTCCCAGACAGCGCAATTGCCCTAAAACGTCCCCAAACCAGCGCTGGGGATGCCCGGGAAGCCGCGGACCTTGCTAGGCAGGGACGAGGGGCTGGGGGGGGAGATGCCAGAAAACCCCGTCTTCTTCCCATCACCCCGAGGAGTATATAAATGTCTACGATTTCCAAGACAAAGCATCTCTCGGGCTTCCTCGGAATATTTTACCTGTCCCCTTTTCAATCTAATTATTTAACCGTGAGTTATGTATAGAAAGTGTTTCTTATGCCCATTGTATTTTTTACCAAGTTTTCTTACGTTTTTATGACAAACATTCATTTTCGCTTCGAGGAAGTATTTGGTAGCAACACTTTAATGATTACCTTAAATTTGTATTTCTGCCCGGTATTATGCCCTATGTTGTAGCGGAAATAATTCTGATTTATGACAAAGTACACTGGAGTACAATAACAGCGATGCAAAAATAAAACCCACGCCTTTATATGTTGGCTTAGAAACTGTAAACTATCACCACAAGAAATCTATCAAACTTTACAATCCCTCTTACCCTGCTTCCTTCTTTCTGAGTAACTTAAGTCAAAGAATTATGGAATGATATTATGTTCCTTGAGGTGGTATTGAAAACTGTGTTCAAGCTTTTCTACCCCCAACATAGCACCCATGGACTGGATGGAGGTTGGACCCCTTTCCTTTCCCTTTGATCATTAAGGCGAAATTTGGAAAGTGTAATTCATACATAAGCAAGAGCAGGCAGGGTGACAGAGCACAACGATGTGACACGGGGATTTTGGAGGAGTTTATTCAGTGCTGAAATGTTTCCTTTAATTTTCCAGCCGCGTTAACAAACTTAAATATTGTGCCCACACACACACACAAAAAAAAAAAAAAAACAACCCACAGAGAGAGAGAATAATTTCTACCAGAGGTGTGTAGGTTCGGGTGGAAGCTCTGGAAACGTGGATTATTGCACGTTTGGAAAATTAAAGTTTTTTTTTGTGGGGGTTTTGGGGTTTGGGATTGTTTTTGGGGGGTTGGCGGTTTTTTGTTTTTGTTTTTAGTCTGGGAAATACTGGTGGCCGCGCTGCGGTTTTTAAGCTGCAAAATAACTGAGCAATGTGGATTTTGGAGAGCCCCTTTTATAAAGTTAAAAAAAAAAAAAAAGAAAAGAAGTGAAGTTGAAAGAGGCGAAGAGTAACGATGAAAGGTAAAAACTGCAAACAATGAAGGACGTGCTAAAATGTGGGTCTGCCCTGCGAGTTAAGAGCAAACCTCAAAGAATTCCTATTTTTCACATATGACGATAGGAAAATGATTCCTTTCAAAGTTTTTTAAAACACTGATAATTTAACAGGCGTCTTTGAAGCGGCAACGCCGGTCTGCTGAGCGCCTCAAAATAAACATTATTGTTTCAATTACAGTTTTAGCAGAATATCGAGAGCACCGCGAGGACGGGCGATTAACACTCCCGTTTCTTCTTCAGCAAGAAAAAGAAGCAATTTGGGCAAAATAAAATCCCAATAAATAGAAATTTCACACCTAGCCATGGAAATACGCTGGAGAGATCGGAGCTGAAGCTTGACCTTTTTCTTTTGCTGTATTTGCCTACATTTGCGAGTCTCTACCTTCCAAACGCACACACTGCCGCAGAGGTGGAGAGTGCTGGGAAACGTATGTGCAGGGAGAGGAATTCTCCTTTTTATTTTTTTTTTAATATATTTTTTTCCGTACCTGCAGCCCTCATCCTGAGAGAGAACCTCGAACATCTCCTGCTTCCTTAATCCCGGGCTCTTCGCAAACCCCAAAGAGTTTCGGCTGTTTTTTAAAAATTAACCGTCATTTGCAGAGTCACACACGGTTTATATCAAACACATCTTTAAAGCAGAGGACTGCAGATTTTCTTGAGCATGTATCACCTAATTCAAAGAAAGGAATTAGGCCGCTTTTTGACAATTAAAACGAACGAATTTACTTTGCTACTTGTGACACATAAACAATTGTAATGTTTACATTAAGCCTTCCCCCCCCTTTTTTTTTCCAAAATGAATAAAGTTTTTTTATGGGCTCCATCAGCAATATGTTCCAGCCTAATTCCTCAACTCTAGATTAAAAAAAAAAAAAAAAAAAAAAAAAAAGCCTTGTGAGGTTGCAAACCACATTCTCGTGGTTTCATGTTGTAATTTAGAAGTTATCAAAAGCAGAGAAACGTGCTTCCATCTAACATATGCTGTGCATCCCTCCATCCCCAACTTTATGAAAGGCGGATAAGCCAGGCCTTAATGAGCCGCCATTTTGGGGCAAAATAATAAAACTCATATTTTTAATATATTCCCGGACAGCGGAGGGGCAGCGCAGCTATGAGCTGCCCCCACACCGCCCTCGTGTCCCTTTTTTGGGGGGCATTTGTTTTTAGGGGGCCATTTATTTGGGGGAGAGCTATTTCTTTATGGAAGGCCATTTATTTTTGGAGGTCTATTTAATCATGGGGGACTATGTTTGGAGGTCTATTTATTGGGGGGGTCTATTTATTTTTAGGAGTTTGGTTTTTTTTTTTTCTTTCGGAGGGGGGGTAAAAATCAAATCGCAAGTTTGCAAACGCTTTGCCTCAAATCCGCAATTCCTTCCCCAAAGTTTTCTCCCTCTCCCCCTCTCCCTCCCTTCCCCTCCCTCCTCCTTTTGCCGGTGGCTTTGCAATATTTCAGCAGCAAATTCGCCGCCGGTCCCCCCTCGGCAGAGCGGTGCTTCAGGAGAACCAATTTAATTGCCTTTCGCCAAGGTTATGGGCCACCAGGGTCCCTGGGAGAGGGCTCCAGGACTCGGGGGCTGCTGCCTGCTTGCCTGTGCCCAGCCCTGCCTCTCCGCCGGGAGCAGCTATTGCTCCTATAAAAGTTCCTCGTACACAAATAAATGAATTCACCCTAGGATCCACAGGCGAGGATTAGCTCAATTGATGGTCGATTCGAGTCCACTTGCCAAAACCACTGGCTTTCTTCTTCGCTTTTGCGAAATCCCAGCTCTGGCCAAGCTGCAAACCAACGTCAAACCCGTGAGGAAAAGTGGAAATGGTCAAAAGGATGGATTTCCCCTCACGGCTATTGTGTGCCGCTCTTGCTGAGTTGTTCAGCTGAAGTTGTTTATTTACATGCCACCAAGGAGGTTTCGCCTTATCACACTGTCAAGTTTACGTGCTTCTGCCCTGGCACCTTCGGGAGAGGCTGCGTGGGGCCGTGTGGGTGCCAGTGGGTGCGTGTGCCTGGGTACGTGCGGCCCCGTCCACACAACGAGGATTCTGGACACTTTAATCCAGCACTTGCAGCTCTACAGATCCCCCCTCCCCAAACAAGCTTCTTTTTTTTCTTCTTCATTTTTTTCCTTTTTTTCTTTTTCTCCTTTCCTTTTTCCTTTCTTTTCTTTTTTCCTTTCTTTTCTCTCTCTCTCTCTTTTTAATTTTTAAAAAAGAATTAATTTGCTTTGTAAGGAAGCCAGCATTAAGTGAACATTATTATCCCGCAAGAAGCCAATTAGAAGCCGGCCCCCTCGCCTCCTTCCCTCTGCAATATTTCACAACAAAGTCACCCAGAGCTGCTTCCAATATGTTGTGTATGAAATCCAGGGAGCAATAGGAAACAGGTTGGGTTGGTGTGTTTGTACGTCACATGGAAAGGGCTTTTGTAATTAGTCTGGGTGTCATTAACGTAGAGCACAGAGCGAGCTCCCCAGCCTATGAGGGAGGCTTTATTGTGATGGACATCCAAGGTAGGAATAAAGCTGGTGGAAAAGCCTAAATGCGTGCTGGGAATTAAAAAAAAAAGGGGGGGGGGGCGGGGAAAAAAGAAAAAAAAGACGAAAAACTTGTAAAACTTTTACGCCAAACAAAGTTATAAAAACTTTTCATGCGTTAAGATATCAAAAGCTTTATAACAATAATAAAGACTGTGTGCCGTGTGTGTTAAACCTGCTTCGAAATGCATTAAATGCTGCGCGGCTGAGTTAAATATTAAGCATCATAAACGCCACGCGGGGTTCAAAATTAGTTTGGGGGTGGGGAGGGGGGGGGGTCGGCGGAAAAATGTGGGGGGGCCCCCCACCCTGGCTCCCTGGAGGCGGGGCGGCCGGAGAGCCGCGACCCTCTCTGATTCCACTTTATTACAAAAGGGTTAAAGGTGATGGACTTGACTTTATTGAAGTTCAAAGACATCATATATTCACATTTTTCTTCCTGTGGGTCTCACTCCCACCCCTGATCACTCAGCCCGCCTCGGAAAACCCCTCGCCATGGCAAGTTTTGGTTTTCTGTGGTTAAATGGGAGCCGGCACCCAAAACCCCGGCGCCGGACCCTCCCCTCGCCCCGCCGCATATGTCGCCCTCCGTATAGGTGCACACACACTGGGTTGGCGAGATACATATGTCTCAGCCCTGTTCTGCTTGTACGCTCCCCCACTGTGGTACCCAAAGCATCTTCAGCGACCCCCCCGCGCCCCGTCCTCCGCCAGCCCCTTCTCCCCCCCCTCCCCAGAACATTAACAGCCCTTTTCCTACATGGCACTGATGCTTAATGCTGCTGTAAACTCCCACATGGTCTATAAACTTGGATTTTACAACTAGCATTCCATTTTAGCTCGCGAAAACTTTGAACTAGGCCTACAGTTTCATTGTGCTGCAGTTGAACTGGAGCCTTGGAAAAGGCGGGGGGGGGGGGGGGGGGGGAAAGGAGAAAGCCAGGGAGGGGGAGAGAGAAGAGGGGGGGAAAAAATTCCCTGGGCAAGACTCCCTTATTTGTTTACTATTTACTGCGGAAGTCTTTTCCTTTAGCCAGACGGGGTAATTAAGAAAAATTAAGCTGTTTAGTGCTGCAGTCTTTATTACAATGTCTAGACTAGCCGCTTTTGTCCGGACAGCCGCTGCTGTTACGGAGCATTAACTGCCTCTTCTGACCTCCCGATATTCACCTTATTGCACCTCTCTCTAGTTTTCCTAACCTTGGGAAGGTTTGGCAAACACTCATTAAAGAAAGGTGCTTTCCCCCACCCCTCTCTCTTTATTTTATTTTTGCGGTGGAGGATAAGCCCCCTCCTCAGTCTGGTCCCGGCGCGCAGCTACATCTGCCAGGAAGATGGCTCCTATCTTCAGCTTGTCTATTTTACTTCGCAGCCCGGGGGGAAAAAAAAAAAAAAAGGAAAAAAATCCCCAAATCCCCTCCTTACGCCTAGTTTATTGAATGTAAAACTTAGGCGAGATTTTAGGCCGGGGGCAAGCGTCCTTTCAGCTGGCAGCCTTTGCAAAAATAAATATAAGGAAATAAAGCAGCGCTTCGCCATCCTCCGAGCCCCTTTTTCTTCCCTTTCCCACTCTTGTAATGAGAAACATGCCTCTGAACATCCTTTCAAGATCATATCGTGGTGTAACCAGGACGGGTCTATCACGAAAGCTTTAAGTTGGTTTGCATTTAATCGCGGGGGGGGGTGCGTAGGGGCGTTCAGATGGGTGCAAACGAAGAACATTTTTGTGGGTTTAGCATTTTTTTTCCCCTACCGTTGTCAAATAAAATCAGAAGACACCATCAAAGGGGTTTTCATTCAACAGGGTTGTATTTAAAAGCAAGTATGAGAATTTTACAAGAACACTCTCAATGGATGGGAATATAATGTGCTGTTTCTTGGCTGCTGGGGGTTTTATTCCCCCCCTCTTTGTCCCACCCCCCCCGCCCTCGTCCATATGCACAATCCCATCAGAAAGCAGGAGAGCATCCAGATTGGAAACCTCGAACATAACCCCCCCTCCCCCCCAAAAAAAAACCACCCCCCCTTCCGAATTGTTGTATTTACACAAAATACATGCACCACATCACCAACGGCATCTTCGGGATTTCTTTGTCCTTGAAAACGTTGTGTTGCTTTCGGACACTGCGAGAAAAAAGTCATTGTGCAAACAGGGTAAAAAAAAAATAATCACTTTTATGCCCTGTGCCTGGGAGTTGAACTTGTTTTCCTTAAGCAGGAATTTAAGGACTTGACTTTGCATTTGTGCTTTGTATAAGGTATCCTTGACTCATGGAAATGCAGCTTGTTTCTCGGTGTAATTACAGTTTCATTCATTTTTAAATTTTTGGTTTTTTACGAAGACTAATATATTGTTCTCATGAAAATGCAAAAAGATTAACTACAACCGGAAAACAGTGAAAGACATCTGGAGCCAAATTCAGAGTAGGATTAGTGGGCCAAGAAAAATCCTATAAATTTCAGTTCGCTGATGAATACAATGAACTCCACACCAAACGTGTGCTCTAAGGTGGAGGTTTCATATTAATGCCAGTCCTATTAGAGCAGATTGCAGCGAGTCCCATGAATACGGATGATGATATTTCTGATATGCATTCAGGTATTTAAACTCCTATGGAAGAAACCCACACCACAATGACCGCAAAGAGGCTTTTAAGAGGGGAAATTCTAATAAAATGGTCAAATAAAATCATAATGTAGAACAGCTTGCAATGTCTTTATTTGCCACAGAATTTCACAGAGTATCCCGGGGACTCACTTTACATACACAAAGAATTGGTTTTAATTATTATTCTTTTTCAGGATTTTTTTTCTCTTGTTCTTCGTCTCCCATTTCGGGGGGAAGGGGGGAGGGGGGAAGAAAAGAAAAGAAAATGAAAAAGAAAAAGGATAAAGGAAAAAACCAGCACTACGAAATTTATTTACAAACCATTTCAGAGCCAGTTATTGCAAATGTATTTTCTCCTGGATTTACCCCCTCCCGACTCCAAATGTAGGAATGATACTGCAGAGGATATATATATATGGATATATACACGCTCACTCCCATATATATATGCATATATATATTTTTAGATAGAAAAGGTGGATGGAGGAGGTGGAAATAATGACCTTCCTTAGTACACAGATGAGCGGGGTGGGTATGAATGTGCACACACACACACATAGAAGGACACACATGTCTGTGTGTGCATACGCACACACACACACACACACACACACTCTCTCACCCCAGATGAAGTGATTCGATCCTAACAGGGAGACTTTGGCCGCTCTTGTGATAACACAGCTGCATACTGAAATCACCGTGGTAGTAACACCCAGCACTGCGATTTATTCAAATGGACAGGGTGCCAAAATAATAATATACAATAAAATAATAATAATAATAATTAAAAAAGGGTGAATCCCAACCTGTTCAGGAAAAAAAAAAAAGAAAAAAAAAAAAGAAAAAAGTTAAATAAAATGTTCATGGAATTCAAGTCCTTGAAGCGGGAACTGAAAGAAAATCTCACTCCTTTTGTTACTCAGCACTGTCCCAGACATACAAATATAAGTAACGAAAAGGCTTAAACTTTGAGGTTGCTTTGTCGACTCAAAGGGCAAACCCATGCTCGCAACTGTTCCTCCTCAATACACAGACACTTCACCAGGAGAGGGGATTTCAAAAGATGTTCACAACAAGGGATTTCCAGAGAAATACTGCAGGCGGTCTCTGCTTAATTTTTTTTCTTTCATTCTTCTGTTCTGAAACCAAATTTTAACCTGTCGGTCAGTGAGATTTAACATCCTAGACAACTGGAGCCTTTTTTCTTTGTTTATATAGACATTGAAGAAAAATTCTCTCTCTAGCTCTCTGATCTGGAATTTCGAATAGGGGCATCTCTTCTTCCTCGTTCTGGGAGCACCTTAAAAGAACCAGAAGGCAGGGTAAATATCCTAAGGAAATGTAAGACACAGACCCATCTTCACAGCTGACCAGATAGATCGGAGCAGCTTACTAACTTCAGTTATTAATGCAGGGAGGAGATATCTTCCAGCAGTTCGCCTATTGTTAGGGGTAGCAGAGGTGAGGTTACACAGGGTCTTAAGGACCGTGGTGTAATTATTTTCCCACTGCACGGGGCTTAACGCAGGCACATGCAGACATTTTGGTTGGAGATAGGTTATTTTTTAAAAATAAAGAACAGCCTAGGACGGGAGGCAGCAGGCTGCTGGAGCAGGGTTTAGAGAGGCTGGAAAAAAAACCCCACACCACACCACACCACGCTCAGCTGCAAATCTGTTATCTGTATAGAAACAGCATGAGCAAGGTTGGAATTAGAGGAACTAGATATTATGTTCCGCATAAGTTTTTTATTAACTCCAGTCCTCGCCACACACGCAAAAAAGAATCAAAGTAAAAGAGAACTTAGCATCTGAGCTGCAAAAGGGGACTTGCATCGCGAAAGCAAATAGGAAAACAAAACAGCCCTCCCCTCTTCCCAAAAGATCCCCACGCTGAACACTAACTTGCAAAGCTGCCTAGATTCAGCCTTTAAAAAACGCTCCAAGACTGCCTAGAAAATGTGAGCGCATGCAAAAAAAACCCAACACAACAACAACAAAAAAACCCAACACAACCAAAAAACAAACCAACAACCAAACCACACACAACACCAGAAGACCCAAACAACCAACCACGTAAGTAAAAGCCCTTCCTGACAAAAGCTAGACGCTCCACTGGGCTTGGAGGAGAATAAATGCCACTTTAAACAGAAAAGTAGAAGAAAATGCTCAGCTTTGCCTGCAAATTCGGCAGATTTCCCCTCAGCACTGCACCCCCACCAAGAGAAAAGACTCAACATACAGTTTTAATTAAACAAAAAAAAAAAAAACCCAAACAAAAAAAAAAGCCGCCCCAAACATTTTGCATGCATCTTAACGCCTAAAAGAAAGCACAGGCAGCTAAAGTAGTGTTCTGCCCAATTGCCTTTTACCCTCAGCAACCCGGGACCAAATCCTTTTAAAATGCTCATGTAAGTTCATGATCAAAGTTAATATTTGTCACGATGGTGTGCTTTTAAAATTTCACAGACTCTAAGATACTGTGTCTGCGCCTAACATCTCCATTTTTTTCAAAGAGCTTTTCCCATCGTAAAAATTCTTCTCGTTGGAAGAAAGAGCTTTGTAGGTTATAATAAAATCCTTTGAATGCTTATAAAACTCCACATAAAATTTGACCGACAAAACACACGGGCTAGTCCCTTAACCTTTCCATTTACTGCTCTACCTACTCGAATTGCTGTTTTTGCTTCCTTCCTTGGTGACAGAAGAGGACGAGGCTGAAGACCCTGGGTTTGTGTTTTCCTCCTCATCTTCCGGGTCTATACCTTGCTCTCCGCGGGATGACAGTGCGTGGGGTTGGGACTCTGCCTCCACTTTGCCCTCACCCTTCTGCAGGCAGGTCTCCGTCGGATTTTCCGCCCCGCAATAGGCATTTTCGAAGAAGCGGTCGAAACCTTGGGGCAAGACAGTGTTTTTGTTCATGCTGGTGTAGAATCCCGTCGATGCCGGGTGGTTGGAGCTGGGGTGGTGGTGGCTGTACACGCTCTCGTTTTTCATTAGCATTTCGGTCATGGTGGAAGGCGGGATGCACTCTCTATGCATCAGATCTTCTGCGGAATAACACGAGGCGTAATTGCTTCGGTGGTGCCATTTACTTGAGGGGTCTAGACCATAGGAGACCTCTCGCACGGGCTGCACTTGCGAGAGGTTGGTGGAGTAAGGGTAGGAGATTTGGCGAGAGGGGGCCTGTGGCAAGAAAGATGACACAGTTGAAAATTCAGGGACGTAATAGGTACAGCTGGGGAGGTAGAGATTAGAAGCGCAACCTGCCCTTTCTCCAAACTCAGCGCTCCTCTCCTTACGCGACTGGGAGCAGAAGTTGCCCAGGTTCACCGAGTTAAACATCTTTCTCCTTTTCTTGCTCCTATAGCTAGATGTTTTGGATCCGATGTGCGGAGGGGAAAAAATTTGGGAAGGCGAGATGACGCGCTATCCGTCTTAGTCGCTCCGGAGGACACGTGATCCAAAGTAGATATTGTCATATATCAGTTTGGAGCACTTAGATGCGTAGGAGTGGTTCACTTAGGTAAGATCTCAGAGGTTCAAACGATTGGTTTGCAAACACCGCAGAAACATTATGAAAATCAATTGCAGATTTGTATTCATTTTCCTGAAGGCACACCCCTCGTCAGCATTCACAGCAGAACAAGTACAAGGGGTGGCTTGTGAAGTTACTGCTTTTTTTTTCCCTTGCCTTTTTTTTTTTTCCCTTCCTCCTCTCCTTACTATTTGGATTCTGCTTGCTGCTTTTCAGCAGGGTTTGGAGATGGGGTGGGGGGGATTTGGGCTGGGGAGGGGGGTGGTGGAGGGAGGGTCTTAGGGAGCTCGAACGGCGTTTTTCCACCCTTTTAAAAAATATTTTAATTACGCTGATTGCTATAATTTATCATTATGGCTATTTCTATCCTTAGAAGTGTTCCTGAACAGACTTTAGGTAGCTCAATAAAATCGCTGGAGGCGCAGAAGTAAGTTTTCCAACATTTCCCAAACCTTGCTGCAGGCGGGAATGCCCAGCTACAGCTAGGCTGCTAAATTATAACTAAAACTCTATATATCTCTCTATCTGGGAGTGAGGGGGTTGGTGCTAATTAACGAGCTTCTAACATACGCTAATTATGTTGATCTCTATGTGCACATCAACTATACATCAGCCAAGGTAGCATGCTTTATGGAGAATATACCATTTAAGCAATGGCAGTGTGCAGGGGATCGTGTAAAGTTTCCAACTTTAAAGTTAAAGCAGGCCTGGCTTAATGACTTTTAATATCGAATTAGTGATATATCAAGGAATAGAACAAATGAATTAAGTCAATGTCTAATAAATATTCGAAAACCTCTTTTTATGTTTGGTTAAATATTTATTACGTAAGAGTGGCATATTGAATATTTAATGCAATTGTTTATTGTCAATCAATGAACATACTTTCAGCAATACTCTCATCATTTATTCCTCCAGCTGAATTTAAAAAGATATTCTTATTAAAGTAATTTGTTTTCTCTCCTGTGCCCCGGGAGCCTCCTCTTCCTCTGTCCTTCTGCATTTTCATACTAAAAAGCAGGGATACCGAAGTGCTGCCAGATATTTTGCGAGTTTTGCAAAGAATTATTAGGCGGGTGGGGGAAAAAAATAAATCTCTTCTGCAAACTCATTGGAAAGGTGCACCTGAAGGACGCGTAACTTGCGCGGTACCAGGCTCCGCGGGGTTATCCCACTGCCTTTAAACAGTCCTGAAAGAACAAAATTGCCTGCAACAATTGGGCGCTAATAGGGATTTCACCTGGATTAGAAATCATCTGTCTGAGGGGGAGAATATTTCTCTGTCGAGCAGAGGTGGCTGCTTTCATCTATGGATTAAAATATTGCAGCACATATTCCCCTCCCCCTCCCCCCCCCTTTTTTTTTTTTATCCTTTTCTTTACAGGATGCTACTTAGGCATTTTCCCCCGGAACTATCCCTTTTCAAACGCCCAGTAAAAGGAAGAATAAATGAAAATATTAAATTGCCCACACATAAATCCGAACTAAACTCCATCATGGGATCTCTTTGGTGATGGGCTGAACACTGCGAACAAAAACTGATGTACCAGGAGAGAGTGAGATGCTTTTCTGGAGAGGATCTTGTCAAATCCGAGTTGCAGTCATTTCAAACAGCAAGAAGGAAAAAAGGCAAATCTCAGCATCAGAGCTCTGAGCCTTAGGAGAAGCAGAAAAAGCCTCGACGGCTGCCGTGTTTTCGCTTTGCTTCCCGAAAAAATAACGCATAAACTCATCCGAAAATAACCAATTCACCAAAAGGGAGCAACAGAGGGTCCCAGCCCCGCGCGGGGATGTCCCCCTTGGAGCTGGGCATCCCTGGGCAGCTCCTTTTTTCACTTCGCTCTTGTCTATTTAATTTTCTTTAGTTTGCCAGCACCCAGCCTGCTGTTTGCACTGTAACCCGGGGGGTTGCTTAATTCCTAGGCGAGATGTAGAGAAATGGGGAGAGAAACGCATCTCGAGCAGCCGGACGAGCTGCAGCCTCTGCTACTAAAAATATACATATCCTGCGATTCTGCAGCAATGCAAGGGGGAAAAAAAGGGGAGGGGAAGTTGATTTTCAGGGAAGAAAACAGCCTCACAAGCCCGTACCTTTCAGCCGAGCAGAGCGCGAAGGATTTCAGGATGCTTGGGCAAAAAAATACAGTGGATATTTCAGTAGAGCTTTCCAAAGTGTGGTGCTTATCAGGCGGTGTGACCGGATTTTTATGTATTTATTAGGAAATCTTGAAGGGAAACATGGCGGCTTCACATGCTAAGGTTGTGTGCTCTTCCTCACTTTGAGCCTTCTTCATCTCCTTAATGCAACAGCACACTCTTGATCATTTATTCTCATTAATATCTGGTCCGTCCGTGTGTGTCCCCCCCCCCCCTTCTCTAGCTTTATATTTTCTATTTAAAGAGCCGTTCTCATAAAACCCTTTTTATAAGGGATCCGGGCGTGTGAGTCTTTCATGAGTGCGTGTGTGTGGAGATAGAGATATACACACATATAAATATGTCTGTAATTGCAAAATGAGCTGTGTTTTCCTCTCTAATGCACCGTTTGGCTGATGAATACATATATATATATATATAAGGGCAAGAACTCTGGCTGCAGAGATGGATTTCTTCAGGTTTGTAATCTGCCCTATTTTATGACTTGGACGTCGTTTTGGGCAAAACTTTTAATTAAAGTGTCAGCGATCTTTTAACTTGGCTTTTTATGGACCAATATTAATACTAACTACAAACTAATAATGTTAAGCTATTGTTTATGAGTGTAATTATTTTTCCCCCCAAATCCCTCCTGTTTGAAACCTGCGTGGAGGATCTTCTCCCTCCGATCAAAAGGGGAAAGGCTTTAAGATATATTTTTTTGTTATATTTATTCTGATCTTGATTCCATAGGAAGCCTGTAGGCGTGAAGCTCTGCGTCCAGAGGAGGAACTTGAGCGTGTTGTTAAAAAAACAATACCCGAGCAGCTCCTTACACCTAAAACAAAGCACATGCACCCCCCAAAAAAGCCCAACACAAGGGCAAACAACAAAAATCCGTGTGGCATAAAACTCGCCTTCTCTCCTCTAGGTGCGTGAATAATTTATTGCTCTTCGTAGGTAAATACATCTAAACCAAGCCCTGGTGTCGTTTTGGTTTTTAAACCCAGTTTAAAGGGTAGGATTTGCCTGCTTCCTGCAAGGAAGCAGAGAAGAGGCAGCTGTGGAGTCACAGCACTTGAATTTGACCACCAAAGTGACCACCATAAAACGGAATGAAGGCTGGCGGCTCGCATTCCTTTTGGTTGCCCTTTAAAAAAAAAAAAAAAAAAAAAAAAAAAAAAAAGAAAAGCTATGCCCTAAAGTCATTTGCCTTAAAGCATCCAGAGCATGAGCATTTCAATCCCTTCATTTTTAAAATCTGCTTCATTTCCCAGTGAATGGGAAAGGTTACAGCGTGGAGGAGAAAATTAAAGAAAAGCTGTATGTGTGCTCTTTAAAGGGTAAAAAAATATTTAGGGGAACCTGAGAAGGGGGAAGGAAATGTCTGATTTTGTAGATTCTGATATAACGGTGTGTATAAGATGAAGCTGCCCCGTCTAGAAGATTATTTCCCCCCTTTATTCAGTTATTTCTCAGCCAGAGGAAAGGAAAAGGAGGCGGCAGGACCGAGCTTGTCGCTCCTTGTGCCTCCTCTGCAGCTGGATATATAAATACCCAGCTTTGTCCTGGCATCTCAGCCGCAGACCTCTCTACCCAAACTGCCCCAGCAGAAAAAGCAAAGTGCAAGGGAAAAAAAAAAATTTCCACCCCCCCACCCCCCCAAGCAACCCTCCCTTGCTCCTGAGTCTGCACTCATTTGCCTGATATAATGCAAACACTTAACACATTTAACAGCGTTTTCAGCAGGCAAATAGGCTCAAGGCTTGTAAGATGTGTTTTGCGTTACTAACAGGAATTTTAAGGGGATGTTAGAGGCATTTCGTGACCAAAAAACATTGTAGCGATTGTACCAAAATCAAAAACTTGGAGTTGTGAAAGTTGGCTTTAGCTGATCTGTGTAAACATCTGAAGTTATATTTTGATTTAGGTTAATCCTGTACTTGAACTCTTCTCAATAAATCATTCCTCTTTTTTTTTTTTTTTTTCCCCTCTCATTGGGGAGAGAAGATATTTTTTTTCCTTCCCCCCCAAGCTGGAGTTATCTGAATGCAGTGTAAATTTGTTAGCAATCTCCCAACTCAGGTCAAAAACTTTTTTGTAAGTATTGCCATAAAGAAGTCTTTGTCCGAGCCATACAGTGGGGAAACTACTGACGGGGGTGGGGGGGATGGGGGTGGGGGGTGGGAAGGAAGAGGGGACGAGAAGAAAAATAAATAGAATAGAATAGATTTTATACCAACCTGGCTTACCACGCTACTCATTGCTACTTACTGTGCTCTCAAGATATCTGCTGCAAAATTTAGACCCTGAACCTTTCCCTATTTCAGCCAGTTGATCAGAGTTTGCTTTGCCTCCTGCCTTGGGGGAAAAAATAAAGGATTTTTTCCAACCTGCATTGCTAACCTGTGCTCACTCGGGGCTGCAAATGCATTGTGAGTGGGGGCAAAAAGCACTTCTTAAGCAGATGCATCTCCCAGTAGCCGCAGAGATGAGCTTTGCTTTTGCTAAATAGGCTCCAACTTCTGATGTCTAATGACTTTGGCCTATCAGATGTTCTCAAAGTGATTTTTCCCTCCCTTCCACGACGGTACAATACTTCCTCAGATGGACTTATAAAAAAAAAAAAAAAAAAAAAAAAAAAAAGCCAACACACACAGAGAAAGAGAAAGAGAGGAAACTCAGGCCAGTAAACAGATTACTAGACACCGCGTATGTGTACAGGAAATCTGAAGGGAGAGACAATAGCTACAAGTGGGAAGCGCTTGGGAAATATTATTGTCCCCAAATGGCAAAGATAAATTTAATTGGATGGATGCCAGGCTGCGAAAGAAAACTATATAAGCTGTGAACAATTCAAAGGGGGGGGGGGGGGAGGGGGGAAAAGACTTAGATCTCTCTAGACCTGAGCTGCAAGTTCAAAATCATGTGGACTTAATCAAGATAAAAGCAGATTGAACTATGCTTCCCAACCGCAGGCAAGGCTGGGACTGTCTGGGATAAAAATGTGTGGCGGGTGTCGGATTCACATAGAAGTGATGCCGCAGAGGCGTTAAGAAGAGTTGGACTTAATAATAACCAATATAAGTAACACTTTGCCAATCGGCCTTCCCACTTATTTTTATTTTCTCCTCAGCCACGGGTCCTTCCCCACCTTCTCCACAGGGAGAGCTGAGGCCGGGGGAATATCAATGCCTGTGTGTTTCCAGCTATTTATTTACATTATTTTCCTCGGCACAGCTCAGTCGCAGGGAGCTGCTGAAGCATGTGAGGTTGGGGAATTCAAGTAAAACTTCACAGCGTGCTAAAGTCGCTCCTAGAGCCGCCGCGAAATTCAGCTTAGAGGAGACAGGAAACCCAGAGGACCTCGTTAAGCAACACCTATTTCTATTCCACAGCCTCCCTCTCTTTCCCCTCCCTCCAAACCTCTAAAAATACTTATTTAAGCACAAAGGAAGACATATAAAACACACCCAAACCTTTTAAAAATATCCTTTATTCGCCAGACATTCCCTCTTGATAACTTTAGCAGCGCCACTAAAATGTGAAAAACTGTGTAAAAAGTCGGAAATTGTGTCAGGGAAAATGTGTTTTCTGTTGGGTAACCCATTTATTCGCAAAATAGCCCCGAAATGCGAAGTTCAGAATAGAATGTGTGCTGCTAATCCTCCCCAGACTTATTAAAACCGCACACACGTTTGCATGCGTGGTATTTAATCCTTAAATACTCAGGAAATAATTTCCATGATTGCACTTCAATACTTTGGCTCCCGCATCCCCTTTTAAAATGTTTTTTACTTTTGAAATATTTTTTCCCCCACAACAGCTAGCAGCTAGATGTATTTCCCCCAGATAACCATTGATCAAAGGCGAATCTCAACAGTTTATGGGGATAACTTCAATAATTCGCAACTGAGGGCGGGGCGGCGCTGGGCTCTTTCTTCCATCCCCGCGTTAATCAGCATAAAATGAAACAAAATTTTTCAGCTGCTTCACGGGGTGACATTTTCCAAACGTATATCCAGCTTTTAGAAGATAAATGCTGCCGGCGAAGGAGCGGAAGGTATAGCTATGGCAAATGCCTGTGTCCACCCCTCTCCACCTACCTATGTAGCTGATGGATGGACCTGCCTTTCCCTATGCACTCACGGCCCCTCTCCTATATCCCCTTTTCGGCTGCAGAGGCAGAGGGACAGGGGCACAAAAATCTCTTCTAAACAAGTTGCTTTACTTTGTGCCCTCCGCGAGAAGCGCGGCTCCTTTACTCCCCTGCAGAGGATAAAGTGACGTTCGCATCTTTTTCTTCACCGGGGGTGAGGCTTGGGTGTTTTGCTGGTGCCATGGTCAGTTGCAATGAATACATACCTAAATTAAAAGTACCCAGACCTCTTATTAAAGTGCTGGCTTCAAAATACCTCATGTAGTGAGAACAGATAAATTATGGATTAAAAATCGGTCCAATAATCGGACTCTTACCTAACCCCTCCTTCTGGTCCCTCCCGTGCATTTTCTTTCTTTCTTCCTTTCTTCCTTCCTTCCTTTCTTCCTTTCTTCCTCGCTTTCTTTCCCTCTTTCTATTTCTTCCTTTCCATATTTATTAGACAACTGTGAGCCTATAGCATGGGTAATTTGTGCAATAGTCTGATTTTCTCTTACACCATAAATACGCATAGATCTTAATTCATTGCCATATTACAGTCATGTATGCATTCTGATTGAATACTTCTATGGATTTCTATCCCGTAGAGCACAGATTTGCCTAAATAACTACATAGTTATCTTTTCATATTAAACAAAGGCAAATATATGCAAAATTGGCTGCTCCATTGCACTAATCTCCTTCCACCCTTTCCGGTGTTAGGTATCCAACACAGCATTTCTTTTAACCTTTGAGTAAGATCTAAAGCAGAGGTCGAAAATCAGGGGGAATATGTGATGGCCTTTTCCCGCGGAAGTGGAAAATAAAGGAAAGAGGAGCCGTCCCCCCTCCTCCCGGTGTTTTTGGGGGCAGCCGGGCTGCGGCATCGAGCGATGCTCGGGCCCCTTGCAGGGTTACGGGTTTCCAGACGGTCATTGTCACGTCTATGGAGCCTCTCCGTGACCGGGGGGACACACACCCCATCGCCCCCCTCCCCAGAGGGGACAAAGCAGGAACAAAAAATCCCCCAAACGAGGAATATCCACATTTTCATGGGTTTCATCCCCGCTGAGGGCTCGGCTCGGCGCAGGCAGCCCCCGCGGCTGGCAGGGGAGGCGGGAGAGGGAGGGGAGATTTGGGGGCCGGGGTCGGGGGACAGGGGGGTGCAAAGACACAGACCCAGACCTGGCGAAAGTTCCCTCCCCGCCAAGCTTTTTCCTCTTGCTGCCGCTTTCCCACGGCTCAAGCGCGGTGGGTTTGGGTGATTTTTGCCGTTTCGGGTGCGTTGGGTTGGCTTCTCCTCCTCTTTATTTGTTTTTTTTTTGTTTGTTTGTTAGGTTTGGTTTTTTTTTCTGGAGTGCAAAGGTTCAGGGTGAAGTCAGCTCCGGGTGAGGAGAAAGGGAGACGGGGGAGGGACAGCACACGACTTACTGCAAGGCGAGAGGTAAAGGGACTCAGCGATTTTATCCACCCCGGCTTGCACCCGACCCCCCCTTTCCACCCCTTTCCCTGGGTGATTGTTTATCTATTATTAACCTCTTCCCCATCCCGGGCTCAGCCCCTGCTCAGATCTTTTCCAGGAGTCAAATATGAGCAGAAACCACCTTTGCCCACGCATTAAAATCCACATTATTTCATTCAGTGTATCCCCATTTTCAAGCACAGACAGCAGAGGAGCTTGGCTCAAAACCCCAAATGTCTCCTACACCCACATCCACTCCTAACCCCCCCCCTTTGATTACCCCTCTATGCCCAATTTTCCCCCTCTTTGAGACAAAAAATTCTGCCCCTCTCCCTCCCTCCACCCCCTTTTTTCTTTCTTTCTGCCTCTCTCCTTACCGAGCGAACTTCATTGTTTTCTGGAGGAAATGGTAATGTTCAGACATTAAACCTTAATTGGGCTTTTCTTTATGATGTTTAATTTCCTCCACGGCAGACGGATTTGCATCTTGCTGGGAAAAAGAGAAAGAAAAAAAACCAATACACCAACCCCCGAAGAAGAAAAAGAAGGGGGAAAGACCTTGTTTGAAGTCTGCAGTCCAGCTTAAGGGGGAGAAAGGATGAAAAAAATCAGTATTTGGAGCAAAAGGCTCCAGAAAACCCACTCCCCTTTTGCTCCTTCAGCGCTCGGCTCATCTCTCTGCCCCTCGCCGGCTGGACGGTGCGGGGCGAGGGGAAGGGGTTTGGGGTTTTTTGGTAATAATCAGGGTTGCCGCACGGAGCGGGGTGGTCGCCGGCAATGGCATTGCCCCCGGGCTGCGGCGGAGCAGCGCGGACGGCCGCGGAGGGGAGGCTGGAGCCTTAACTTGACCTTCACGTTGGAGGGCGGCTCCCGCCCACCCGACGGGCGGCCCGGACGGCTCCTCCCGCAGGCAGCGGCCCGGGCAGCGCGGCCGCCCTCCGCAGCCGCGCAAATCCACGGAGAGAAAACCGGCATAAAATCGTGTGTGTGTGTGTGGGTGCGGGGTGGGGGTTAGTGCGGGGCAGCTCCTGCCCCGGAGCCTCCCAAAAATCACAATCTCCGGAATTTATTTGCAGTCTTGAGGGGTGTGTGTGTGTGTGTGTGTGTGTGGGCAACTTTTATCCCCTGCCTAAAAACAAAATCCCGGTTATAGTCCAATAGACCCTTTCGACTCCCCGAGAAATCCGCTTTCACCCCACCGCATCCCCTTCCCCACGACCCACTCTGTCTTCTAAAGAGGCACATTTTTTCCCCAACCACCTTTTTTTTTTTTTTTTTTTTAATCCCGAAAACCATCCCAAAATCCCTTTTTCCCTATAAAAGGGGACAACGCGGAACCGCGGCAGCCAGCGCGGCTCCTTTTTCCAAATAGGTATTTTCTTTAGCCCCATTTAGGAAAAAAAAAAAAATCCATGGCAGAGCCATTTCATTGGGTTAGAGGGATTTTTTTAAAGTTTGAGGAGAGGTTCCTAGGACTTTGATGAATGCATTTTGGGTGGAAAAAAATAATGAAGTGCTTGTGCAGATGTGGAACTTTGTCGGTGTTCACCCGCCTTTGTGTGTGTCTGGGGGGGGCAGACAGATGCTTTATTTCACAGTCTCTCTATAAAGAGATAATTATATATCTAGTTATCCACCGGAGCAATAAATACTCTTCATCCACAATTACAGATGAAGATGGTTGGTTTAAATACCCATAAAGTCAGTGTTTGGGCTCTGGCTGGCAGTTGAAAATGAGGGATTGGGGGGAGAGGGAGTGGGGGTGGAGATGAGGTGTAAAGAACCACAGCGGGGAGGAACCCAAAGGAAAAGTCCTGTGGTCCCGGCAGCCCCCCCAAAAATGAGCACGACTGGGTAAAAATATCTGAATATTGCTTTATGACCTCCCCGGCAGCGGGGGGGGGGGGGGGCCGTGGTTGCGATGAATTTGTCGATCTTTGGCTGGGCGGAGGTGAGCTGTGCTGTACTCGTACCTTGCTCCTCAGTTACACACCGGAGCTGTGCACAGATATTCCCACTCCAAGGGGGGGTTCACATACAACACACCACCCCCCCACCCCCACCCCCCATGTACTTTCGTGGATTCCCGCAAAACCACATGGGATTTATTTTTCAGAGAGGAGAGGAAAAAAAAGCCCTGGCCCACACCATTATTAAAATATAATTTTTAATATTATCTCTATCTCAAGATAGTTTGAGTTGAGGTATGTAGGGCCTTTTTTTTTTTTTTTTTTTACTTTTCTTGATTTTACTGGACCTGACGCCTGCCCGACATTCCTCATTGCTACCTTGGGTCTCACACTGTACTTTTCCATACCTAATTTTTTAAATGCTTTCTCCTTTAGCAGCGTCTCGTCTCACCTCATAATAGTTTACTGGGTAATCATAAAAATAAAATGAATTTCCACACTCTCTGTAATTATCGACACTTCTCCACCCGACGTGTAGGTTTGGGAGGCACAAGAGTGTACTGGCTGCAAAAATTAATATTAATACACTTTCCCTTTGAAATAAATTAATTTTGGCAAACGTTTTTATAATGAGATATCCTGATGGTTTATATGTTCTCTGTGGCAGTGTTTGGCTAACCCAAGCCTAAAATTAAAGCACAAACTCTCTTAAAAAATTACAGGTAGATTTTTAACGCGGATTTGAGGCACATGCGCTCATATTCCAGCTAGACCAAACCACGGGCTAAATGTGATTTATTCTGACTGAGAGGGATATAAGAGTTCTGCATTTTTCTGGTATCAGAAATGGTGGTGATGGTGGTAGGGGGATCCAAATTTCTGCACTGACAAAAGCTGGCTAGATACTTTACTTTCAAAAATAGTAATTTTTTGATCTGAAATAGGGAGAAAGGAGAGCTCCCCTTCACTTAAGCTGCAGAGAAGGATAGTTAGTACGAGATTTATTGGGGACTGAGGGGCTTGTATCTTTATTTCCTATTTGAGCAACATGAAAATAAAGTCGCTTAATGAAGTCTGACTCTAAAAAAAAAATAAATACGGAGTTTGTGGAGAGTCAACAAGACGCAGCCATTAGAAAATCCGCGCAATTTAGCCGCAGTAAGGAGTACAAGCCGACTGATCTTTTTATCTTTCTCATCCTTTTCATCTTTATTATCACTCTTGTTAACAACACCAATGAGACTGGATACATATATCTCCTTTAAATGCAGTCATCCATGGAGCCATTGTAGTTGCTAGCTACAGATATATTAATTAATTTATTCTCTCAACAGTAAAATATTGCTGTGTCTACTTGCTACCTACCAAGCAATAAAAAAGAGGCTTTCTTTTCCCCCTCTGCACTTCATTAGGCTTTACCTATAAGTTTCTATTTGAAATGATTTGCTTAAAACTAATTACTTGCAATGTACTTCATTTTCCTCTCGCAGGGTCTGGAAGGTTTCAAAGTGGGGTGGGTGGCCATATGTTGATAAATGCTGCTAATTATTCCCACTCAGTGTTTATTTTACATTTATGAACCCCCACTCGGAACCAAACCAAGGCATTCTTCGGCAATAATGCACTGGCATATTAATGATAGGGGGGGGGGGGGGAGCATGGGCCTTGAAAACAGTCCCTATAGCAGCACGGGGCAGGAAAGCAAACAGTTAATTTATCACGGAATTAGCCAAAGGACGGAGCCTGAGCCACACACAGTCCAGGAGAAGGAAATCCAGCCATTCTTCTTACGTTAATGGCAATTATTATATTTATTGTTAATTGCTGTAATACTTGAAGCTACAGCCCTCTGAAATGCAGCTGCGAAGAGGTGCTTTGCTTTTGTCTGGGTTTGGGGGGGCTGAGAGGTTTGGGCTGAGGCGGGAATGCAAAATATTTCCACGCATGGACACGGGCATCTCTAAGCTGCTGGACAGGAGCCCCCAGATCAGTATTTTCCCCCGCGTGTCATTC
The DNA here is from genome assembly GCF_963210335.1 of Falco punctatus. NCBI lineage: Eukaryota > Metazoa > Chordata > Aves > Falconiformes > Falconidae > Falco > Falco punctatus. The sequence goes on along the minus strand of NC_137598.1, from coordinate 5,663,289 downwards.
CCACGACGCCCGTGTGCAGCCCCCCCAGCACCCAGCCCCTACTGCTGCACCCCCAGCAAGCCAAGGTGCCCCCCACCTTCATACCCACCCCCCGGCACCCACGCTGCTTTCACCTCGCTCTTTGTGCTGCTCCTTTTTGGCCAGGTCCGAGGGGCTGAGCCCACACAAAGCCCACGCACACCCGGGGGCACCTATATGCCCCCCCAGTCTATAGCACTCCATGCTCTATAGGCTACGCCTTTACTCTTTATTTGGGGGGGCGTATAGAGGGGGAAAAAAATAATTTCCAGGTCCCTCCCCTCCAGGCGAAAGCACCAACCTGGGTGTCAGCGACGTGGCCGGGTTTATTTTCTCTTGCACTTTTAAATCTTCCTGTTCTTCCTTCTGCTAAACCAGCTCTGGGGCCGCCTAGATTTGGGTGTAGAAAAAACCGATTTTGGCTCAGGAAAAGGGTGTTGTGAGAAAACGAGGAGCGGCAGAAGGGAATTTTGATTGTCTACCTCGATTTTCTCTGTTGCTCGCGGACTGGCTGATTAAACTTTGCTTAAAGCGGCTCTTAATGGCTTTGAAATGAGCTCAGCCCCAAGTCGGGCCGGGCTTTGCAGAGGGAGTTCAAAGAAATCAGACATTTCTTCTGCACAAAGGTGTCAAGAACATATCTCCTGGCTCAAAAAAAAACCTCCCTTTTTGTATTCTTGCTTTGCCCATTGTATTTCCCGCATTGAGTCTAGGCTGGAAGTACGGAAACAGGAATAAATCCCTAAAACTGACCCTCACTCATTAATATTTTCTACGATTTCTGCAGTAGCTGTGAAATAGCACCTCGGTCTTTGTCATTAACGGTAGAAATATTCCTCGCAATTAAAGAGATGAGGGTTTTCTCCCTTCGCTAACAAATCCATTTTAAAGCCGGAGCAGTGAAATACGCTGCTGAATAAAAGAAACCAGTCCAGAAATAATACAGATTTTATGGCGAAGCAACAATTTGTTCTATCCGCTCGCTGGTAATAAATAAGTTTTATCTATTTTCGCGAGTGTTTGAATGTCTTTGAAACCCAAGTATTCCTGCTCAAGGTGAACCCACTTACAATATATACAATTTATGTCACCCTATAGCACTCAAACCTGTTAGGAGTAATTCCTCCTCCTGCCCATTTTCCTCCAGATTGGTGCAGGGACACAGAAAGAAGGAAATAAAAGTGGTTAAAAGTCTAACCTGAGCTTGCTCGTACAATGTATGTGCACTTATATTCTCCTGGAGCAGGAGAAACAGACGGAAAGTGTGCACACCCGTGTTAAAAAATAATAATAATAAAAAGTTGAAAAAGTAACTATTACAGGAAAAAAGTGAGTTTTCACTCTGTAGAAAGGCCAAGCCCTGCAGATGTCCCCAACTACTGCTTCTGCATGTCCCAAAACTCAGATCTCCCCGGAGGGGAGGCTGGGTCTGGCTGCTGGAAGGAGCAGAAGTGGGGCCCATTCCTGCAGAAATATTTGCTTTCCTCCTTCTTCCTCTCCTGTCCAAATCAAGCAGCTCTTGGAAAAAAAACCCAAGATTCAGCTGCTCAGGACTGGGTGAATCCTCTCGTCATTTTGGAAGCCCCCAGGTGCACCCACCCTGTGTTGGGGAATCCTGCCCGTGAAAGTGGAGGAAAATATATTAATTTCTCTTAATCTCCTGTTTTTCGCAGAAAACCTGATCTTAACTCCATCAGGCTGAGGCTCAGGCCAGTGGCCCCCAGTGTGCCCAGACAGGAGGGTGGGCTGAGCTGGGGGTCACTGGGCTTGAGGCTGTATGCGGCCAGGACTGGGGGAAGGACCAGTTAATTCGCCATAGACCCCACCGTGGTTTTCTTTGACATTTCTTTAATAAAAATCCCTTCTCCATCTTCCAAAAGCTTTTTTTCCCCCCGGCCTCTGGGAAGCGTGTGACATCTCCCCCGAAAGGAAAAAGCAGAGAATCCATTATATACAAATATCCGCTTAGAGAGAGATCGAGGAAATAATAATCTAATTTATTTAAATAGGCCTGACGGGGTTACTTTTTTCTCTTGTTAAATGAATCTGCTGCGAATTTACGCCGAAGAAACGCAATAACGTTGGTCCTAATAACCATAACAATAAGCATCAACACGCCCGAATCTAAACCCAGTCTAATATATTTCCAATTTAAGAGCTGTGCTTTCACGTCTCATTCCCATCTTAAAGTCATACCCAGGCTATCTTTGACATTCCTCTGGTTCCTATATCCATAAGGAAACCCATCCTTATATATACATATGTACATATAAACCCATATGTACATAGGCACCGTGGGAGCCCAGGGGCAAGGAGAGGTATAGTCCTCCTGCACCCTCCACCAGAGACAAAAGAATCACAATTAGCCCACATTCGAGCTTCTTTAAAAAAAAAAGGCGTCTCAGTTGAGTTTTGCTTCCAATTAATGCTACGCGCAGGAGTATAATTCTCATTAAACCAGCAATTTGGAGATTAACTTATGCTTCTTGTTTCCCTAGGATTTTTCTAATTATATTTAGAGCAAGCAATATTTCTTTCCTTTTATAACGCATTTTACACATCCATTTAATTACCTTTTTTTTTTTTTTTTTTTTACCAAAAGATGATCTACAAGCCACAGAAGGCATGGCTGGCTAATATATTTTTTTGGTTTTGTTACTCTTTTATTAACCTTACAAGTTAATACTAATTTTAAATAGCAAACAGTAAATCACCAAATAGATGTTTTGGGCAATTTTATTTATTATCAAGAAATCACATAATAATACATTATTTTTATTATTATCATTATTTTTATTATTATTATTATTATTGTGAAGCAACTTTTTACATGACTATATAAAGCCAGAACGTGCTATAACAGACATTTGCATAGACCCTACATAGAATAGCTTGAGGTAAGAAACATTACATATGAACTATACTGCGAAGGATGCATATTAACAACCGCAATAACCTAGACTAGGGGATACAAGCAGAAAAACCGATGCCACGTACACGGAGAACAAACACAGAACGAACAGAAATCCCACCGAGCCGCCTTTTTAAAGCAATCTGGAAGAGAATATTGCATATATTTTCGTTTTCTTCGGCATTTTCTCTAGGGGTTGCTGCTGGTGTCCTGGCCTTTGTGTTGGGAAGGACGGTGGGGTGTTTTTTTCGGGGGATACAAGTGCCCCTCGGTGGGTGAAGAATAACGAAACGGATTGATTTGTTTTTTGGGATGGTGGGATTGAAACCCAACACAGCATTCCTGACATCTCACCGTAACTCACCCTCATTCCTACCTTCCCCAGACCCCAGCCGCCCTCCCCACCGCCCCTCATTGCGGGGGCAAGGGGGGGAGGGGCTGTTGGGGGCTCAGTTCAGCAAAACCTGCGTGGGTTTGGTCCTTTATTTCCTTGGAATTACACCCCCCCGCTCCCCACGACACTGCACAGCCCGAAGCGGGGCCAGCTCAGCCCTGCGACAAGGTGCTTTGAGAGCACCCAAAGCCACAACCGCCCCCCAAAATCCCCCCCCCAATCACCCCCCCAATCACCCTTCCCACCCCCCAAAATCTCCCCAAGACATTGCATTCCTCCACATCGCCTTCCTCCTTTAATTGCACATGGTTGAGCTGGAGCATCTAGAGATATATCTATATACGTGTGTGTTTTAACACATCCTAGGCTTTATTGCACAGCATCGCGCCAGGCGATACCCTCCGCGGCGGCTCTTTTGTGTGGGAGGAGGGGGCAAAAGGGGACCCTCACCCAGAAGCCAGCATTGAAGGAGGAGATGGGGGTTCTTTCTTTGGGGAAAAAAAAAAAAAAAAGAAAACACAAGTGGAAGGAAATAAAGCTGTGACATTTCCCGGGCTGGGAATTAAAAAAAAAAAGCACACAGGGGTGGGTGGAAGAAGAGGAAGCAGCCGGGGAAGGAATGGGGCTGAAGGGAGAGGGGGGATGTCTGCTGGACGCTCCTGCAGAAATAAAGCTGAAGGAAAAGGCTCCTTTCAGCCCAGGGAGGGATTTTTTTTTTTTTTTTAAGGAGTCGGCTCCATCCTTTGCAGCTCGTAAATAAAAGCATTCCTCGGCGCTGCTGGTCATGACCATGAACGCGGGGAAGCGGGAGCACGTGGTGAGCATCCAGACTTCCCAGAAAACGCTGCTTTGCCATAAAATTAATCCCCCCTCCGATATAAAACGAATGGAGCAAAGCACGGCGCGGCAAAGCACCGGGCTGCAGCACCACCGTCCCCCTCTCCCACTTCAGCTTGAATTAAAAATTCCTAATTTTTCCCACTTTTTATCCTAAATTACAATTTCCCGGTAATCTTCCCAGGACCTTAAACCTACTGCTTCCCCCGTCCTCCCCTCCCTTGCCTCACTTCCCCCCGACCTAAAAGTGCCTCGATCACCAACCTGACAAGGAATCGCCAAAACTGGTGTTTTTCCCCAGGAAATCCGAGCACACGTACAAAGAAAACTTATGCCGCATCCTACCAGGCCCCTCTCTATTGCCCTGAAAGGGAAAAAGCTAGACAAGGTTTTTGGGAGACAATCCTGTCCCTCCACAAAACTGAAACCTTTTCTGAAAGATGGGCAGTCTCTATCTGCAGCGGGCAGGAGTTTTTAGGGAGGGAAAGAAAAGAAAGCATCGCCCTTGCTAGAAACCTACGGTACTACAACCTGGCGGGCACTGGGAAAGGGAGACATAGCTGGATGGGACATCTTTCCTTAAAAAATCCCAAACCCTCTTTTAAAAAAAAAAAAAAAAGTCAGAAAATAGCGCCCAGGCGACAAAGCACATCTTTTCAGTTATCCCAGGGAAGGAAAAATGTGACTCCAACAGGCTGTTATCACCGGAGGGTACAAAAAAAGGGTTTTTTTTCTACCGATTTTCCTACGGTGTCATCAATAAACACAGCAAAACAGCGTGCATACTCCACCAGCAGCGCTTTTCCAAAGCAAAACATAATATTTTTTTTAAGAGGAAGGACGTGGTTTCAGGATAAGTGTAGAGAAACGCTGTGAATTCAAATAGAGAGAGAAAAAAGTCTCTGAAAGGCTCAGTTTGCATGGAAGGAAATTCTGATCTTTTTTTTCCTAGGAGGGTTTTCTAGGGGTATGTGTGCGTTTTCCTTTTCCTTGTGACATTCTGGCTTTGAGGACAACACCGCCGCCTCCATCAAAGCCTCATATCTATAGGGACATAGTGTGATACACATACCTCATATATTATATAGATATATACCATGTACACCGGATATATACACAGTCTTTGTCGCCTCTTCCTAGAGATCCTGATTAAGCCTAGAGATACTGATTAGACGCAAACCCTCAATTTAGACTGAGAAAAAAACATCTTGGGTCACACCGTGCACTGAAAAAAAGCATCTTCCATAAGGGTGCGGGGCTGGTCCTATAAGACAACATACCCCATACCCTTCCCCATACCCCCACCCCCATTCCTCTATTTTTGCTATTTTCCCCTCCCGCTTTCCCACTAAACACCAAACCAGCCCTAAACCCTGCGTGGCAGCCTAGGAGAGGGTCCAGGACCCACCCTCATCACCCTCAACCCCGGTCTCGCCGCCAACCGAAGGCGGGCAGGGGTGGAAATGGAAAGGGGGGGGAGCAGGACCTGCGGCCCCCGACGGCCCCGACGGTGCCCGGCGCTGCACGGAACCCTACCTGTGCTGCTGGCAAAGGACAAGTGGCTAAAGTGGCGCTCGGAACCTCCCCGTCAGCCCGCCGAGCATCTCTGGAAGCCGTCCGTCCCCCCGCGGTGCCGGCGGAGAAGATGCATTATTTTATTATTATTATTATTTCGCTGTCGGGTTTCGTATTTTAAGGGAAACCGGTTATTTATTAATATTATTTCTTTATTCATTGATTTCTGGGTAAGGATGGGTGGGGGGGATTAAGAGTGATCAGGTAAAGTCCCGGGAGCCTGGGTGAACACTAGAGTCTATATGGGTTTTTTGTTGGTGGTTTGTTTTTGTTTGTTTTTTTGTTTGTTTGTTTGTTTTTTGTTGTTTTTTTTTTTTAATACCCGACACGGACGCTTTTAAAACTTTAAAAGAAAGAAAGGGCTTGCTCTCTCAGGAGGAGTCTTTTCTTTTTCATACGCCGGTTCTGGAACCAGATCTTCACCTGCTGGTCGCTCAGGTTTAATCGGTCTGAGAGCTCCCTCCTTCTTTGGCGAGTAATGAATTCATTGACCATAAACTCCCCTTCCAGCTCTGCCAGCTGCAGCTTGGAATAGGGTTTTCTTTTTTTCCGGGACCGTGTGTGCATCGGGTACCAAGGAGCACCTGGCAAAGGGGGAGCGAGAGTTGAGCACTTGGCAAGGGGAGAAAAAAAAAAAAAAAAAAAAAAAAAAGCCTCTTTAGAAAAAAGGGCACCCACAGCACCCCTTCCTGCACCTCTCCTGTGGCCCCACTGTCCCCGGGGACCCCAGCTGTTCTGGCCGTGGGTGCTTAGGGATGCTCCCAGGGCCACGGGTGATGCGTGAGGCGGGCACAGGAGGCAGAGGAAGGGAAAGGTGGGGAGCGTTATAAGCGGGGCAGGGAGCAAAGGACTATCAAGGAGCGGGCGACTAACCTGGGACACCCCGGGAAGGGCTCCGGCTTCGCTAACAGAAAGAAATCTCTACCCCGATGCCAACTTTGAAGGCTGTGGAGTTTTTTTTTTAAGCATGCCCCACTTCTCCCCCCTTCCCTCGGGCAGACACACCTCTGCGATGTCCCCAAAAAGCACCCTGACGCTCCGCCAGCCCTCCGCGCCGCGCAGGGATGCGCAACCATTGCCCCTCTCCGCGTCTCTCTCTCTCTTCTTTTTTTTCCCCCCTCTTTTTTTATGGGATATTTACATGTTTATAGCCTTTTCTTTTAAAAGAAGCACCACCTAATAAAACATTAGGGATTTCGGTGCTACCCCTAGTGGCCTCAGCACACATAGACACGCCGCTTCCCATCGCTCAGCCCATGAATTACACCACGAAGGAGCCCCAAGCCGGCAAGTTTCCAAGCAACCCCCCCCCCCAACACGACCAGCTCCAGCCCCGAGACCCTCCTTCCCGGGTCTTACCACCGTTGCCTAAAGTGCTGCCTTGGTTCAGGGGGGAGACCAAACCCCCCGCTTCGCCGCTCGTGCCTTTATTCCCTTCATTGAGCAAGGAGGAGCTGGAGTCTGACTCCAAGGACTGGCAGGACGGAGGGTCGTGGGGCACCGCCTCGCTGGCCGGATAGTCATATTTGCTGAAATTCCCCCCCATGCCAGTGGGGAGGCTGGACTCGAGGGGCAGCAAGGCACTGTCCCTGCCCCTCTCCTCCCTCTTGAGCCCGGTGCTCTCGGAGCAGGTTTCCCGGTAATAACATTTGCTCTCCTCCACCCGGGCGAGGTCGCAGGCTCTGCCGAAGGAAGGGTTAATGGAGACGGGGCTGCTCAGGTAGGGCTGCGGGTACCCGTTGCAGGGCTCCGAGGATGCCCAGGGCAGGGAGCAGACGTTATCCCGCCGGGGGTAGGAGAGGGAAGGCAGCCCGGGCAGCTGCCCTCCGGAGGCACGGAAATTGGGGAAGTAGAAGGTGTCTCCCGTGTGGATGTTCACCAGAGGTCCCACAAAGCCGGGATTAAGGAGGTTGTGCTCGCCCATTTCCGCGGGCCTGACCGAAAGCTTCTACTTTATTGCTATCTGACATTAAACATAGTTAAACCGACGGCTCGGCCCTATTGGTCCGGGGGGGTCACGTGAGCCCCAAATTGCTCTGGGAGGGGGGGGGGCCCTCCCCTCCCCTGGCAGCCGAGACAAAACACAACAGCAAGTTCCGCCTTTTTACGCCTTTTCTTCCCCCCCCCGGCCCCTTTCACCCCCCCTCATAAAAAAATCATAAAAAAATCCCATAAAGCATTTTATTAAAAAAAAAAAAAAGCAACGGCTCCCAGCGCTGGCTTAAGAACCGCGAAGCGCCCTAAAATGTCATATTTAGCATAAAATAATCGATAGGCGAGGGTTTTGCCCCAAAACTGCTGCGCGCCCCTCCCCCGGCAACACTTCGGGGCCCTCCACCATCTGCAAAAGAGAGGCTGGTTCTCATTAATTAGCTCCTTTATTAACTAAAACAGTTCGAATTTACAATATCTCCCCAATAAATTACTATTAGATATTGTGTCATATAAAGTTTACGGGCTTTTTAAGTAGACGAATGATGGTGCCCGCAACAGGCTCATATTTACGCGCGGCGGGATGGGAGAGTTGGAGGCTATTTGCGACCTTTTCTGCTCTTTTTTATTGTTATCATTATAATTTTCCCCCCTCCTCTTGGACTAGGTGGCTTTGTCGCGGGCTGGGGGAATGCAGCCTCTTCCCAGGCTCTTGCCACTCTCTCAAGAAGGGATGGAAGATTTTTTAACAGTCCTCGATTGCTTTTATTAATGATCTGTGTCGAATAAAGCAGCCAGAAGAACACGACTGTATATAGCCTTAATTTACTCGGTATATATTCCATATGCACCAAGGCGCACACACGTATAGATTCAGTGTTCAAACCTTTTTTTTTTTTTTTTTCCTCCTTCCTTCGTTTCTGGGAAAGAATAAAAATTATAGTCCTCCCCCCCATTTCTCTGGTCGCCACCCCTGGAAGCAGAGGCACACACACACACACACACAGAGCTCCTTCCTCACCACCTTATAGCAATATATTCTACCCTCGTAACACTACAGAGCTCTTCTTCCCTCCCACCCATCGTCTTCTCTTGGTCATACTGAAAGGAGCTGCTGCAAAGGAATACAAGGGATGAAAAAAAAAAATCAATATCGGCGTCTTTCAGTGCAAAATAAATACGTTGGCGGAAGAAAAAAAAATGGAAAAGGTGTATTGTATGGAAACCGGGGACACGCAAAGACATATGAAGGTGTTTTATGTTAGATTTTTTTATATAATTTTTTCCTCTCTTTTTTTTTCTTGCTTCTTCCCCCCCCCTTTTTTTTTTTATTTTTTAAGAAACAAAAATGCCCCCCCGTCCCCCGTTTGCTGGATTTTTGCATGGCTTTGCATTCTTCCCTGCCTTAAGCGACTCCCAAGCGCTCCCCTTGCCAGGTTGACTCTGCAAAGTACCGTAAATATTCCTGTAGAGGTAAAACCGCTGCGCGGGGGCGGAGGCGCTCCGCGGAGGCTGAGCCGGGCGGGTGTAGCCGCATCTCCCCAACTGCTGCCTTTCCAGTCAGCAACTAACCTCCCTCACCGATATTTTATATATTTCTCAAGTACAAAATCATTTTTTCCTCATCTGGCAAAATGCTGGGGCTTCAGCTAATCCCCCCTCCCATCCTTGCAAGAAAAATCAGGTGCCAATAAAATAATTCATTTAGGTGCTTTTTCGTCTTCCATGGACAGCTTCTGAAGGTGGAAAACCTATTTTCCATATTTCCCATCCCTGGCACATCTATGGATATGCTACATACATACCTTGCAGAGATACGTGCATACCTTCCTACGCGCTTTGCCTGCGAAGGAAGAAATACGACTACTAGAAATATTTTGCTAGAATGAAAGTTTAGCACTTTTTTTTTTTTTTTAACCTTGCCAAGGAATTTTTCTCCCTGCAGGTATAAGTGAAAAAGCTGCTTGCGATTTCTCCAAGAGTGTCTTCTCGCTGAAGAAGAAGCGCTCGCAACGCTGGGCGAGCGTGGGGAGGAATAGTTTATATAAAAATGAGCACGTGATCCCCGGAGGTTGCCATCTGAATTGGCTTTGTTTGCTGGGTTTTTTTAAAGAAAACCCTTCCTCCACCTTGCTCTTTTCTTTGCAAAATTCCCCATTTAAGACGTGCCCGGGTGCTGCACGGCTTTGTTCTCCACCGGACCTTGGGAAAGTACATTTCTGCTTCAGAGGAGTCTCCGGGTATTTGGGGCTTTTCCTCTTTATTCAGTCTGATTTTTTTTTTTCAGGGCGAAACAAAAAATTTAATAAAATTTCACATTTACCTCTAAGGAAACATGTGGGGAGGCAGCTACAAGGGCTGAGCTGGGGAGCAAATGAACCACAAACACGCAGTCCTGCGTGGAGAGATAATGTCAGCATGGGCATCATAGCAAAGCAGAGGGAGAAAAGCATCCCCGATTCCCTTATTTATTCTTTTCTCTCTCTCTCTCTCTCTTTTTTTTTTTTTTTTTTTTTTTTTTTAAGAGCTGGAAAATGCACAGCCGTGCTCAGAAATATATTAAGCGATGCACAGCGTGGAGAATAACTCCCTGCTCTTGGTGGCCTTGAATAGTGCTCCCCAGCTCAGCGCTGCTCCTGCTGCAAGCAGGCAGCAGGTCCAGAGAAGGGAAAAATAGAAAAATACAAATCCTGAGGACCTTTAAGCAAAGCTGCCGCGTTTCCCCGGGAATTTCTTCCCCATTAAGAATGCATTTCCCAGTTCAGGTTGAGCGCTTGGGCTTCTCTAATGCTCAGCACAGGCTGAGCAGTGTTTAAAAACGAAAGGCTGAGCCGAGCCCTCCTGCTTGGGGACTGGCACTGCTGCCTCAGCCTCCTTCGTGCACAACCCACCCCGAGCGCCGGCCTCCAAAAATATATCCCGATTGCTATCCCATATCGCTCTGAGCAACCCTCATTCTTTTTTTTCCTGCGGTGTTCCTCCCCCGAAAAAAGTTGCCCAGCCCAGCAAAAAACAAAACAAAACAAAAAAACCCAAAAATATCTACAACAAACCCTGAGCCTTTCCCCATCTGCAGGAATCCCGGTTTTCAGGTAGAGAGACCTTTTCGACGCCGATATTTAATAATCCTCGGGGAGGTTTTGGGTTTTTTTTTTCCCACCTCCACAAGTTACACACGCAGCTTTCGGGAAATGCTGGTGGGAAGAAGCCGGGAGAAGCTCTTTGCCTATGGGAGCCGGGAAAAAAGAGCCCCCGGGAAAAAAAGAGGGAGAGAAAAACGCTGGAAAAGCAAGATTGCAACGTCTCAGTTCAAGGTCACTGTCTAGTGTAGTAAATAGGATCGACATCTTATGCTAATGACTGTCTCGGATGAGCATCACTCACTGCACGGGGAAAACAACCCCAAGTTCTGGGTTGACTTTTCTGTGCTTTGCCCTTTTCCCCCCTCTTTGGGGGGTTTATCCCTGCGCTCCTCCCTTCCTCCTCTTCCTCTTCCCGTTTTGCACTCCCGCAACCCTTCTCTGCCAAGCGTGAGAAATAAAATTTCCCCTTCCCCTCTTCCCCCATTTCATCTTCCCCCTGCCCAGACCGCGGGGCTGAGCTCGGCTGCAGCTCCCATTTGAGCAGGCTCTTCTTCCACCCCCTCCAGCCTCGCCTCTTCAAGAAATAAAAAATAAAAATAATTTTTAAAAAATCCATTAAAATGGCCTCAGTCTAATGGCCACACCAAGACGTTTACACTTCAGACGGGAAGGACTTAGCCCCACTTTAAGTTTTCTCCCAGAAAAGACCATGAAATCCAATTTTCATACGGCAAAAGTAGTCTGCAACATCCTTCTGCCTGGAAAAGGGGAGGCGGGGGGGGTGGGGGGAAAGCAAATTATAAGGTCTCCTTGTGCGTCTGCAGGTTGGAAAAACAGATCCCGTCATGGCTCAGCTTTTCTGCTCAACCGAATTTCACCCCGAATTGGTTGGGAGTTGTAAGGAGTTGTGGTGACTCGAACAAGAAGTTAGTTGCCAGGGTCAAAAAGGAAGTATTTAGAATAAATATATAGATACATGACACGGGGAATAAAATAGAGACAAGGCTTTGGAAAGCCCACAGAACTGTTATTTCGGGGTAGCTATATATCATTGAAACCTGCCCCGGCTACTTTTTCTGATGTGGAAAATGCAGGTCTATAGACACCATATAGATACACAGAGTGTACAAGACACCTTATATATCTCTATATAAGAGGGTAGTAAAATGGAATACGTAGGAGCCTGGCAAAAAGAAGAAAAAAAAATAGCATGGAAAAGTGGTAAATGGATACGAATAAAAATGTCTACGACACTTCAGCTCATCCAATATACAAATCATCTGGGGCAGCTTTCAGTTTTAACGAAGGCAGGTCCCAGCCTCGGTGCAGGGAATAGTTAAATGCCTGGAATATCATTATATTTTTCCCCAGCTTTGCCAGCAGAGGATCTTCTCCTCCTATTAGATTAATGTAAACTGATGCCTGCATCCTTTGTAAGGCAAAGGTTTAGTCCCCAACTCCAGGGAAGTTTGCTTTGTCTGCCAGCTCTGTTTTGGGTGAGAAGTTGGCGTTTCGTACTGTAATTCCCTTGGAGGGCTGAAAACCCCCAACAACTGTAACAACAAACCAGTTAATGGTCTAGAATTCACGACTCTTGAGCAAATCGCAATTGGAGAGCCTGAAAAGCGTGATCTCACTTATTTAATGTTCCTTGTAAAGGAAGAGAAAGTGGTGGGGAGGAAAGGGAGTTTATTAAACCCACGGCTGGTCCAACTGTGGGCTGAATCAGCTGAGCTCCCTGCCAGGCAGCAGCTTCCCCTGAAGTGGAGGCGACAGGAGACACGACATTTTGCTGGATATAATTCTTAAATACCCATAAACACAAGGGTTTCCCAAAATGTGCTGAGCCACGTAGGCAAGGCGGTTTATAAGCAAGGAACCAACAGTGCTGTAGGAGTTTGTGGGATATGCGTACACACACCCCGTGTTGGCTGTCAGTGTCTTAAGAAATAATTTCTTGGCAAAGCCATTGAAAGACTCTTCTCTTTCGCTGCTACCAAAAAAAAAAAAAAATCGTCTTTTTTTAAGTCCAAGCGCTTCCATAACAAATAGAAAGTTAACCAACAAGAGCTATACTCACCTCTGCACTGAGCACAGGGCTGCGAGAGCAGAATTCTCCCTCCAGATTAGGAAGTTATTCTTTAAAAAATGCATTAGGGAAAAAAATGTAGACAAACGTGAGCGAACTAAAAGGAAGAAAAATAAAAGAAAGAAAAGAAAAAATAGAAGAGAAAAGAAAAGGAAAAAAGAAAAAGGGTAAAAGGAAAAAAAGAAGAAAATTGCGGGATGGGGGGGGGGGGGGGAAAGGGCGAGGGAAATCCCTTGTCCAGGATTTTACCATAAAGGCGGCGGTTGGGAAGTTATTCAAAGTCCTTGATACAAAGGAAAGAGAAGGCTAAACTTGGGAAACTTCCTTTTCAGGGCTTTATTGTTGGCCATTAGCCCGCCTGTCTAGACTTCAAATAACACCTTGTTTATCTGTAAACAGGAGCGGAGCTGCTTGGGGCTGGCTGGTGAAGAGAAGATCAAGGGTGAGGGTCCCCTCGCTTATTATCCCCGCAGCTCGTGATGTCAAGGTCAAACAACGCCTAGTCACGGTCAAGGGTAGTACAGGAGTGACGTCACGGCCTGCTGACCTAATACCCGGCGCGCGGCGGGCCGCCAGGGAGCGGATAAACGAGGGAGGGAACGAGGAACAGGCGATTCCCAATGCCATTTCCTAGCGTGGGTGCGTACAAATCAGTGGGGAAGGGTAGAAATTCATCAGATTTGTGCTCCCGAGAGGTCACGTCCGAGGGAGCGCGGCTTCCGCGTCCGCGGAACTTCAGCAGGGAAACAACGCGCTGTTCCTCGAGGTCTGCGAGGGCGCGCAATTTTTATTTCAATTTCTTCTCCTCGGCCAAATGCCTCCTCCAGTGCTCTTGGAAGAGGATGACCAAGTAACTTCAGATGTAGATTATATTTTGCCCTTCTGGAAAAAAATAAACCACATCAGCCGTGCCCGGCATCGGCAGGAAGGATTGATGTAAAAGATTACACAGGCAGTGTGTGTGTGTGTGTGTGTGTGTGTATTTCTAGCCGACCAGCCCCGAAAACACATTTTTTCACCCAAACGGTCGGGATTGAAGGGAGGACAAAGTGTCCTTGGATGCGTGCGGGGGGCAGAGGAAGGTCTGTCCGCCCGCGCTCCCTCTCCGCCCTCGAGGGTCTAATCCTGACCTCACCCCTCGGCCACTTTAGGGGCGCTGAACCCCGAGGGTCCTGAGCATGTCGGGGACGGGGTCCCCCTTCCCTTTGGGGGTCTACATCGCCCCCAAATCCCAGCCGGCACCTCGGCATCCCCTGCCTGCATCCCTGGTCCTTCCCGGCTTTCAGGTGGTGGTATAGCCCCGAGGGGCGATGGAGCGGTCGAGCGACGCAGGAAAAAATAAGGATATTTTTAAATATCGTGGGAAGCGTGGGCAATGGCAGGAGATCGCTGCTGATTCCGTGGTCGCGCCAGTATCTGCCAAGCAAGACCATCAAACCCTCTTGGTGCTCTGAAGTGTAATGAATTAATTTCTTGTTTCTTTTCTGGTTTTGCGTTTGTTTGCTTTGCTTTTTTTTTTTTTTTCCCTTCCCCTTTTAATTCCTCCCACACGAGTTGAAAGAGCGATCGACACACAGACAGCCCTTTCCCCCTCCGACAAAATCAAACTACAATTGACAAAAACTTCCAGAATTGAAAACTCCGTGAATAACTTGGGCTCAATAATCCACGGCCGTAAAGAAAAAAAAAAAGTATTTACCCATCTCCCCTCATTCCCTGCAATAACCCTCGCCTAATATCCTCAGTTTTATCAACTTCCCCCCGCCCGCCCCCCTGCTCCCCCTTCCCGAACTGGTGAAATTCAGGTACAAGGCGGAAGAATACAGAACACGCGCGGCCGGGGTGTCGGATTTGGGCTTGTCTGGAGTTGCTCTCGGGCGTTGCAGTGTCTGCACACACAGCAAGACTTTTTTTTTTTTTAAGAGGGAGAGCTTTTTTTTTTTTTTACACCCAAAACACATATTCTTGTGGCTCTCGTGGGTTAGGGCAGGTTTTACCAACGGCTTACTCCCGCTAGAGCAGCGGCGATGGGTTTCTCGAGGTATTGCCATATTTCCTAGCTGAGCGTCTTTTAAAAATAATTAAAACAATAAGAATTAAAGCTCTGCCGGTGCTTCCAAACCACCGAAACAAATGCGGGAAACACCGGCAGATCAACCCCCGGGTTTCTCCGCTCATCAGCTGCGCACTCGGAGAAATGAGGGACGCGGAGGTGGGCTGTGGGTGTCAGGGACCCCTTTTTTTCCGCCCCCCCTGCAAAGGGATGGGGAGCCGGGAGGGGTCGATCCAGCCCCCGGTTTGCCCCATCCCCGGTGTTAACCAAAGCGACGTCCCACCTTTCCAGAGATTTGGGATCACTCCGGGAAGCATCCAAATCCATACGGGGCTTTCCCGGTAGTTCTGGTGGTGGTATGGGCTCCATAGGGCACGCTGCCACCGCGCTGAGCCCGGGGACCCACGCTATACATACACCCCCCCATGCATCTGTCTTTCAGACTCATTTATAAAGCTATATGTACACCCATACGTACAGACCGGTACAGACCATGAGATCTACACGCCACTTTCTATGACAATATAGAGGCTTGCACTTGCACTTGTACATATAAAACTTTATATATATGTATTTAAGATACATATTATCTACCCACCATTTCACTTAATAATGTAGAGGCTTGCACTTGCGTAGATATGTATGAATTTATGTAGAGAGTAGAAATACGTTATTATATGTGGTATATTATATGTGCTAGACTTATATACAGATCCCCTTAACACCCAGGCTTATATAAATTACATGCACACAGTCAAGCCCCGCACACGTACATGTAAATATAAATATATATACAAAAGAAATGTATACACACCGACGCCCAGATCATAAAAAGAAACGGACATACACGGTTATATGCACATACCATTATATAGCCTCCTATAAATGTGTATATATATTATATATGTATAGTTATGCATATCAGCACGGACACGAGTGTATCTACGCGCGCGTTTCCGCGGACACCAACGCTAATCTTTTTTCCGTATAGCTTTATATAGCTTGTGCCTGCTCTGTCTGCCCCCTCGCATAAATATATGCGCACACTCAATGCAAATTTCACCCGCAATAACATTGTTTTAGGTTACGTCGCTTTAAAAGCCTTTTCTCCCCCCTTCCCCTCCCCTTTTGATCATTTAACGAGGTGATTAAATCCAGCAGATATTAAGGTAGATTGTAATCCGCCTATGGAAACAATTTCCTCTCTCGTATTTCTTCCCGAGCTGCCCGGCCGGGCCGGGGCCGCGCAAGTCCCGCGGGCGCGGAGCGGGGAGGGCAGGTCGGGAGATGCTTATCTGGGGCCGGAGCTGGAGTCAAACAGGTTTAGCGAAACGCGTCCTCTGAGAGGGAGATTTAAAGAGATTAGAAGCGTCTCCGGAAAGTCAGCGCGTTTTCACCCGGGGTAATTGCGGGGGGCGGGAAGGATAAAAAAAAAAAAATAATAAAAAAAAAAATTAAAAAAAAGCGCACTCAGTTGGCTCAGTCTCCGCGGATTTATTTCCTCCGCTTTTTACTCCCCCTGGGAACAAACCCTCCTTGGGAAGCCGCATCTGCCCCTCGCATCCTTCGCCAGCTTTCAGCAAGCCCCTTATTCAGCGCTTTATGCCCAAATGTGCCGGTTTCCCCCTTTTTTTCCATCCTTTCTTTGCGGAGGTTCCCGCCTGGGCTGTATTTGCGGTGGTGGGGAGAGGAGGCGGCTGGAGGGAGGGAGGGAGGGATGGGAGAAGCACAAGGCTACAAAGAGGTGCACAAAGAGCCTCTCCTCAAGGCAAAACAACAACAAAAAAAGATATTTATTTTAAAGAAATGTCATCTGCAGTCGGTACATATCATCTGGACACCACAATATTATATACATATACAAGACATTAAAAAAAAAAAGATGCTTTTACATATCCAAAGAACACTGTCGATAATTACCCAGTTTAGAGAGGGAAAGAAACAAACTCCAAATACAATATTGTGCATTTTCCATCTTGTCAGCTGAGAAAAGACATTCCAGTTTTATGGCAGAGATATGGAAACCCTCAAGAGAACATACCCGAAATAGTCTCATACAGCAACTCACTTCCATCTAGGACCTACAATCAATGGTTGGAATAATCAAGCGATACTGAGCAATGGTTTGCTTCCCAAATAGCAGCCTTATTTCTTATTTTCGGTCCCTAGCGCCGAGAAAATAAGCAGCTGATGCAACTTTGCCATAGGTTCTCCATACATTTACACATCGGTGGGTGAAATGGCCCGAGATATGAAAGACTGGCGAGGGGGTCGGACTATACATCGTTACAGGGCGACATTCAGAGTTTAACATAACTACACTCTTAGCTTATTATTATTTTCTTTAAAAAATATACACAGTTTAACCTTATCGATGGATTTCTCAGAGCAAAACTGGGGTTTTCACAGTCAGAGCGGGGCAGAGGGGTAAATCAAAGATGCGCTTGGTGTTTTTTTTTTGCGGGGGGGGAATATGCACGTGTGCATTTCTGAATGTAGATTTTTTGTGTGTGTGTGGTTGGTTGTTGGTTGGTTTGGGTTTTTTTTAAATAATGAATTGGAATCAGCAGAGTCCCGATGATGTTATCATACAAACTACCAGATAAATATTTACGTTTCTTGCTTCCTTTTCCTTGCCCCTTCTCCTCCAAAGTCATCCTCTGTCAGGTGGCGTGGAGATGCGCTGTCTTGGATTTGCTCACCACCTTCTTCTCCTTGACCCTCCGGTTCTGGAACCAGATAGTCACTTGCCGCTCAGACAGGTTGGTGGTCGCCGAAATCCTCCTCCTCTTCTCTTTGGTGATGAATTTGCTGGCCGCGTACTCCTTTTCCAACTCCTTCAGCTGGATTTTGGTGTAAGGGACCCTTTTTTTCCGTCCCCTCCGATAGCTGCTGACTTCGGGTTGTAAGGGGACCACGTCTGGATTAAAACAAAACAAAACACACAAAAAAAACATAAGGAAGAGGGGAAGAAGAGGAGTGCTGCATCCCGGGGTGTGGGATGGGGATTTCTGTCCATCGGGGAGAGAAAGAAATGGGGTGAAAAGGAGGATAAAGAGTGGAGGAATGCGAGCAAAGAGAAAAGGGGGGAGAAAGAAAGGGAAAAAGAGATAAGGCAGGCAGAAGATGCATCCAGCGAGGGGAATAATGTCATAATAATAGGAATAATGCCATAATATTAATAATTCACGTGGTGAAAGCCTGTTTTTCTTGGCGACACTATCTGCGCTGACAAACGAGGAACACCAAGTCAACCCGCCGACTAATGAGCGCGGATAACCAAAGGCACCTTCCCAATGGAGAGATTTTAGACAACATCTAGACCTTCTCCCCCGTGTTCTTCCTCCTCTTTCTTACCTTACCCCCGTCCCTTTTCCCCCCCAGCAGCAAACATTCCCGGGGATCCTCAAGATGCGCACTCCCCAACATCGAGCCTGGTGCAGAGACAAGTGCATCCTCCGCATCCCAGCCCCTCCCGCCGGCTCGGTGTGGCTCAAGAAGCCCCTCGGGGGGGGGGCAAACCTCTCAAGAATAACCCCAGCCCCCCCCCCCTCCAGTGGCTTTCGCAGGGACGGTGAGGAAGGGGAGATACTGTGTGCTTTGCCAAGGGGTTATGGAGAATGAGCTCAGCAGGAATGCGGGGAGCATCTTCACCTCTGCTCTGCCGGTACCGGGGGGGGGGGGGGGGGGGGGAAAGCTCCCCCCAAGCTTTTGCGCAGCCCCAGCCCCCTGACAGAGTTGGGGGGGTGACCTGGGCTCGGAATCTCCTCGCCGCAAAGGTGTGACCCAGCTGGCTGGAGCAGGAAGATGGAGGCGAGCTCTCCTCGGCAGGCAGCACAGCCCCAGTTATGGCTGAGAGGAGTTAACTGGGGAGCCCCTGGGGGAGCTCTGGGGGCGATCAGCTCTTTGGAGGCGAAATTAGGGGTGCTGAAGGTGCCGCAAAAGCCAGTGGTGGTGGGCAGGAATCTCCCTCGGGGAGGTTCACCAGAACCCCAGGCGATGGGGAGAGAAAGCGGTGGGGGTGGCAGCTCCCTCAAATGCAGCCTGAATGCAATGACCCTCCCCAAAAAAACCACACACCCACCACGCAGCCAACAACGCATCGTCAAATTCCCCCCTTCTCCCCAAAAATCTCCCGGGAAAGCCCGTTCCTCCATCCCTCTTTCTCCCAAAGAAAGAAAATAAATAAACCGATGTGTGTGCCCCCCCATTGCCCTCCCCCTAAGAACTATCGCGACCCGTCCCTTCTCTCCATCTAAGATGCTGCAGGGTGTGCTCCCCTTTATTGTGGTTACACCATCACCCTCCGGCGCGTCCTTTCCCATCGAACGCTGGGACTGGGGGGCTGGAAGGAGTCTGGGGAGGGGTACCGGGGGGCAGCACTTACCGTCACCTTCCTTCCCCCCGCTGCCGTCGGGGCGCGGAGCCGGCCGGGCCCGGTGGGACCGGGAGGGGAAGGGAGCGAGTGATTTGCTGGGTTAAAAGATGCTCCAAGGAAGGGTTTTGCCTTCCCGGCTGACTGCGGGCTGTCAGGAGGGCAGGAGGCCTGCCCGACCTGGCGGAGAAGCCCCCCCGCCCCCCCTCCCTCCCGCCTCCCTCCTTCCCCTCCAAACAGATTCATTTGTCACTTGACACCTATTCCTATAATTGTGTGTAATTGTGATATGATTTACTGTCCCAGCCCCCGACACTTCTCATTCGACCGAACCGCTAAAGAAGGTTTAGTCGTGTTTTTTTTAAAAAATATCCCCCCCCCCCCCCCCGCTTTTTAAGCTTTCTGCATTATAGAAGCGGCAAGCGGAGGGGACGTGAAGAGAAAGGCACCGGGAGACGCTCTTTAGGTGAGGCAACAAGAGGGAGGAGAGAAGAAAGGGAAGAATTAAACGGCAAAGTTACTTTCCAAGCAAGCTCACGGCGTGTATTTTGATTCAGAAACGATTGCTTCACCTTCTTTCCCATACATGTTCATACACATTGCCTTGCACAGGAGGCATTCCAGAGCCATTTCTTTCCCTTTAATTACATATACAGGCATACACGTATCTCTCCGTATATGTGTATGTATATGCACACTCATCCGCACACACGCACATCCCCACCTTTGGTGGGAGCTGGCGGTCGGGAAGCAGACGAGCACGCCGGTTCCCGGGGCAGCCTACCTGGGAAAGGTGACTTCCAGAGGTGTGCAGACTGCGATTGCTCTTTGGAGCAGTACACTTGCCCATCCCAGCCATTAGAAAGAGCCCAATGTTGGTAACCTTCCATGGGAAGCAAAGCGTCGTGTCTGGGTTCCGGGTGACCGCCGAGTCCCGGCACCACCGACACGTCCAAATAGCCAGGGACCGCCTGGTAGGAGCTGGGAAACCCGGGATAAAAGGCGAATTCTTTGGCCCTCGACGGCAGCTCCTCGCCGGGCAGGGGGCCGCCGGCCTCGGGGTATTTCTCCCCCGGATGGTAAGCGCAGGGTTTCTGCTGCAAGTTGACTCCGTGGGAGTGGGACAACCTGCAGCCGTAGTAGCCCCCACCGAAGGGGTAACCGTAGCCCAGCGCCGCGCTGGAAGCCGTCCCCGACGGGCACTGCCGGGGGGGCTCGGCGGCCGCCAGCTCCGCGTACGCGGCTCCCTGCGGCGGCGGCGGCGGCGGGGCGGTGGGCACGGCGAGTCCCGCGTGGGGCATCATCTCCCGGCAATGCCCCAGCCCCTCCATGCGGTTCTTCTCCCGCGGGGCGTCCTCACAGCGGCAAGCGAGGCCGTCGGGCCAGCGCGGGGGGAGGCCGAGCGGTGCCGTCATGTCATGCCGCGCTGCTCCCGCTGCCGCCGCCTCCTCCTCCTCCGCCGCCTCCTCCTCCGCCTCCTCCGCCGCCGCCGCCTCCTCTTCCTCCTCCTCGGCCGCCGCCGCCGTCGGGGGAAGCTCCGCGCCGCGCCCCGCCGCCCCGCGACCCCCCCAACATATCGGCGCCGCGCGCGCATGCGCCGCCGTCGCGCGGCCGCCGCTCCATTAAGAAATCCGCGGCAGCCACGCCCCCCAGCCCCCCCCGCCCCGACGTGGCCCTGACCACGTGACTCCGTCGCCACTATCATTGGTCGGCTGCTCCCCCCCCATCAAAGGCGGCGCCCCCCCCCAACCCGCGCCCGCCCCGTCGGTTGGGGGTGGGGGGACACGGGCGGCACAAAGAGTCGCGCGTGGGGACTGGCTCCCTGCCCACGCGTGGTGGGTGCCGTGGGAACCCCCTGCCCGTGTCTCCACGCACACCCCGAAACACCGCGGGGGGGACACACACGGGGCACCTTTCCCTGGAAGGATCCCCCGCCCCCTCCGTGTTTCGGCGCAGGGAAGGGTGCTCTGAGCGACATTGGGGGGGGACACGACAAGGACAACCACCCACCCGTGACGGTTCGAGGGGGCACTACGGACAAACCCCCCGCGATGCTTCGAAGGGGCGGCCAAAAAGCGCGCGCCCTCCCTTGTGGTTTTTTTTGCGGGTGGAACCTGTTGACTGTTTTTTCCTTTGCAAGGTGCTTCCTCCCCCCCAGTTTTAAAAAAGGGCAAAATCTCTGCCCAAACGCTCCCCCCCTCTAATTTGCCTGCCAGACCCCGAAATAATTTGATCTTCCCCCATTCAATGTGTGTGTGTGTGATTATAGATGTTTGATAGTTCAGTGATTAATATTTCAGCGGAAATGTAGGGTCGAGATGAAGCGGCAGGGGGGCACAGGGGGGTCTGTTGGTCCAGGCTGATTTGTGGGGGGTTGTAAAAATGTGAATTACTTCGTGGAGCGGGGTTGGGCTGCCACGGAACTGGGGGGGAAAACAGAAAAATGGCAGGTTGCTGGCTGGGGGGGATGCGGGTGGGGAGGGGAGGGAACGGGGGGGCTCGCAGCCCTCGGGGAGCCCCCGGGAGCAAGTTATTAGGGGAGGAAGGAAGCTCAGGGAAGTTTCAGCACCCCCAAAAATAGAAATAGAGGAAAAAATGGAAAAAAATGTATTTTGAGGGGAATTTAGTGCCTCAGCCTGTGAGAAGAGAGGTGAGCTCCACCTGCGCTGCATGACTCCCCCTCCCCCCCGATTTTCCTGGGGCGTGCCATGGGGAGTGGAGTCCTCCGAGGGGACCTTCGGATGGTCCCTGCCTGTCCCTGTTGCCCCTCCTTCGTGGGGTCGTACCCACGCGGGACACCCCCCGACGCTGCATGTGTCTCCTTCAATCCTAAACACCCTCTCCGGTGCTGCTGGTTTTGCGGGGTAACCCCCCTCCCCCCGGGGCGCTTCGCCTCCCAGCTCATCCTCTTGCAATTCTTCCCAATAGCGAAAAAACCCCAAACAAACAAACCTGGAAAAAAGCAAAAAACCCAGAACCCCCCCCCAAAATCCTGGAGGCGGGGAGAGGCCACTCTGCGAAGGCAGCCGAGCTCCCCATTGACCTGCCCGCTCCGGGCCGTCGAGGAGGGATTTTCGGAGTCCTCAAGAGCCGTCGAAGTCCAAGTTCAAGGCGAAGGAGCCCGAGGGGGTCCCCGTGAGCGTCGGGG
This sequence comes from Falco punctatus, assembly GCF_963210335.1. Taxonomy (NCBI): domain Eukaryota; kingdom Metazoa; phylum Chordata; class Aves; order Falconiformes; family Falconidae; genus Falco; species Falco punctatus. Next base: position 5,640,874 of record NC_137598.1, on the reverse strand, counting down.
ATAGATTTGAGGGGACGCGGCCTCTGGGGCACCTTCCAAGGGCTGCGACCTGGGTTTAAAAGTGGAATTGGAGAAGGCTGCGGTGGGCAGGGGTGGGAGAAAATAAAGGTAATAAAAAAAGAATGAAATGGAATAAAATGGAATGGAATTGAATTAAATAGAAGAATAAAATAAAAAATAATTAAATGAAATAAATATATATATATAAAAATAATAAAAGCCGTGCCCGCATCCTTTGAATTCCAGCTGCTGTGAGTCCGTTCAGAAATCACCCATGAGAAACATCCCTCCCCATCCCAAGAGCCACATGGCTCGCAGGGGCGATGGAAGAAGCCGAGCACGAAATGATACGTAAATTAAAGCCGGGTGTCCGCCACGTAGGGGACAAGGGACGGGGGGAGCTGAACAAAAAAACCCTCTTCCCTCCCCCAGCAGCCCTTCTTTTTTCTCCCCCCCCCCCCCTTTAATTTTTATGAAGTAGTTAACATTTGGTAGCATATGTCCTATGTGCGCGGCGTGGGAAGGGGATTAAATGTTAAAAATCTAAAGATTTATGGTGAGGGTAGCAGAGGCGGAGCGGGGATGCGCGGCGCGGCGCGGGCAGGGCTCGGTGTGGAGGCGCTCGGCGGTGAAGGTAGGAGCCCCGAGGAAGGCAGCAGCGTGATAAATGAAAAATCACGGCAAATTGCGCCGGCAAGTTTGGGGAAGGGCATTTCCACTTCGTATCCCGGGGAAACAGAGGTTTAATGAAACGCTGAATTTTGTAATTAGGTGAGTTAGTGCGTGTTGCACGCCGAAAATTAGGGGAGGGGGTGAAATCACTGGGAAAAGGTGAAAACAAGAGCAAAAAAACCCACACCCCACACCCCCCCAAAAAAAACCCAAAAAACAAACAAACACGAGAAAAAAAAAGAGAAAAAAGCGAAAAAACCCAGAAGATACATTTTTTTTTCCTGGAGGTAACAGGGGAGGAAAATCCCATGTAAACCAGTGGTTTCCTGGGGAAGGGTCCGTTGCTGGGAAGGGAGGAGGAGGGTCGATGTGCAAAAGAACCCTCAGCTTTGAAATTGAGGATTTAATTTCAAATTAAATGCTTTTTTTTTAAAATATAATTTCTTTTAATTTCTTAGCTTCTGAGGGCGGCTCTCCCCGCGATGGTGAGTGTGTTCATGAACCCAAACCAGCTCAGGGATGTTTACACTTAACAAAATGTGGAACCTCTTAGGAGAGTGGCACCCATAAATAAAAAATAAGGAGAAGGGAAAGAGCAATTAGAAATAAGAGCAGATGTGAGACCCGTTCGTTAGGTTGGTGTGTTGGTTTGGCTTTTTTTTTAACAGCATTTTTTCCCTCCAAGCTCTTTTTAAAGTTTAATATTCCTCTGCTTGTGCATTTATAGAAAAAGGCTGGAAGAGTCCGCACTGCTCACACACTATCCCCACAGCATCACATTTTCAGGATTTTTTTTTTTTTTTTATTTAGGGAAGTAAGAGGGGAAAATTGACCAATACCAAAAAAATATTGACTTATAAACTTCTCTTGCTCATCCTCGTGTTAGCTCTAGGCTTGCACATTGCTCCGGAAAAAAATGTTATATGGATATTTCTGCAGGGAGCGGTTCTTTCGCCGTCTACCAGCGGGCTGCGAGAAGAAAGAAGCTGAATTTTCTTCTTCTGAAGACAAGTATGGGTTTGCATCGTTTCCTTTCCCTTTTGCTGCCGTCTTGAAGACAGACTCTGGGAGAAATTCAGTGTATTTATTTCTGTATTTTTATTCCTGCTGGAAAGGAAGAGAGAAACAGATTCATCTCCGAGTCCAGGGTGGGGAAAAAATAATATATGTATCTATGTCTTTGCGGTGTCCAGCTCTGTTCTGCTTTGCAAAACTGCAAGTTGTTTTTCATTACCTTATCTCCAACACTTTAACTGCTGGTTTTTAAGGCACTTCTCTACCCTTTCTCCTTAAAATTAGCCATTTTCTTTATTGCCGCTCTCCCCTTTAAAAAAAAAACAACAACAGAAATGTAAGGCTGAATACAGTTTTGCAGGTGAACACGTGTTTGCAGACGGAGATCTTGAGGTTGTCAAAATATTGCGTTTGTTAAAAGGCTAATTTGACTTGTAGATGTTCCAGGCAAACTCAAAAAGAGGGATTTCTGCCCCAAACGTCGTGTGAAGGTAACTGTTGCCCTGAAAATACTCAAGTGTCTGTGGCCAAACACCTAGGGAGCACGGTCGTGAACATCTAACGTAGCTCAAAGTCCAGCGCTGCTTCTCAAGGCCAGGGAAATCTCACCCGAAATAAAATTTATCAGCTGCGGAATTTTATGATAAAATTCCTCTTTCTTATCCACATATCCTGGAGGGGAAAAAAAAAAAAGGCTGGTTGAGAATAAAGAAAAAAGGCAAATCCTTTATTTAAGGGATAGATGAAAATAATTCACCACAAAACTGCAGCATATGGATATTTTTCTTATCCTTTTTCAATTTTCCTTTTCCCCCCTTTGTTTCCCCCTTTTGCCCTCCTTATTGCTGTCTGAAAGATTGAGAAATTCCCCCTCGATACTCTGTTTTCTGGAGGAAAAACTGTATTATTTATTGTTCTTCCCACCTCCAGGCATCTCACATACAAAGGAAAATGGCCAAGGTATGAGTTTTATTGAAGGAAAATCGGCTCCAGCCGCTGTAAGTGCCTCTAAAACACGATGCACCCGCACAGAAAAATCCCTACCTAGAACTGGAAATAAAAGTTGCTTTTCCATTATACTTTTTTCTTTTTTTTTTTTTTTGAGGGGGGCTCCCGAGAAAATAAAGGAGGGGAAATTTAGCTTTTGAGCCCTCAGGGAAATTAGAGCCCGTGGTCTGAGAAAATCTGAGATCAGCACACAATTTTCCCACTGGAGTACCAATTTAGTGAAGAAACTATTCCACTAAATCTCATATTCTTGCAGAGGAATCCAAGGAAAGCTTTCCCAGGCTTTGTTCAAAATGTGCTTTGGATAAATAAAAGCCAAAGTCGACTTATTTTCCCAAACTTTGCGTGTCTTCTTTTTCGGTTTTGTTTTTGGGTTTGGGTTTTGGGTTTTTTTCGAGAGAAAAATAAATCCTAACATCCCTGTTTCAGCTCATTGCTGAATTAATACAACCAGGGAGGCTGGAGGCTGTAGCCAAGCCTTAGCAGCATTCTTACAAAAGCAGTGCCCGGAATAGCGCAGGAAAAGAAGATTAAATACAGTCTTCTGTGACTTGACGCATTGCACCCAAAAAGGGACAAAAAAACACCCCAAAAAAGGACCCAAAAAGAAAAAGAATAATAATAAAAAAAGGGTTTTGCATCAGACTCCGATTTGTCCCAGCCGCGGGGTTTATCACCAGTTCTCCCCCTTCCCTCTTGCGTTGCAGATGTTTATACAGGGAATTAAAAAAAAATAAAAATCAGATACCCCACCCCCCACCCCCCCACCCCTCTAATCTTTAATTTAAATGCTTTTAAAGGGAGATAGACCGAGGAGGAAAGATGCATCAAGGACGGAAACACACTATCAGGTTTCTCCCCCCCCTCGCCCCCCTCCCCGGGCTGGATCAGGCCGTTTCGGGTGGTGTCAGACGGGGAACTAAGCCTGACCAGAGACGATCCGGCTTTTCTCCTTCCTAACCTGTCAGATCCCTGCAACCTGTTTGGAGTGGATCCACCCTCAGGCTTCCCCCCCTCCCCGTCCCCAGCCTTTTATTTGGTTTTGGGTTTTTAGCTGCCATCAACAAGGCGCTGCCAGCCCCCCTACCCGCCCCCCCCCCCAGCAGCCCCCCAGCAGCCCCCCAGCTTGGGGAGGGTGGGTTGCTAAATCTTGAGCGTGTTCTTTGAGTGTTTTGCTTCGGCTTCCCCTGCATTTTGCTATTCAGAAGGGGGGATTATTATATATATATATATATATTTATATATATATATAAATCCCTCCCCCTCGCCCCCAGGCAGGGCCAGAGGTGGGTCTGCAAAGCCAAACCTCGCTGTCTCCAACCCCGTGGCTTTATTACCGTGTTTTATCCCTTTTCCCCCTCAAAACCCGTGCTAAAGTTGGGAAGGAACAGAAGAAAGGGATAAATATCTCTCGGTCCCACTCGTCTGACCCGTCACCCCAGGGGTGACAACGAGGGGATGTGGCAGCTTCTCGGGGGGCTCCCAAAATCCCGCAGCCCCTTCTCTCCCTCCCATCCCTCCTCCCCATACCGCCGCCTCTTCGCACGCCGACACCACATTTTGAGGCAAATAAGGGCTTTTTTTCTTTCTTTCTTTTTTTCTTTTATAGCCACTGCGGAATGTCCCAGCTCTTGGCAATTCCCCACCGTTAATTATTGTTATTATTTCCACACCGGCCCGGTGCAATAGGTACTTCTTGACTCAGCGATTCAAAGACAGACAAATAAAATATCTGTCTCAATTTAGGGCCCCTGTCTGGTCGGAAGTCCAAGTTCAATTCCAAGTTAAAACAGGAGGTCGCCTGAAGCACTGACAAAAGAAAAGGGGGCCATTTGGTTTGGCTGGTGTCAACAAAGTGGTATCTGGAGAGTGTAATTATCGCTTCTCATCATTTTCGCCTTCATATTCTCGGGGAGAGAAAGAGGGAGAGGAGCCTGGGATGCTCAGGTGCTTTATAGCCCTTTGCGCTTGGATGAGGCTTTATTCCCTACCCTCCCCCCCGAAAAAAATGTTTGAGTTTTTTTATTTGTAAATGGTCTAAAATACAGAGGCTTTTTTTTTTTTTTTTTCCCTTTGACTGTGGGATTGCAACGATCCGGGGTTATTTTCTCCCCCATCTTCTGGTACCGAATTAACTCAAGATGCGTTTGGAAGGACGGAGAATAACACCAGGCCAATGTAAGAAACCTTCTTTCTTTTGCCAAATACTATTCAGAATCAGTTACATGAGATCTGTGTGTTCAAGGCTGTTTCTCCCCTTCTCCCACCCAAACCATTTACTTCTTGGTCCACTTGATGTCCAAGTATTTCATTCCTCGGAGCCACTTGGAGGGATTGAGAGGGAAGAGTGGGAGCTCTCTGCCAAGTTTATTCACGTTTTCAAAAGCAAAACACTGAAGAGTTTCATGTCCAGAGGTAGAAGCTGAAGTTAAATGAACTGCGTTTGCCAAACTGGGGTTTCTTGTGTATTAAACAGAGAAATATAAATGATGAATGGGCAGGAACGATGCCCACGCGTTCACACTGAGGGTAACAGAGCGATGCAATCCCCATTTCCAAGCACCATCATGACGGGAGAAGTGTAGCTCTCTATGGAAAACCTGGGATTTATTAGGCATTAGCTACGGAAAATGTGTATGCAATAAGCAAAGAAGCAAGAACACGGAAAGAAAGGAGAAAGAAAAAAGCCCAACGTTTCTCTTCGAAAAAACATTTTTGGTAAATGGAGAGATCCTAGCCCGTTCCAAAAGTTTTTTTGCTGGGCTGAATTTTAAAGGAGAATAAATGGGTAGGGAAATAAAGCCATATGTGACTGCACCTTGACAGAGAGAGGCTGAAATCGCTGTGTTTTCCCCCAAAACTTGTGCGGGTTGTGTGTGGAACGGGCCATTTTGCTTTTTGCAGGATCTTTGTCCGCCTGGATGAGAATAACCTGGATTTTCACCCAGGAGTGGGACTGTGCCTCCACCTCAGGTATGGCTATTTATCCTCCGTGGCAATTAGTAACACTGACTTCACTTTAATACTCAGAGTCTATTCTAAATGCCAAGAACCTGATGAAAATCTTCTTTCACGGGTTTAAACCCCAGATACAGATTTTGGGGTTAAAGGTGGGCTAAAAAAGCTCTGGCAGGAGGCAGGCAGGGCTGCCGCCTTCCCACCTCTCACCCTAAGCTGCTCAGGACGCGTCCAAAGCATCAGCAAAACTTTGGCACCAGCAAGATGTGTTTTAATTCTGCACTCGGTTAAAAAAGGGGTGAAAAAAGGATTTTGCTCCATTATTGGCAAAAAAAGTGGTTTTCCTCTCTGTCCTCCAAGGCTTTCTCAGGCTCCGGGCATGGCACGAGTGAGCCGCACAGCTCCTACGTGCTTTCTCCCTCCTCAAACACGTGGAAAAAAAAAAAACCTTCGTGTTTTTCTTCTCTTCCTCCCTGAGGATGTGCCTTTGCAAGCCGAAAAAAAAATAAAAATCGGCTTTTGTGTTGTCACGCTGGAGCTTTTCGGCATTAAACGGCAAGTGCGTAAAGCAAAGTCTTCCTCGGGGACAGCTACAAATGAGGAGGGAAGGCAGGGGCGGGGGGGGGGCTGGTGTCTGCTGATCTGGAAAAGAAGTTAAATCGGAGGAGACTTCTGGGTGCTGCAGAATACGGAGGTTTTATCTTAGAAGAAAAAAATAATCTAGAATTTGTGTCTATTTTTCCTACATAGCGTGTTCTGGGTTGAGGATTCCTCCTGCTCTGCGGGATGGGGCGCTGGAGGGGCCAAGGGAGCAAAAATATGTTTTTATTGTGTTTTATATTAATTTTGGGGAGTGTAAGGGGTTTGGCGTTTGGGGGTAAGCCCCGTTTACCAGATTCAGACGAATTTCGGCAAAAGGGAGGGTGGTGGTAGGCTATGCTGGTCGGAATCTTCAGCCCTCCCCAGGCACCCCGTCCCCGCTGCTTTGGGGCTGCCAGACCCGAGTGGGGCCTCGGTGACCCACGCAGGGATAGGGACCCACGCAGGGACAGGGACCCACGCAGACACGCGGGGACTGGCTCAGGTGAGGGTCCCGCCGGCCTCCGAGGCGGGGGTGGGGATGCTGTCCCGCACCCCTTCGGGGCAGAGGGCTCCTGGGGGCCCTTTCGCCGCCCCCTTTTCCCCCTCCGCAAAGCTGCAGCGTACTTTGGAGACAGGGAGAAGGAGAGGAGAAGCCCAGCCACGCGCATGGGTTGTTTCTCTCCAATTTAGCTGGAAGTCCGTATAAAAATAAAAATTAATTTATTTAGAGAGCTTGACTGCAATGTTTTGCATAGGTAAAACTGGGAGCCGAGCAGAATCTGTGCGACACATCCCTCCCTCCTTCCCTCCATCCCTCCTTCCACCCATCCATCCATATATCTATCTATCCATGCTTCCACCTAGCTATGCAATTACTATATATCTTATACCCATTATATACCATATATATACCTAAGACACTCCCTTACAGTTTTTTTCTCCACTACGTCTTCCCTCCTGTGGTTATATATGTGTCCCGAAAATAAAATAAAGTTCCCAGCGCTGCCTGGGAAGGGTTCTGAAGCCCTCGGAGATACCTCATCTTTTATTTACTATTTAATTAATTCAACGTTACTCCTTTTGCTAAAAAAACAACCAACCAAAAAAACCCCAAACCCAAGACCCTAAAGACAAACAAAAAAATCCCCCCAAGAGCCACTTATCAGATCTTTCTGCAAAATAATTGCGGACATCCCGGGTCCTGCTTTGTATTTCGTCTTCCCACAGCTAGCTGTGAAAGTTCGGTGGCAGGTTGTGTCTTTCCAATCAGGAATATAGAATTATGTCTTTTAAATAATGCCTGGTGAGTCGCACGGGGACATTTGGGCTCCTCAGACTCTTTGGGACGACATTTATCTCTTGTCTCCCCTGCAGACCGAGCGGAGAGCCAAAGCATTCACAACCCGATAGCAAGGATTTAATTCTGGAGCTAATTGCTCCAAAATATTCACCAGGTGAGAAACCGGGGGAAGAGAAATGGGGAATTTAACTGGTATTTCGGCACGATTGCAGGAAACAGGAGGTGGGAACTTCAGGCAGCTCTTGGGAGCGTGTTGGCAATGGGAAAGTTGTTGGGTGGCTTCTGCAGTGGTTACCCAACGTTACATTAACCTTACGTAATATATCATTATATGTAAATGCGTCTTGTGAGCTGGAGACCTCCTAAAGCTATTCACGGAGGGAAAAAAACCCCCACCCGTAAACTTCCTGTTGGGGACCAGTTTTCTCCTCTCCATTGATCCTCGCACGACTTCTGGTCACTGCACCTGAAGATCTGAGGGTAAAATGATGGATCTTTGGAAAAATCCCGGATATAAACCACGTTTTAGCTATGCAGATCAATAGATTCACTATCTAAAAAATTATAGAGAACCTGTTCTTGAGTATTCAAATTAAAGATGCGCATAAGTTTTGTGGAAGAAAGCAATTTTCCCGGGGTGTCCTCCCCGCTATTGCTCTGGTGCCTTCCTTAAGTTGCTTCCTCTCGCTCCTTGGGAAAAAATAGGGAAAAAGAACGGGGGAAAAGATTTTTTTTTTTTTTAACATAACGAACAAGAAACATTTCTCTTGGTATTTTGCAAAATGTTTTCAAAGCCAGTGCCTTTCCCGACTTGCAGGCAAAGCCGGGGCGTGGGGGGCGAAGTCCCAGTCGGGTCCTTCTGCATATCGTGGTTTTTTCTGTTTGGTTTTTTTTTTTTTTTTTTTTTTTTTTTCCCCCCACGAAATTGGACGTTTTTCCAGCTACTCGTGGGTATCGAGATTTATTCCTCACCGAGCTGCTCTTGCAGCAGCCCTGTTCGCGTTGCTGGCTGCCAGGTCCACACACACCCCAGTCACCGGCCTGTGTCAGTCTTCTGGGCTCCAAACATTTACTGTAAAATTACCTTTTTTTCCCCCCCCTCCAAATCCCACCGAAATATTTCTGCGTTATTTTTCCAGCCGTGCTCTGAGGTTATTGCAGCGTCCTGGCTTTGCTCCTTCTTGCAAAGAGGTTTTTGCTCATGCAACGCTGCAGAGGCTCCAGGGATGTGCCAAGCACCTGGGAAAAGAGCTGGGATTTGGGGGGTGATTTGAGGTTTTCCATGAAAAAAATCGGAGTTCTTGAGAGCTGCGCTATTTGAATGCAAACTGGATCGTTACTACTACTACTACTAATACCAAGATAAGAATAAATGCCCTGTTTTATGCCGTGAGTGCAGATTTAGGAGGCTAAATACACGAATTCATTTTTCGCCCGAATTATTTTTTAGAGCTGGACTGGATTAAGGTAAGAAAACTGTGGGATAGAAGTGTTTTATTTTGATAAATCCGCAATTTGCATTGACAGGAACTTCCCACGGGCCGGAACGGTTCCAAATCAAACAGTGATATAAAAAGGGGCTTTTTTTCTGTCTTGCTTTGCTAGCCCACGGCCACCTCACGGTGGCCACCAGCCCCGGTGCTTTGTAGCCATCCTTCATCACATGGCAAAGCAGATGGAGAGAGGAGGGGAATTACGGGCACTAAGGAGTTAAAATCTGCAAATCTGCCGTCTCTGCCGGCAAAATAAACTAAAAATAAAGAGTATGGACCGAGCCCGAGGTGGGGGGCTGAAGTTTATCCCCCAGAGCTCCGGGGAGAGTGGAGGATGCTCTGAGCTCAAGTCCGGGATGCTTCTGCCTCCTCAACCCCTGAGATGGCCAGAGACCTCAGACACTGGCTCAGGAGAGGTTATTAACCCCCCAAATACCCCTTGATATGCAAACACACCCCTAGGAAGACCCAAACCCTGCATCTCCCATCGTGAACAAGCCCCGAAGTCACCCGGATTGCTCTTCATTCCGTGGCAGGATTAATTTTCATGAAGGGGAAGTTGAGCAATTTAAAGATGATTTGTTCCTCTTTTCCTGCTCCTACCTACACAGCCAGAGATTTAAGGATAAAAGGATCTATGCCTACACAGATGCATATATCTATATTTATGGCTATGCCTGTGGTTATGTATATATACATGCATATTAGCATGCAGATATGGATAAACACTTGGGGGAATTTAATTAAGAGTTTAATTGGCTGCTCTGCATTAGCTAGAGCAGTGCTGGAACTTTGAGGGATGCTTGCCTTGGCTTTTTAGACGAATTTGGGAATTCTGATGCAGTTTTTGGGACAGGCAGAGGCCACTGAAGGTGAAAAAATGCAATTATCTCCTTGCAAATTCTGTGGTGCATTGCGGCCTCTTTGGAGAAGAAAGGAAAGAAAGGGAGAAATGGGAGACAGAGGGAGCAAATGTGAGAATAAAATAAAGTAAAATAAAATAAATAAAGGAAAAGGAAAAAATGAAAGAAACTGTGATTTTAATATTTTTTAAAGGCAATCTGAGATCAAGCAAAGCCAAGAGAAACAAGAGGGAAAATTTTACTGGCAAAACTCCAATGTCAGATAATTGCAACTGTTCTCTTCCCAGTGGTGGCTACTTTTGGCATTCCTTGTTCTTCACTTCCTAACGACACATTTTACCATTTGCCTATGTTGACCCAAACTTTGTCTAGGGATCTGGAAAGCAAATCAGCAAGTTCTGGGGCTGTGGAAGGATCCTTATGGAGCCAAGTGGAAGGTTCCATCCCTGGGTGCCAGTGGCATGCTAAATGCATCCCATGTGCTGAGCCCCAGAGTTGCGAACCTGAGCCCCCACCATTGGCACCTTGTGCCTCCATGAAATGTGTCCTGCTCCTGGGAACCTCTTCCAGCTCCCACTTTTTGGTCTTCGCCTGGACGGGGATGTGTATGAACTGCAGCTCCAAGGTCTCTTGCTGCTGCAACCCCTCCTGCCCTGTCCCCTCCATCTGGGTTTCTCCCACCCTCAGGGGTGGGCTGTAGGCTTCAGAGCTAACAGTCCCCAGAGAGACCTCTTCTCTCTTCTCTTCCTGCCCCAACCCCAAATCTGGGATTTGGGACAGTTCTCTTTATCCATTTTAGGCCCAAGTTTCCTCAAGTCTCAGCACCCCACCCAGTCCCACTGTGACAATGAAGCTGTCCCCACTGTCCCCCATGGGGGACAACAGAGTCCCCAGACAGTGGAGAGGTGCCAGCAGCCACTGTGGGTCAGAGCAACAGAGGTCCCCTCCTGCCCCCCAGGAGAACAATGGGGACATCTCCGCCCTCCCAAACACAATAGGAGCAGCTGGTGGCCAGGGCCTGGCCACATCTGGCTTCTTCTGTGCCAGGCGCATGCACCCTTCATCCTCTCCTTGGCTTTGCGGTATTTGGGGTACAGGTCCATCACAGTTGGTGCAGGACTGCTGGGATGCAGGGACCTTCCCAAACCCTACTTTTTATTGTCCCCTTGGCCACCTCCTCTTGGAAGCCTTGAGTGGTGTCTTCTGCCTGTGTCATCTGGGTTGGTCTGTTTTCTCTGGGACACCAGAATGGAGAGATTGTCCCCAAAAAGCTGCTCCAGCCCATCCAGCTGCCTCTGTCTGTACATTTTCCTTGAGAAATGCATATCCCCTCTTCCTTTCTGTCTGCCTTCACCCTGATGAAATCCAGCTGACACCAGGAGAGAAAAGGTGTCACCTCCGGGGACAGCAGACCTTTGTCTCTTGTTCAGGGGGACAGTTTGGGATGGAACAATGACAAAGACACCCATTCCCACTCCCTCCTGGTGCTGGGCCATGACATGGAGCTGCACAGTGGCAACCTCCACTCCCAGCCCAGGCACAGCCTGAACCCAAATCTTTATTTTTTTCAGCAGTCACCCCATAGGAACCTGTATCTCTGTGTCCATCCTCCCATCCTTCCAAGTCCTACACATGCTTGTACACCTCTGCAGCACATCCACATGCAAACATACACCCCCCCCCCCCCATGTAATTATACTCATGCAAACACATGCGTGCATAAACACATGTTGTCCCTATAGATGTGGGTAAGCACCCAGATGTGTCTGCAATGGTCAGGCTGGGGCAAAGGGAAGCTGTGTGTGTTCCAGGAGGCTCTTTTTGCAAAACTTTGATGCATCTCAGGGCCGGATCCTGCCCTTACTGGGACTCCGCACCACCCATCCTGTTTCCCAGTGGAGGTGGGTCCAGGCAGCCTCTCCTTGACTTGGGGTTTGAGGGGAGCCATAGGCTGAGAGGTGTCATGGGGGAACCCCGGGAACTGGAGGAGTCACCAGGAGGCTGGGGATGCAAAAAGGACCCTCCCGACTCTAATTAACTGCGATGAACATATTAATTTAGCATTATGGTGTGCTAATAGACTTGGGGTATGGGGAGGGGGCAGTGGGGGAGCCGTACTCTTGAATGCCTGGCATAGATTTTGCACTTTAATAAATGGAAAAGATGCTCTGGGCGATGCTTTTAAACCGACACTGAAACCCAGACACTCTGAAATGCCCAAAGAAATAAAACCAGCAACTGTCAGAGAATAATTACACTGGGCCGGGCATTCCCGGATGACTTGAGCAACCCCCCATTCCGCCTCTCCCCACCAAAAAAGAAAAGAAAAGAAAAGAAAAGAAAAGAAAAGAAAAGAAAAGAAAAGAAAAGAAAAGAAAAGAAAAGAAAAGAAAAGAAAAGAAAAGAAAAGAAAAGAAAAGAAAAGAAAAGAAAAGAAAAGAAAAGAAAAGAAAAGAAAAATAATTATGTGTCTGGGCTTAAACTCGGCACAATCTGCCTCCTACCCGAGCAGAGGTGATGAGTTATGGGGAGGCACCGCTGCGCACCTTCCCTGCTCCATTTTATCCCGGTTTTCTCTTTTGGTTTGGTGGTGGGTTGTTCTTTTTTCCCGAGAATTTTTCCCAGCAAAGGCCTAATCTTCCCCAATTTTCCTGCGGTTTTGGGCTCCCCCTAATCCCTCCCCACCCCATTTCCCCACATCTTCGCTCACAGCATCCCCCAAAGCCGGGAAGCCCGCAGGGATGGCTCCGGTCACCTCCCTATCCCTCAACCCCCTCCCAAGGTTTTTCCTTCCGATTTTTAAACGGAGTTGTTAATTTAGCGGGTTTTTTTTTCTTGTTATTTGCTCCCTCCCTTACCTTTTTTTTTTTTTTTTTTTAAAATCCAAATTGGCATTTTTTTCTGAGTTGCAGGACAAAATGCAGAATATCGTGGGAAACTGATGCTGCGAAAAAATACTCGCCCTGGGACCAACGTTTGACGCCACCTTGGGCTCAGGGAATTGCACGAAAATCGGTGAAAATGGGCAAAAATGGGAATCCAACACCCTCTGATGCCTGACCACGCAGTGTCCTGAGTGTTCTTTCCGCCTGGTGCTCTGTGCAGGTCGTTCATGCAGGCTTTATGTTAAATAAATTCATAAATCTGTTACATAACTTTCTTAAAGATAACACTAAAAAAGTAAACAAGCCCTAAAATATCCAATTTTTTAATCAGGTTTTTCTCTTTTCCATTCCAGAAAGCTACCTTTTAAACTTACAGTTATCTGATGGACAAAGACCGCAAGTACCGAAGGGAAAAAGCATCGAAAATAGGAAACTTTGTTTTAAAAAGAGTTAAAATATGTTCTTGCAAAGATCCTCGAGGCTTCAAGTTGTGGTTTTCTGCAAGGACACAAAACGCCCCAACTTTTAAATATATTTCCCACCCTCCCAGAGCATATTTATATAAGATCTGCCTTCGAGAAATTTCAGTTTAGGATCCAGCCTTGGAAATGCCTCCTCTTGTAGTGAACACATGCCTTCCTACTCAGTCCATTCCCCCCCCGCCCCCCCCCCCCTCAATTTAAAACCTATTAATCTATTAATTTATGAAGGCAAAGCACTGACAGAAAAAAAATTCGATCATTATCAGTGGCGAAACCGCAGCGCCAGTCTCTGAACAGGTAATAATTTATCTACGGAAGGGAATCGTTTCTTCGTGTTTTATTTTCTTTTCCCTTTAAGTGCTCAGGTCTTTCCCTTCCCCTCCGCGGGCGGGACGGTGCTGTGAAACCCATGGATGGCCAATTTTCCAGGGAGAGGGAGGAATTATGGATCTACTTGGCGCTTCCTTGGGAGCAATAATAATAATAATAAAAACAAATAATCAAAAGCCAGAGAGGCAGCGCGGCACGGATGGTTCGGTGCCAGTTCGCTCCCGTGGGAATGGGGAAAGCTTTCCATGGTGGTTTGTGCGTGTCCTGACTCGGAGCCTTCCCGGTGACCTAAGACTAATGCCAGGAGCGCCTCCAGGCTCAGCCGGGGGCGGGGGGCTCTGCCCCCGGCACCTGCACCGCCGAGCTCCCCCTGCCCGCCAGCATCCGTATCTTTTCCCCCCAAAAAAGTCGCATTTTGGGGGATAGGAAACGCAGTGAGCGCAAAAGCCGTGCATCTCCTCCTTCCCCGACTGCGGAAATAGCGCGCTGGCGCAGCTGTGCGGGCAGGTGCTGCGCGCCGGGCTGCGGATCCTCCGCCCCTCCACCCGCACCCTGCTTGTACGGCCCCAGTTCCCCCTTTTTTTGCCCCGAGCAACGCTGTTCCCGCCGTTCCTTTAAAAAAAAACCACAGAAGAACACAGGGTGGGGGTTTTTTTGGTCTTTTTTTGTTGTTGTTGTTGTTGTTGTTGTTGTTGTTGTTGTTGTTGTTGTTTTTGTTTTTTTTAGGAAAAAAGGCACAGTCCCACTTCTTCCATTCTCACACTTTTCCCTTCTCTTTCCTGGCCGACGGGTGTTTTGTGTAACACCAAAACGTGGTTACATCCTTTCCAACCCTGATGCGACTGGCAGGGCTGGTGCCTGCCTGAGCTTAGGCTGGTGGGAATCCAAGTTGAGTTTGTTACCCCTTTGGCACACAGTTGACTCTGTAACTCTCCAGGGGAAATCTTTGGGGGTTGTAGAGGTGATGCCTGGGTGCATCCCCACTTAGATGGGAGGCAGCACTGGTGGCGATGTCCCTTGGAGATGAGAGTCCCACCCACTGCCCATCTCTTGGTGCTCCAGTTGTGTTTTCAGCCCTTTCTCCTCTCCTGATGTCCCCACCGCACTACTCCAATGCATTTTCCGTGCCAACCTGCAGCAATCCCAGTGAAAAATGAGACTGTATTTCCCTTCCCAGTACCTGAGACTCCAGCTAAGGTTGCAGCCTCCAGCCCGAGACTACCAGCACGTGCCTCAAATGCTGGGTATAAGGGAAGGACCCGGAGAAGGACAATGAACAGGAGTGGGGACCAAATGGCTTCAAGACCATTTGTACAAATATATCCATTATAAGAATGACTTCAAAGGTGTTGGGGAGTTCTGTTCTCTTTGGGAAATCCCCATTTTCCTTCTTGACATGCAGATGTGCTGGAAGCAGGAGGTGGGAAGGATGAATGGGGAGGAGAGACACAGGGAGGGCCCCCTTCCCCACAGTGGGACATGTGGGGCAAGAAATATTGCTGCTTTTGGAAGACCTTGTCCTCTCTGCAGCTTCACAGGTGGCCACCTGTGGAGGCATGTTGTTCCCAGGATGACTGGAGAGAAGGTCACCAAGAGAGTGGAGAAGGTGGGAGGCAGGACCAGAGGGCTGATGTTGCAGCCTCTGTGATGCTGAAGCCCTTGTGAAGGTGCCCACAACCTCCCTGGCTTGCAGGGCTGAGGTGATATCCAACATGGAAACAAACACATGTATCTGTTCCCGATGAGCTGGGCCATAGCATGCAGGGGTTTCATCCCCAGATGATATTTTTGGCATCAATGTTCATTGTTATTGAAAATATTGAAATCCAATGCAAAGTTGATGGGCTTCTAAAATCTTGGGTGCTCTTTACTGACCCGGGAGTCTCTCAAGAAAATTATCAATGGAAATGAAAAGAAAGGGAAGGTCCACTGAGGGCTGCCTATCCACCCACCCACCCATCCATCCATCCATCCATCCATCCATCCACCCATCCGTCCGTCCATCCATCCATCCGTCCATCCATCCATCCATCCATCCATCCATCCATCCATCCGTCCATCCATCCATCCCAGCGTACAACGTACAAATGTGGACCTGGAATATTTTCCCAGCCTATTGCATAGTATGTTTCCTGGGTATTTTGTCTTTCTTGTCTGTGAACTGAGGAGCCAGGCACTGCACAAGCAGAGCTGAGCCTTCCTCCTGCTCTCTGTGAGGAGGAAGAGGTCTGAAGGCATCTGAACCCAGCCAGGACCTCCTGGACATGCAAGTGGGACTGATCCTCTTGGTTTCTCTTTGCCTCCAAGGCACCATGCAAGGATTTCATTTGCTTTCCAGTGCGGTTTCTTTGTTGGTTTTCCTTTACATCGTCCGGCAGCCTTTATGGACTTTTAACTATTTTTATGAGAGGCCTTTTCCTCTCATTTTAGTTATGTATTTTGCTTTTCCTCTAGCTAGAGGGGGTGGTTCAATAAATAATGGTAATGAGGCTCCTGTAATTGCTTTTGGATGTGCCTGCAGATGAAATCTTGGATAAATTATTTCTTGGTGGGAAGATTTCACTTGACTTTTTGTTGTTCT
This sequence comes from Falco punctatus, assembly GCF_963210335.1. Taxonomy (NCBI): domain Eukaryota; kingdom Metazoa; phylum Chordata; class Aves; order Falconiformes; family Falconidae; genus Falco; species Falco punctatus. Next base: position 5,624,706 of record NC_137598.1, on the reverse strand, counting down.
TTTTCCCCTTTCTTCTTGCCCAGCTGCCAAAAAAACTGATTTCCTAAAAAACGGCTAGAGCTTGGGGACTTTTGAGGACTTTTTAAAAAACAAAAACTTTACAATTTACCACCTTATAGGGTTGTTTGGGTTTCCTCCCCCCATGTGCTTCCCTGTGCAAGGAGAGATTTATTCTGCCTTAAATGCCTCCTTCTCACAACAGCCCTTTATGAAAAATCACCGTCCTTACGAGATGTTCAGGCTCATTCTTTGCCTCCTAAATTTGTCAGGCGTAAATTCAACAAAATAAAACATGTCAACAGGAAGAGAAATGACTCATGCATCTATGAAATAGTCCTTTTGGTAGGAAAATGGTACTTTTACTGGGCTTAAACAAAGTTTCCTCTTGACCTGGGTTGGGGTTATGCTTAAAAATTGATGGCTGGAGACAACCCTGAATTATTAACAAAAAACTGCAGTCAAGAGGACTGATTTTGGCAATGAAAAAAAAAAAAAAGCAAGGCTGAGGGAAGAGCTGGAAAAGTGGGGTGCCAGGGCTGGAAGCAGCAGAGAGGCAAGAGGGGTAGAAGGAAGGCTGAATGGATGAAAATACCCCCGGAGCCATCGGAGAGGTTCGGCCAGATGTGAACACGGCAGGTAATGGGATCGGCTGTGGTTATGTGAACTGATTCACAAAAGCTAAAAAACCCCTCTACTCCAGCTTATATACACCCATGATTAAATATGCCTTTGGTTGGCCAGACTGAAGGAACCTTCCCACTCCGCTGGGTCTCACATGGTTAAAATCTGTTTTCCAGTCAAACAATGGATTTTTCCCATGACTCGCAGCCTCTGGAAATATTCCTCTCCTAAAGCTTTCTCCCCTCCCCCAAATCTGTGCTTTTTTTCCCCTTCTCTTGGACATTTTTGTCTTATTTATTTCCATCACTAGAGCAAAACTTTCCGAGTCAGTAGGGAGAAAAACGGCAGCAAACAGCCAAGGGACTTCAAACTCAGGGATGCCATTTCCAAAGGCTTGGAAAATCACCAGGGGAACAGTTTCAGAAGTGCCTGTTCATCTCAGGAGCTTGAAAAATGCCCGAGCTGAGAAGGAATTAACTCTTTGGCCCCTACACCGCTTAGACGTAAGGCAGAAAAAAGGCCATCTCCCTCACCTGCAATCCCACTGCGTTTCAGGGCATGCAATTTGGGCATGATCCTTTGAAAATCCCCCCTGGAGAGACTGGAGGCAGGTGGAAACTGGGAGAGATGGATCTGGGGGAAAATCTCTCCTGCCTGCTCTGCCCCGGCATTTGCCACCAAAGCTGCCTGAAGAAGACAGGGAAGGCTTCGTTGTAGCATGCTTTTAATTGTCACTTTGTTCATTTGCTTGATCTTTTTTTATTTTTTGGGCAATGTGTGCGATACCCTTCTGCTCTGGCCCCATGTGAGCATTTTACTTCCCTTCACATGACCAAGGTGCAAAGCTGCTTGGTCCAAATGGGATCTGGGAAGAAACCACCCCGAACCCTGTGGTGGTGGGCAATCATGTTTCCCATTCAATCACCTTCTCCTGTTGAGTTTCGGTGGTGTGAGAAGCCTGCCTAGATAAGTCCCAACTTGTCGTAGGGGCTCTGATTTACACGAGCTGGGACGAGCAGCGATGAGAGCGGCTACAAAAATAAAAAGTAAATTCCCTCCATAATCCCACAATTTAAAACGGTTTCTTCTTCAACACACACATGGATCTTTTAGGTTAACACTAGAGCCAAAACAAGGATTTCTCCTGGTTTTATTAAGCCAAGAGCCAGCCCTTGTGTGCCCACAGACACGCAAAAATGCTTGGTTTTCCCCCTGCAACCCAAACCTAGAGTGATCTCCCTTGCATGCAACCATGGCACATTTTGGATCTGTGGATATTATTCTGACTTCTGGATAATTAATGTATTAATTTACATAAATGAAATGCTCAGCCTGCTGCATGCGAGGAGTGAAGTAAGCCCAGCCCGGGCGCTGGCATGTTTGCTGGCTCGTTCAGTGCTCATGCCCGGGATGGTGCTGGGCTGCGGAGCCAAACGAGGGGAGCTTTCATCAGAGCATCTTGCTCAGGCCAGGGCGAGCAGAGCCCTGGCGTGGCTGGAAGCTCCAACTGCCAAGAAAAAGTCTTCCTTGGGCCAAATGTGTTGGTGGTGTAAGGCAAGCCTGGCTCCTTTGAAGTATCTGGGGCAGAGCCAATTTACGCCCAGTTGGGTTTGGCCCATGGTTCATGTTTAGCAACAATATTTTCAAAAACAAACATTGGGGAGGGAACTCATGGGTATGTTTTCCTCCAGGGCATTCAATTTACTAGCGTTAAAGGAAATATTCCTTTTCCTTTTTTCTTTTTCCTTTTTTCCTTTTTCCTTTTTCCTTTTTCCCCTTTCCCCTTTCCCCTTTCCCCTTTCCCCTTTCCCCTTTCCCCCTTCCCCTTTCCCCCTTCCCCTTTCCCCTTTCCCCTTTCCCCTTTCCCCTTTCCTTTCCTTTCCTTTCCTTTCCTTTCCTTTCCTTTCCTTTCCTTTCCTTTCCTTTCCTTTCCTTTCCTTTCCTTTCCTTTCCTTTCCTTTCCTTTCCTTTCCTTTTCCTCTCTGCTTCACTTCTCCCTTCTCCTTCTTTCACATCCTTAAGCCGGTGAAATGACCCTCCAGGCCCAGTTCCTTGCTCCTCCAGGATTTCAGCACTCAGTTCCCCAAGGTTTGCCCCAGCTCTGGCCCATCTCAGTGGGAATCAGGTGCCTGGTCCTCGGAGAGCTCAGCAGCCGGAGCACACCAGAGGTCACTGCCCACCCTCAGCCCCTGCTTGGCTGGGTTTTGATGGGATCGATGCCCAAGGAGGTGGGAGAGCTCACTGAAACCTGGGGTTTGGTGGCAGGGAGCAGGTGCTAAGCCCCAGGATCTGCGGGGCAGGCATGGCCTCCTGCACAGTCCTGCTCCCTGAATCACAGCACTCGGCGCTGGGGAGTGGACCTTTACTCAGCATTTGCAACCCTGTGATTCATGGCAAACTGGTGGCTGCCCATACCCACGCACAGCAAATCCACCTCAAAACAACCCCTGCCAGGATGAGCCAGGCTCGCCTTTCTGTTTGCAAAGAGATTTTCTTTTGAAGTCTCCGTCTGGTGAGCTAAAAATAAGGAGCTAAAAAAGGTGGGGGGAAGGAAAAGAGAAGGTGAAGGGCAGCGGTGGCTGTGGGTTTCAGATGTATGGGCACCAAGGCACCTGCGCGCCTGGCTTCAGCCCGCCTAGGGAAGTCCTGACTCGCTGTAGGGGCTGTTTTACACGATCTAAAAGGGTCAGACTTGCTGTACCCAAAGTGCCACCATTGAGCTTTATTCTCCCAAGAGGTCCTGGGACCCAAGTAAAATCCACCATCGCCAGTGAAGTTGTTCCATCCAGGGAATCATGATTTCACCCTGGGATTTTGGAGCTTGGGTATCAAAGCATTGCACAGTGTGCTTCCTCCCAGCAAAATGCGCATTACCTGGCGTCATCGTGATGGATTATGGTGACTAGAGTTGGCTGAGGGGACAGCAAAGAAAGCTCACCCCTTTATCAGCCCGGATAGGCGGGAGCTGCCTGGCTGGTCCCACACAAACCAGTTCTGCAGCGCTTCAAACTAGCCGCAGCACCTGATGGCACTGGCCCAGCTGAGCGCGCTGTCAGGGATTTGGGACACTCGCGACTTCATGGGCTCTGAAGACGTGGAAGCTATTTGGGCTATTGCACGTTCAGCGCAGGGTAAAGACTGGCTGGGGGCTGTGAAGTGGGGTGTAACGGATCCCTCTGCAACGACCAGCTCCTCCCTGGCCCCCTGTCTGCACAGCACCTCGCACACTGAGCCCTGATCGCAGCTGGGGGTCTCAGCTCTCTCCCACAGGGTTTGCCACCGCAGTGCTTTATACACACTCAATATCTCCTTCCCTCTTCAGGGCCCGGAGAAGGGAAGTAAATGGGATTTCTGGAAACTCAACACCCTTGGGGAGGCAAAGCCAGTTCAGTTTGCCCCTGTCGTCGTGCCGGCATGAAACCCAGACCAAGGAGTTTTCTGTTTGTGTGTTGATGACACCACCCTTTAACTCCGTGACTAAGCTCAGGGGATGAGCCATACCCGCTCGCACCTTGTTTTCCTGACAAAGCAGCGCACCTTGCTGCAGACACCAGAGGTGAGGATTGTTTCAAAGTGCACTACCATCTCCATTGCATTTCATAAAACCAGAAATCAGGAACGACCCGTGGACCTCTGTTTGCTCAGCTCCCTCTTCAAGAATGTCCCCTTCTGTGCACTTCTGCAAAACCTCTCCCCTCGGCCCCTGGATCCATCTCTTCCCACATCTGGGACAGGCTGAGCTGCATTTGCCAGGGTGAAGGTGGAAGAATGGTTTATTCACAGGATTTTTTGCTCTCCTTGCTTTGCCCTGTAAATTGCAAACCCAAGGAGTGGCAAAGGTGTGTATCAACAAGAAAGGACCATGCCCAGTGAGCTGGACACACTGCCTAGCACTGCTCTGTCTTTTCACCCAAATCCAGGTTGATTCCCACATAATTATTTTAGCACGTTCTCACCACACATTGTCTTTTCTCAGATGGCCAGATTCAACATGGGTACACCCAGCAAGATGTTTGCTTTCTGGGCTGGAAGCAGCCACAGCTTCTGGAGAGCTCTGAGATTTCAGCTTGGTCTGCTCCGTCCATCTCTGGAAAGTGTCGGGAGCCCTTAACACCCTGTTGTACCATTCCTGCTGCATGCTGGGGTTGGAGCAGATGATCTCCAGAGGTGCTTTCCAACCCCAACCACTCTGTGGTTCTGTGTGATTCTCATTCCTGGCTCTGCCATCAGCTCGCCAGTGACCTTGGCCACATCATTTCCCCTCCCAGTGCTACAATTTCTCATTCTATAAAATGGAGATAACAGCTGTGATTTCCCTGGTAAAACACTTGGACAACTCCAGCTGAAAATCTTTCTAACAATGTGCGCAGAGGATGGTTTTATCACTGTCTGACAGGTAGATTTGGGGTTGCTGGGAATTACATGGCTCTCAAGCATTTACTGAGCTGTTTTTAACCTCGTAAAAGCAAACCAAACCCATGAACGAGGACTCCTCACCTCAAGGCTCACTTCTACCAGAGCCGAGTGGTTGTTATCCTGAAGTTATGGTCAATGAAGTGGGATGAGACCAAGTCACTCGCTTGGTTACCTTGGCCCAAGCAGAAAGTCTTCCTGATGGAGATTTGCCTGAGCTGCTCTTCCAGCACTTGAGATTCAATGTTCCCTGTGAGCAACAGATTTTAACACCTCCCATTTTGTAAGAGCCAGGGCTGTATTTCATCCCTCATCCCCAGAGATTCTGCATTAGAAAAATTTATAAGCTTGGAGGATTGTACTTAGGGATGAGCTAATGGAGGCCAGGGGTGCCTCTTCTGGGAAATGCTTCGGTGGTCTGATAAAAGCTGGAAAATACACCTATTTTCTCCACTTACATCCATTCATCAAAGACATCAGCTCCCCCGTTAGATTTTGGCAGTCCCTGTCAAGCTGAGCAAACAAATAGGAAGACCAGTGTGGACATGAGCGGGCAGCGTTAGGTGTCCTGCAGAAATTGCTTCTGAAATGGAACTGACTTTGCTCTGTGTCTGTCACCCTTCCCACTGGGAAAGAGGAGAAGACAGTGGGGTCTAACCCCCCAGCCGCATGCTTTGGAGTCAGTGGTTGCGGGCAGGTGAAATACGGGATAAACTGCAGGAATATGGGATAAACTGCAGGTCTGCTGGCTCCAGGAGGGGTTGTCAGGTCCGGAGATGTGCAGCATGACCATGGTTTTGCAGCTTCCCCAGGCTGGGCTGGTTTGCCTGGGGTCAGCTCGACATGGAGCCAAGCTGAGCCTTGGTGTGCACCAGCACTGCGGTATGGTGCGAGGGAAGCACAGAGCTGTGGTGCCACCTTGCCCAAGCGATGCTGCAAAGTTCTGGGCAGCAATGCTCTTGGGCATTGGTGTTTCTGCCCAAAAGCCTTGGCCCTGCTGAAGCTATTTGTATTTTGGAGAGCTCTCAGCACTCACAGCTGCTTTAGGCATGGCCTTTGGGCAGCACCTGGAATGAGGACAAGCCCTCAAGGGTGCAACACGCCTTTACACAGATCCCTTGTGGTGGGACTGGGCAGGCTTTGGCTGCTCAGCCTGAGTTCACCCCATATATCTCATCATGTTTCACAGTGACCTTATGGGGCCAAGAAAGCAGCCCTGATGCTTCTCAGAGAGGCCAAGCGCTGGCTGCAGGTGATGGTTTAACTATAGGCATCCTGTGGTGGTGGCCAAGCCAGATCACACATAAGACCCACCGGAAACAGGCTGTAAGCTCTCCCGTTGACTCCAGCAAGCCCCAGCCTCATCCTGCAAAACTACAGATGCTTTTGGTCCTACCACGGGGGACCTGAGAGCACTGAACGTTGGGCCATGCCTGCCTTCCACTTCAGCTCTCCCACTCCAGCCTGCTCTGGCCAAGGGTCTCTGCCCCCCACCTAATCGCTGCATGAACCCCCACCTCCCGCTGGGAGAAGCCGCATGTGTTGAGGGCTCATCACCTGAGGTTTAAATCCCCTGCAACTCTCAGAGGCTCACCCCATCCCTGCGTGGCAGCTGCTGTAATTGCGCAGAAATGCTCATAACGCCACGAGAAGAAAGTTCAAAGGAGAAACCAACAATTATTGCTCAGCAAAATAACTCAATTCAGGGAAAGCTGGGAACTGGCGTGTTCACTTTCCTCCTGTCATTCCTCTACTGAACTTATTTATTTTAAAATAAATTACCAGCCATCCTGTAAAACACTTTACTGGCAGCTTTTAAAAATGGCCTCTCCCTCCAGCTCCTAATGCCACGTTATCCAGCAAAAAGCGGTGTTTCACAGGCGGCAGCCATCAACCGCATTGATTTGTGTGGGCTCAAAGATGAATGATAATGCCGCGCCATGGGACGGATGGTGATTTATGAGCCGGAGGGAGCTGGTGGCTTAGTCCTTGCAGCTCAGGCTCCAGCACCGCTCGGGCATGAGAATCACCATCGTACCACTGGTCCCACTGGGAGAGGATTACTGGGAAGGGAGGATGGGGGGGGTCCTCTGCTTCTATTCATGGCTGTAGGATGCCCGACAGGGTCATGGCACACCATGGCTTCCCATGCCATCCCTGGGGGCGGCTGCACTGAAGGTGAGTTGAGGTTGGGTGGAAGCTCCCCAGGACATGATACCTGTGGGTTTTGGGTGCTATTTGAGCTGGCAACTATTTGTGAGTCCTGGGATGGAGGAAACATGGTTCCCAGTGGTTCATAGCTTGCCCTTTTAAGCAAAGTCTCACCAACTCCGAAGCACAACTTGAAAAATAGATTTTCCATTTGCCAGCAGGATCTGGGCTCTGGCTGAAGCTCCTGCTGGGTTTCAGGCAGGACTGACGTCTCTCTCTGGCAGGGAGGCTCCAAAGGTTACGCTGGTGTGGAGCTCACCCAGACCTCCTCAAGACAGAAATACCGTCCCTTGTCTTCACCCAGTTACATCAATACTGCAGGATTTTAATTACCTTTGAGACCTTTAGCTTGGTACTGATATTAATATGACCAACAGGTCTAAAAGACACAGAGAGCCGGGAATTTATACACCAGCTCACACAGACGCAACAGAGCACGAGTGATCATTTCTTTAGGAAAGCAGCGGAGTCTCATTGATGGGTTCAGTAGGGATTTTCATGAGCAGATCCTGGCAAAATGGGAATACGCAGCTGGAGGAGAAGTCCCGCACCTAGGACTGATACCTCAGCACCACCTAAATTTAAGTTAATACCTAAATCCAGCCGGATCGCACCCTCTCCCAGTGCTGTCCCCAGCGCCGGGTGCTTGCGCAAGATCCTGAGGAATACAATGACGTGGCAGGATTTTCCTTATAAAAAATTTTGCCCTGCTCTGCAGGATTGCAGCGGGTTGGAAAATTCTGCTGGGCATGTGTAACTCTGGGTCGTGCTGGGTGCAAATTACCTTGATTACAGGTTGGGTAATTATAGTTGCAGCATCGGTGGTTGGAGGGCTGCGGGGGGAAGCCCCTTTTTTATTTTTTGGAGGCTGCCTGTGAATTCATCTTAAAACTTTCAACAGAGAAGGGGTGTGCATGCGTGGGGGGGGGATTCTGCCGCTCTGCTCTGCTAAGAGCATAAATCTCTTCTAGGGAATCATAAATCAATCTTTTCCTGAGCCCTCAAGCCCGTGAATGCAATGAGGCGATGGCGGAGCTCATGCTTCACAGCCTGCATGCGACTCTGGCAAGAAAAACACTCTCCAAAATATAAAGAAGTCTTGAGAGTGTAAAAGCCCTTCATTCAGAGTTGGCAGACCCAGGAGGGTGGTAAAAGGGGCCCTGGAAACTATAGGTATTTAGATAGGGGAGGATTATGGGGGGTTGTTGCAGGGATTAGTGCTGGAGCACCTTTCCCACTTGGATTTTGGGGAAACAAGGTTTGAGCGTGGTTTCATCCCGGTTTGCTCCCTTTGGGATGCAAATACTTTGCGTGTTTACCCCCTCTGCTCTCAGCCTCTGCCCACCCGAGCACCCGTAGCAAATCCAGCCCTCGGCTGAAATCGGCCCCGGGGAGCCACTGGCCGCCGGCACACCGAGAGCCGGCGTCTTCAGTTTTATGGGGAGGTTTCGTGCCAGTGCCGAGTGCGCTGGCGGTGGGGCCGCTCGGGGGGTGCGTGCCTGTGACCCAGCTAGAGAGCATTAACTGCTCAACGCTTGAGCTGCGCACGTTGGGGTTTGCCAGTGGGAGCCACTGATTTCTCTCTGATGAGCATTTCGAACAAGTGTATTAAACGCTCAGCGTCCTGCTGAGCCCTCTGCGCTCAGCATGGGTAATATATGTATTAACATGCCAGCGAGACGCAGCATTATTCTTATTAAAAGTAATTTACGCAGCCCCATCACTTGACATTTATGTTTCGAAGCCAGTATAAATCTGGCGTGCCCAGGCAGGGGGGTTTCTGCATGGATGGGCCATCCCGAATGGGATGCTCCTGCCGCTGAAAGCTTTGGTTTGAGGCCAGGGAGATAAGGGGCAGCTCCAGGAGGCTTTTATTAAGGGGAAAAAGGGAATATTTAGGGAAAGAGGACTAAGGAAGCATGCTGGCTCTTTCTTCTGTTTTGACTCAGCTGTTAATTTGACAGCGAATGACGATGGGGTGGTTGTAAATCTGCTGCCTGCGGATGCAGCCGGCTGAAGCTGTCTGCAGCGAGCCAGGGCTGGGAAACGCGACGGCGAGGTCCCCGGGGGCTTGGTGCCTCCAGGTGAGGCTCAGCCCCGCGGGGTCTGCCTGCAGGGTGCCCTCATGCTGGAGCAAACGTCCCGGTGTGAGCGGGGCACGGGGGGGTCGGGGTGACTCGCTGTGGCATGTCCCCATGTCCCTGGGTCTGCCGCGCGCCAGCCACTCCATGAGCTCATCGCTCGGGGGATCTCTGACTCAGTAAATGACCTGCTGGAAGAAATGAGGGGGAAAAATACTGGTGGAAAGCAAAAAAAAACCAAAATCAAAGAGCAAAAGGTCTGGGAACCTGGCTGTCTAATTTGACATCACCAGGTGCTCTTTCCACCCAGCCCCTGCCCTGTGCCACATGATGTCCCAGAGCGTTGATGTGACTACTGTTGCCATGCTGTGCCTCAGTTTCCCCATCACTAAATAACAGCACACAGCTTGCTCGGAGAGGTCTCAGGGAGCTCTGAATTGAGATACAGCAGGCAAACGGGCTCTGGTGTGGGTTATTTGCAGATAAGGGAGGAGAGGACCACAAAGAGCCCCCAAAGGGCTCTCAGCGAGTCCTACCTCAAGTCCATGGCACAGTCCTGTCCCTGTGCCCTAAGATGCCCCATTGCAGCCCATTTCCCATCGCCTGGGCTTTGCCAGCACCCAACAGACAGCACCCAGAGGGCACCTTGGCCACCTTCTCCAAGCTGTCTATCTCAGGGTGGGGAGAAACACCCACCGAAGACACCTCCTTCTCCTAAGGGACTTCAAAGGGTGCTGAGGACAACTGGATCAGGCCCAGGTCCCTGGGGTGTGACTGCCTGGGTTACAGTGAGTGAGCTGTGGTGGACAAGGGCTGGAGCGTGGGCACAGGCAAGGCTGTGCCGGGTGACAGATGAGAGTAGGGTGACAGCAGGGACAGACACCGTGTCCCTCTGCCCCACCAGCAGCCGGTGAGGGACCAGATCCAGCACCTGCAGCTCATAGGAAAGGGCCAAGATGCAGACAGGCACTGCCAAACCCCCCTTCTGGAATGGAGGTAGCCAGCAGGTCCCGGAGCAGTGTCATGACAAGTCTTGGGGTGACCTACTTGCTGCGGAGTTTAACTCGGTGCTAAGAAGAAAATAAATGCCTTTACCTAAATCTGCTCCGCTTTCAGTGGCCTATATACCAACCTGCCTCTTTAGCAGCAGCAAAGGCTCCTCCGCCAAGGAACGCCACAGCAATGACCTGTTTCTCGTGTTGCCGATGCCTCCAGCCCATCATGGTGGCACGAGGAACTGGAGGAGCCATACGCCCGAAGATGATGCATCAAGGGTCTCCTCCAACCTCCTCCTTCCCCGTTCCTTAATATGGGATTTAATTAGGTTTATTCCCTTCCTGGGGATAGCCAAACAGCATTTTCCACAGGTTTTCTTGGTTTTGCAGGTCCAAGGACAAGGTTTTGGGGGGAATCACCTTGTCCCCATAACCCAAGGGTGGTTTGACCCCGTGGTACATCCCCGCTGTTCCAACCTGCCTTCCCTGGGAGAGACTCAGCAAAGTGTCGCGGGACAGTGGCAGAAAGGGGGATCAGATCGCTTGGCTTTGCAGAAATGCCTTTAATTCCTTAATATCCCCTTTTTTAGGGTACAATTATAGATTGGCTGCACCTCGCTGCTGTAAATCAGCATCAAAGGCTCCCTCGCGTCAATAGGAGAACACATGTACTTACAAGACTATGGGTGTTTGATGCTAATAAAAAAAGATTAAACGAGAGGTCGTAATCACCCGCCGAGCCTACAAGTGCCAACGCAGTGAGCGCAGCCCGGCAGGGCTGGAGGAGCCAGGACCGACCCCCGAGGACACCCCCACCCCAGGACCCTTCCCCGCAGGGACCCACCGGGGCTGCTCCAGCCCCCGGCCCCCTCTGCTCCTCCCTTACCCCCCTCCCACACCCCACGCTGGATTTTGGGAACATTAATCACCCTCCTTAAACTGACAGTCCGGCTTTCTGTACCCGTAGTGATTATCCAAGCGTTTTAATGACACCTTGGACCCAAGGTATCAATTAGACATGTCAGGATAAGAACTGCCTTGAGCTGATTCAGCCCATCACGACCACAAGGCAGGGACCTGTTCCAGGTTCTCTCTGGGATGCGTTCAAGCCTCTGGGGCTGGGATGGCTCCACAATGGCCGGCGGGGGGAACCAGACAAGGACTTTGCGCCTTTTATTTAGTGCCTCACATGCTGCTAACCCCTGCGCTTGTGCAGCAGCTCCTGCGAAGAGAGGCAGGAGTGTGCTCGGGTTTGTACTGTGGTGTGGGACAGTGGCGTACAAGGCACAGGGATTACAGAGAAATTCGGGTTATGTCACGGGGTGATTTGGGTTGGATGGGAGCTCAGGAGGTCCCTGGCCCAAGCTCCTGCTGGAAGTAGGGTCAGCTGTGGGGCCAGGCAAGGTTGCCCAGGGCTTCATCATCCATCTGCCCATCTGTCTCCCTCCATTTCCCACATTATTTTATCCCAGCCTGGTGCATCTCCCACCTGTAATGGCTTTTAATGTCCAAAATCCTTTCCTGCTGCCTGCACACAAATCTGCATTATTTTCCTCCCCGATATATCCCTGCTTCTCAAACGTGATACCTGCAGACACCATGGCTCCTGCTGTTGATGATTTTATTTTCCTTTGCAACCAGATGAGAGCTAAGCAGGAGTTTTTTAAGCATCATTTCAGAGATGGGGAAGGAAAGTGCTCAGGGCAGATCCAAGCCAGCAGGTTGCAGCAGTCTGGGTTTGAGTTGCATCTCAGGCATTCGTGGGTTGCAAGCAGCATCCAGATGAGTATTGGGATGCAGAGGAAAAGCCCCACGTGGGAGGCAGGAAAATCTCCCAGAGCAAAATCTGGTTCTTGAGGGCTTGGGAAGAGGTGCTGAGCAACAGGGATGAGGGTCTTCATTGGCAGTTGCTTTTCTAAGGAGTTTCCCAAACAGTCGTCAGCATATAAGGGACCAAACATCCGTGGGGCAGACAGGTCTGTGGGGCAGGAGCCCCCAGAGCAGCCCCAGGTGGGAGAGCTGTGCTGCAGGAGGGAGCTCGCCTGCCACTGCCCCAGATCTCCCCTCCAGGTGGGTGTCTCAGATCTCCTGGACCCTTTTGGGACTCTCCGCTCGTGGTGTCCCATGGAAATGCAGTGCCATCAGGTGGGGTTTGCGGCACACAGAGGCCCAGAGCAGCTGCAGGGGGCACTTGAGGGTCACAAACTGGGATGCTGAACATAGCAAGGGTGGATTTAAATAACCATTTTCCTGCCCCTTCGCGGGTGGTGGTTCCAGGCCCAAGCCACCCTTACACTGGCCACATGATGGGCAACCTGCGCATCTGTGGGGTGGGATGCAGGTGATATGTGAAGCACATCCTGCTCCCAGCTGCTCCAAGGAGCATTCTAGCACAGAGCAGATATGCTTGTTGGTCTTGAGATGGCTCCTACAGACGTGGCTGCTCTTGAATGAGGCAAAGCCCTGCTCTCCAGGTGGGAATCTCTCTCCCTTCGGGTCACCCAAGATGCATGGACTCTAGGAGACCCTTTTCTCCCATCAAACCCAAACTTCTCCACAGCCTTCCCCTGACACCAGGCGGTCAAGTCAAGGATTTCCGTTGAGGGAGACCAAAACATGACAGAAAACCACCCGACCAGTGCAAGAAGCTCAGGGCTTGGGAGGCAGCTTGGCCCGCGGTTGTTTGCCATGGCTAATGACTCAGAGTGGTTGTGGGCTCAGGTTTTTCACATTCCTCCCTGTACACAGGGAGTATTTCCACCCACAAACTGCAGCGCACCCACGGCTCGGCACCCTTCCTCCTGAGAAAAGCCTCCAAGAAGACAAGAGCCTCAAAGCTGTCATCAACATGTGGGCAAGCCGATGAGCACTTTGCGGTGACAAAGGGCCTGTCTTCATGAGCTGGCCTGCCAAAAATGTGTCTCTCAAAATGCTGGCAATGACATATTTTTGGGAGCTGGCTGCCTCCTACTTTTCTGGAGTTAGAAAGGCTCTAAAGCCAATGATCTGTCAAAGCCTAAGGGCTATAAACATGTGGTTTTGCCACCCAAGGTCTCTCTCCTTGGCTTTTGCCTTTGCCATTCGGGGATTGGGTGTTTTCTTTTCTATTTTTTTTAAGTGTCTGTGGAAGAGGGCAGATTTCATACAGCCTATGGTTTCCTGCACCACTTGGGCCTGCGGCTACAACGCTTCTGGGCCAAGAACAATGCAAGGGCTGGGAGGCTTCGCCGTGAAGCCACAGGCTTGGGGTGCAGGAAATCTCGGTTCCTCCCCACCACAACACTGACCAGCCTCTGCCCATAATTCTTCTCTTCTGAGCCCCTGGGGGAAAAGGTCAGAGCTCTTCAGGTGGCTCTTGTCTATACTAGATTAGGAGGGCACGGCAAACCCATTTTGTGTGGTGCATCTTGTACAGCACTAAGCACAACTGAGACTGGGTTATTCCCAAGAGGTGTTCAACTAAAAGTGACAGTAATAACCCCTTTTTTTAGAGAGGGGGACATTTTTGGTTATCAGACCGCCAAGGCTCTCCTTTAGCAGCCCAGCTCTAAACCCCCTCAGATGACATACTCCTCATACGGAGGTTGGTGTCAGGCTTTGATTATTATTTAATGTCTCTTAAAGTAATGCAACCATAGCAAAACCCATCAAAGCCATTTTTCCCCCCCAGGTGCTGACTGGGACCCCAAGATTTCCCTTCCTCTTCCATTTTGGGCTCTCTGAGGCATAAAAGCTGCTCCATGGTGTAATAGCTGGGATTGGACTCTGCTTGCCACTCGCTGCTCGAGATTTTGGCTTCTTCTCTCATCCCCAGTAGACAGAGGGATTAATTTACTCTTCCTTTTTCAGCAAACTTTGACATGAAGCAGCTACTGCCGCTCCTTTTGCTTCCTCTTCTCTAGAGTCCTTGCAAAGATTGCACAAGCAGGGCTGTCTTTTATTAGGCTTCTGATCATTCTCAGCATTTTTCCTGATTTATCCTCCAGATTGGTCTTGAACGAGGTGCTCAAAAGCAGACGCACAGGTGGGACCTGTCTACGATAAAGGCTGAGGTATCAAAGACTCCCGTTATAATCAAAGGTGAGGAAGAGACACCTGCAGAGGGTGAATCACCGGAGATCAGTACCCGAGATAGAGCAGATGAATTGTCCTCTGCATGTGCGTACTTCTCCCCACGGCCTATGTCAGGAACCAGGTGGAATCTGCTTACATTTAGATGTCGCAGGATTTCAATTGGGCATGGGATGGCATGGGCTGAGGTGGCATTTCATGCTGCTTGAAGGGGGGTGTGTCACTTTGCCCTTCTCATTATGCATTCGTGTTGGAAGCTGGTGTGAACACATATGACAGTCTGGCATTGCTCAGATACAGTGGCAGGGAGCAAACAGGGTTGGGCTTCCCTTTTTAAATATTTTTTGATTTTTTTTTCTTTTTCTGTTAATTTTATTTTTTTTCTTCTTCTTTTTTTTCCCTTTTTTCTTTTTTTTCCAGAGAGCACTGGTTTGATTCCAGGACATTTTTTGAATAGCTTTCATAATTAGCAGGAGGTGGGGCAGGGAAAAGATCTGCTCTGGAGCTAAGCTGGGATATACAGGCTTAATTCACCACTCCAAGGGGAGCTTGGTGATGCAAACCGGCAGCAAAGGCATCGAGCTGAGCGGTTGCAGTCCTGCCTTCTCTGGGGCACGCAGAAACATCGGGGTGACTCAGAAAGCCACTGTAGCTGCTGCTGGGAGAGGAGCTAGTCTGAGCCCGTCGCTGCACGTGAGAGTGGGCAAGGGTGTGCAGGCAGGGTTAGGATCGACATGGCAGAGGCAGGGAAGAGACCTGCGGTTTCTTGGCAAGAAATTAGCTTTGGAAACAGCAGTGTTGCTCGCCGTGGCCTTGGCAGCATGAAAGGAGGGGAGGAGGAAGATGGTCGGGGACCATCCATCCATTGCCATCTTCATTCTCCAGGTGTAGAGTCCAGTGTTACCTGGGCAGGGAGCAGGGCTGGGGCAGGAATGGGTCTGGCTCATGCACAAGTGGGTGAACTCTGGCTCGTTGAGTTGGGGTCCCTCCATGTCATGGACCAGCCCAGCCTGTCCTGAATGGCACAAGACATCTGCACAAGACCTGATCTGTGAGAGGTCTCAGATAGCCTGGGGCATCTGAAAGAACTTCAGACACCCATGTGTGGGCAACCCAGCTGAGTCTTTGAACACTCATCTGATGTAGTCTTAGAAGATGACAGGGAAGATGTCCCGATGCAAACTGCCCTCACCAGGCTTCCTATGTCAGCCGTGCAGGGGACCGTATGCTCCCCAGCCATCATGGTGGCATGTTGGTCTCCATCTCAACAACAGCAAGACACAGAAAGGCAGATTCCTCATGGGATTCAAACACTGGCATTCATGGAGGTGGTGCATGGAGCAGGTGCCCTGATCGCCATCTGTTCAAGCCCCAGTGCCACCAAGTGCCACCTCAGTCTCTGCATCTGCTGGCCTGGGAGCAAACACAAAATGCTTGTGAGCTGCACCTTCCTCATTGCCCCAGGTCTCAAACAGCCCCTCAAAGCATTGCAACATGGCAAGGAGGAGGAAGAACCCAGCCAAGACCTCAGCTATGGGCACCTGAGAGCAGTTTTCAAGAGCAAAGTGAGCCTCAGGGCTGCATTGGCTCCTGTCGAATCTCCCCTTGTCCTCTCAGGTAAGACTATCTCATCTATCAACAGCCATGAAAGCCTTTTTACTCAACAGGGAGACTGATACCTCCAAAAAGCCTCCTCCTACCCTGATTTTGCTATTTTAGGTGGATCAGATGGACCCTACAAGGTGCCCATTTCTCTCCACTGGCTCCAAAAGAAGGCTGGGCAAGTTCATGCTACAAGGCTAGGGTGAAACATCTCCTGGCCTCCACACCAGGGCCAAAACGTTGCTCTCTCCCTTCAAGCCCTTTTTGGGGTGGACGTAGGGTTAGGAGGTGCCCTGGAGAGGTAGAGGTTGGGTTGGAGAAGGCCACTCTTGGCACCAACAGCCTTGCTTGCCTTCTCCCTGCAGCTCTTGCTGTGCAGAGACGTGCACCTGAAGAGGTCACGAGTTGAGAGGAGCCGTCTTGGCGGTTCGGTTGGCGGAGGAAGCAGGGAGGAGGCAAGGGGGTGGATTTGTTCTAGGCAAGGAGACAACCAGGCAAAAGAGTCATGAGTTCTTGGCTATGGAGGGGCCCATTCCTTGGAGAGAAAATTACTGGCAAATGGCTGAAACATTGAGTGTTTCTCCCCAGCCCTTCCCTTGCTGAGAGCAATATGAAGGCAATTATTAGAGCTACTTCTGAAAGGAAAAGGGGGAGGGAGAGGAGGGGAAAGGGAAAAAAAAAAAAAGTGAACAACCTGGAGAGCTGAAGGCTGCCTGGATGTGGGTTTTCAACAAGACTGCTTGGCACATCTGTTTGCCTAACCCAATGCATCACACAGCCTCCGAAAGCTATAATCAGGCAATTTCAGGGTGTGGAGCTGGGCACTAAATAAGTACTGAGATAAGTGCATGCATTGTTCACACGCCAAGAGTCAGAGAAGTGCAGACGGAGAGACCTGTGTTGGCCCAAGCCATGAAATCACAAAAGCCTTGGGGGCCTGGGGATGGTGGGGACGGTCCTGGGACCAGGAGCCGGTTGTCTCGCAGGGAAGTGCCCACGGGGAAAAGGATGAGCATGAAAAAAAAAAAAAAAAAAAAAAAAAAAAGGAGGAGAAAGCAGCCCGGCTTCTGCTTCTCCACACCTCCCCACACCAAAAAAACCCTCGGTGTAAGTGTCAATGGCGTCATCGTGGAAAGGTGGTGCTTGTCACAAATAAATCAGCCCTTGCCTTTTAGCTGTGATGATAATTATATGGTGTCTTAAGTATCTGTACAAACTGTCAGGGGAAATATATGGTGAGTAAAGAAACTTGGAGCTTGCTAGCAGGGAAATGTTAAGGTGTCTCAGCTTAGCTGCTACAAAGGAACCTTGTCTGGATTTATTTGAGGGGGGGGAATGATGAAAGGTTGGATTCATGTCCTTTCTTGTCCGTCAGGAGACATTTAATGTGGTTGTATAACCCTAATGGTTTTTTTAAAAGAAAAATTAGAGAATCAGAGGTTTGGGAACAAACATGGTCCGAGGGGGAGGGAGGTCAGAGGCCAGACCCTGGGCACCTTCTGCAGTGGCAGAGATGGTCCTCGTGGGCAGGACAGCAGGGTGGTGGCACCCCAAGTGTTGCTGGTCAGCAAATGCAAGCCCAGCAGGGGCAGACAGGGCCAGGAGTGATGCTAATTCAGGATCAAACCCCACGGGGCAAATGCATGAGTGAGCGGCAGTGCAGGACTTTCACCCGCGGGTGCAGATATCATCTGGGGTTTAGGAAATCCCCAGACCGTGGATGATCACAGGTGACTTTGTCCGCAGCCTGCCCACCATCAGAGCCCACCGCTGTGAGCTGGCAGCAGCCCAGCTCAGAAAATACCACCAAGTGACCCCGGCACTGAGAACAGCCCCAGCCTTGCGGTGCGGCCGGCTCAGGCCATGCTGGGCACCTATGGCAGGATGCAGCCTTGTTGAGGTGGCACCCCCACATCTGGCTGGGTTTTTCCAAGGGTGCCCATCACCGTGGCCTCCAGGCACCTGGTAGCCGGGCTGGGCATGTTGCATCCATAGCTGTCACAATGAGAGGAGAAGCTGCAGAGACACCGAAAAGGGGTTGTGCTCTGATTTTTCTCCACCCAAACACAACCAGTAACACTGTGCAAATCAGGATTGTCCCAAAAGGTTCCATTTTGCCCCAAACCGCTCCTGTTCTCCCGCATTTCCTTTCCTCCTACGGCTCCTAGTTTTGGTGAGTCCAGGACCTGCCCCACACACAGGTTGGGTTTGGGCACAGATATTTTGGTTCCAGGCGTGGCTTGCTTACACAAACGATAATTACACCAGCAAAACCCTCACGGGGGACACTGTTACAGCGGCTCCGAGGTGCCCAAGGCAAGTATGGAGATAACAGCTCCTCAGCACACCACGTCTACGCCAGCACCTTCAGGAGAAGGCATCAGCGCCACCATCCCAGTGTTGCAGGCAGGGAAACTGAGGCACAGGGCCATGGCTTGCTCAAGGCCAGCCGCAGCCAGGGCCAGCCTTGCCCCTCACCGCTGCTGCGTTTCGCATTCCTCCCTCTCCTTGGCAGCCCACGGCCAGGAGCTTCTCTCACAATATCCTATGTGCGGGCTGCTGGGTTATTAAGCGGAGCCAGGGCTCAGTGTCAGGAGCGATGCTGCAAGCTCGCACACGCTGGGGCTGGGTTAATCCCCGCCGGTACGACTGCAGCCAGGCAGGGCGGCTCTGTGCTGCAGCAGGGTCCAAAATGCAGGGGGTCTGGGGTATCCCAAAAACGGGGGAAGTGGGGGTCTGCAGGGTGTTTTCCCATGCTGTACAGTGCAGTGGGTTTGCGGGTCAGCAGAGATGGGGCATGGCAGCCCTGTCCCAGTCCCTGACCCCATCCCAGCAGCTCTTGAGGGCTCGGAGGAAGGGGTTACTTATCCAGACAGAAGGGCAGTTTACAGACTAGATGGTACAGAGCATCTCCCCTTGTCAGCACTGCCCTGGAGAGGGCCGCATCCTGCTCCAGGGGCTACATCCCACCCCATCCCTCTAGGTCCCCACAGGGAGACACCAACCAACCCCCCCCACCCCACCCCAGCATCACCATCTCCCACACTGGCCCTGCTGTCCTATAAAGCATCCCTGCCCCAACCCTCCAGCTAATCCCCCTCTGCCAGCTGTTTTCCTGACCAATCCCACGCTGCCACCTGGCTCTGCCTCCAGCCGATCCTGTGCTGCCACCCATGTTCCCAGCCAATCCCGAGCTTCCCCCCCCCTCACTTCCCAGGGGTATATAAAGCCCCAGCAGCCGCTGCCCCAGAGGCTTTGTGTGGGCTGTGGTGTCCTTTTCTTTTTCAGGTAAAAGGTTTTGGTTTTGTGGTTGTTTTTTTTTGTTTGTTTTGGTTTTTTTGTTAATTTTTTTTTTTAATTTTTTTGCTAGCAAGGCCACCCCAGAGCACCCAAACCTGTCCCCCATTTGGGGAAAAGGGGGTCCCTGAACCCTGTGAGGCCTCCTCCCTGCCTCTGATGGCTTCAGTGCCACCTGAGCTTCTCAGGGCCTGGTGCTAATTGCCTTTCAGAGTTAAGATAGACATGGGGGGGTCTCATTAACCCCTGCCCAGTGTCACTGCTCTGCCAATGTGTTTCATGAAGCTGCAATTAAAACAAAGCCCATTTGCATGCTGAGCTGCAGGTAATGAGCTCTTCAGGAGCGAGCCAGCATCTCATTTTTTAATTTTATATTTCCGCCCCCTGCCTCCTATTTCTCCTCAATTCTCCCCAGTTCCTTTGCTTGTTTATTTATTGGCCTTTTATTGCAAAGGATATTTGCATGGAAACTGTTTCCTGCTGTTCCCTTCCCACTCCAACCCATCATCCTTGGGTTGTGACATTATAGTTTCCATGGCAACGTGTTGAGATGCCACAGAGGACTGTGCTGCCTTCAGGTGGGGAGACAGGCAGATGGAGCTGGTGAGAAACAAAGAAGGGAGGGATGGAAACACCCGGGTTTGTGCGGCTGTAGTGGTCCAGGGCTGTGCCGCAAAGCCGGGGTGTGAGAGCGGGAGATGCTGGATTTGGGGGTTTGCTGCAGAGCTGTGTGAGTATAAACTGTGGGGCTGAAGGTGTCCGAAAACTGCTCAGCTCTGTTTAAAGAAAGGGCTGGGGCATGATGGGGAGAGCAAAAGGTACGAGGTGGTTTTCCACCTGCATCCCAGATCACCCCATTTCACCCAGGGATGGCTGAGACTCGGGTGGGTTCATGCATCTTCAAGAAAAAGCCTTGGCATCTCCATCTGAGGGCACTGGGAGGTGCAGCACCGCTCCCCGTAGGCAGCCCTCTCGGCCTGTTCCCCCAGCCCCCTAAAGCCTTGTTGTCCTCCAGATCTGCCCGATTTCCAGCCCAGGCCACTGGCTGGTGTTGTGCCTTCCTCTCCTGGGCTCCAGGCGGGGATGTCTGGAAATTGTTAATCCCAAGAATGCCGCCGGGTTTCTGGCGCAATGGGAAGGAGATGGGGTTGGTATATAAAACCTGAGCAGCCTGAAAGCGAGTGGTTTGTGAGCTCGCTCCTCCTCACCTTGGCCTCTTCGGCAGAGGTCGGGCTCTCTGCTTTCCTGAGTCTGTCCTGATGGCCACTGCATCTCCAGGTGTTTGTCATCCTGGTGGGACTCCTTGGTTAGATGCGTGCCCACCTGTAGCCCCATCATCCAGCGGAGACGTGGCCCTTGGTGTGGCCCCATTGGGTCCAAGTTCTCTCTCTGATGTGGGAGAGGAAGAGATGAGAGATGTCTTTGCAGAGATCTGATTGCTTGGCTTCCCTTGGCCCCTGAAAGTGACCCTCCCTTGGATCCAAAAACCTTGACGTGCTGATTTCAAGGGGATGCTGTGAAGTTCATGTTTCACTGTGCAGGACAAAACCTGCCCCTGTAAAGGGTGGGATGGGTTGCATTAGGCAGAACCCCCAAAAGTGCTCATTTCTCACATGTTTCATGCACTTGGGCAGCTGGGGAGAGCAGGGGACATCCTGGCATCTCCTCTTCACACATGGCTGAGCCGTGCACCCAACCTCCCGTAGACATCAGCAAGTCCACACGGCTGAGGCAGGGGTGGCACCTCTGGGAGAAGAGACATTGTGGGACATCTCCACTCATTGAATGGTTTAGCAAAGGTGAAATCAGACCACGTCCAAGCGAACTCTTCCTCCAGACCTTCCCAAAATGGATGCTGGAGCCTTTGGAGAGCTGCCGGCATCTCCCCTGTGCCATGAACCCGTGTGCTGGCTGGCTCTCACCTCATTTTTGGATCACATTTTGAGCAGAACTTAACCTCTCCCTTTTCCAGGACCAGCCTTTGGTACCTCTGCGCCGTCTTTTGTTGTATTTTTATTTTTATTTCTTTCCCAGTCTATAAAATGGCAGTAATAGGTGCTGCAAATCAAGGGTGTCTGGATGCTAAACACACTGCCACCCGCCGATGGGCTCTTTGTGACCCCAGCGCAGCGATGCTGATTTTTTTTTTTTTTTTTTCCCACAGAAAAGAGCTTGGAAAAGATAATTTCTCTGCAAAACTAAACCATGACTTCCTGCAACAAAGGAGGGAGCTATTACTGCAAAAAAAAAAAACCCTGCTGACTGCAACCAGGACACATCTTTGCAGTATATTACTGCTTATTGGAATATTCCCTGCATCTACTTTACCATATGTTTGTCCTCCCTCATTTTATGTTGTGCTGCTTTGCTAAATTACATGTTCAAAGCCATCCAAAGTAGGCAGGAGGAGAGGGGAGACTGGAAACACACCGAGGGCTTTTCCTTTTACAAAACCATCTCCAAAAACAAGGTACGGCACTACGCTTGCAGCCAAAGCCAACCCGAATTTCCTTGTCAATTAGATTTGGAAGGGAAAAAACCCAAGCGCGATGGCTGCATCTTCCATTTTTGATTCCCCTTGTAAGTCACAGTGGAACAATCGGCCGCTCTGTTCGTGCTACTCTCTATTCATACGGTAATTAGAAAGCTAGGAATGACAGGCCGTTTAATGACGGCTGTAATATGTACCTGCATCTCGCACAACAGCTGGTGCACTGGAGAAAATGCAGCCATGTTTCTTTGAGATGGGCTAATAGGAAAATCTTGAGCTAACAAGGAAATAAATCTCCCCAAGGCTAAACTTCACAGAAAATGGTTTCGTGTGCAGAGAAAGGAATTTTAAACAAGTCGGGCCAAATTCAGCTTGGCTGGAGCTGAACCGACGCTGCTGCGGGTGCCTGCAGCCTGCTGCCAGTGTAACGGAGCTCAGTACCTGCGCCTCGGCGGGGGCTTTTTTGCTGTTTATGCTGATATAAATCAGGGCTGACACGTCCTGAGCCACTGGGTTTACACCGGGCTGTAAAAGCCATGGCTGGGCAGATGCAAAAGGACGCGGTGGTCGGGGCTGGGGGCTGCTCCCCAGGGCCGGTGGACGCCATGAGCTGCCCGTTCTTGGCATGAGCCGGCAGCAGGGGCGAGGGCAAGGCTGCGGCGAAGGGCCCTGTGTCAGGGGGGACGCAGTGAGACCCTGCCGGGGTATTGCAGGGAATGAAGGGTATTAGGAGGGATCAAGCACCTTGGCTGGAGGTGCTGATGCCATGTGCCATGTCCAAGCTCAGGCTCCGATTCTTCAGGCTCCAAGAGGCGAAAGGCACCAGGATGGGGTCAAAGACTAAAACAAGAAACTTTTGCGTAGCCCCAGGTGATGCAGTGGGCCATCTGGAGAAAGATCTGCAGGGAAAGCAGTGCTTTAGCCACTTGACTGTGCTCCCTGTCTGCATGGGGTGGATGGATCCCTGTCAGAGCATGGGGTGAACCCTCTCCCTTGGGGATCACGTCTGACTTTGAAAGGGGATGCGATTTCCCCGGGGTGTTTTCCTGGTGAGTAGTCACCTCCCCAGGGTCTTCTTTCCCCTCTAGATCCATCCAGCATCTACTACACGTCTTCTGCTTTGCTCTGCTGGGTCTGCCAGACCTGGTTGCCCTTGTGTTTTTGTGATGTCTCCTTGGGTGCTGGCAGCTGGGAAGAAAGAAGAACCTGAGTTCTCCCAGCATCCAGCAACTGCCCCAAAGCTCCTCTCACCTGATGTGGCCACCAAAGCGGGGCTGGTTTCAGTGTGCTCAAGGGCATCGCCTTGCACAGCACCCCATCCAAGGGGGACCACCCCAAACTGCACCCATCAGCCAGACCTTTAGGTGCCCAACAGGAGCAAGCTGAGGTCGCAGCTCCTCCACCTCATGGTCCACAGCCAGGAAAGGGAGCAGGATGGGACCGGGACACCCGCTCTGCCATGAATTACAGCCGCAGGGCTGCTGAGTCCCAGCCCAGTGAGGACCTGCCGGTGCCTCTCGGCGTGGCGATGATTTGCAGCTCGGCCCAGCCCAGCTCGCTGCGTGCCTTCTCCAAACGAATCCGTCTGAACCGGCTCAAGTTCTCCCCAGCACTAATTGATTTCTGCTTGCAGCCAGCTCCCTTTCAGCCCCCTGCTAGTCTCCAGCCCTCAGGAACCCGGAGATAAAGCCCCAGGGTCTCAGTTTCCTGTAGTCAACCTCCAAACATCTGATCAAGTGTCTTAAGTTGTGTGGATTTCTCTTTTTTTTCTTCCCCTTTCTCAGGCATCCCCAGGGCAGTTCCCAGAACCATTCCTCATTTCTTCCAGCCATCTGCTCTGACCCACGGCGAGAACAGTCTCCCTTCCTCCCCAACTCCCCTTAAAAACCACATTAATCCAACCCGGTTGGGTCGCACATGGGTTTTGCAAGGGACGTGGGAAAAAGCTCCTCGGCAGGAGAGGATCTCAAAGGAAACCCGGAGCAAGCAGAAAGCTTTTGGGGAGTGCTGGATGGGGGAGAGGGTGAGCTCGGTAGCATCCGTGGTGTCATGAAACAGGGTGTCTTGGGGGGCCAGCCCCAACCGTTGTCAGCCCATAAAAAGGAATCCTGCAAACAACTTCTCAGTGTCCTTCCAATGGAGCTGCTGCTCTGCTTCGTCCCTCCTCGGGCTGTAATTTAAGGGCTCAGAGGGGGTGTGCGTCCCTTCCTGGAACCGCTGGCGCTCCGCATGCTGTGAATAATATTCCGCTTTTTCCATCTGTGACTAGATTTACGACCCGGCAGCACCGTTCAGATCTAGGTCTGATTTCGACGGTCGATGCTGGAATGTGATATTTTCCTAAATGTCCCTGTAGTGCCATGAAATCCAGTTATAAAGAAAACAAGGACATGTTTTAACAATAAAACCAATGTGCATGATCTAATTAAATGGCATAATAAAATTAGGAAATAAATGCACAAAGCATGAAAACCTGTTCCTTGAAAAGTGAATCAAATTGGCTACTAAAATGAGTGTTTATTCCTTGTGAAGGAAGCTGGAAGATCTTGTCCTCCTTCTCCTGGAAGAGATCTCCAAGCTGATTCCAGGTTTTGGGAAGGTTTAGCCACTGAGGGTTGTTTTTCTCCGAGAGCTGGACAAAGCCAGAGGCAGCTAGGAAACGGGGAAAAAGGAAAGAAATGTTTGCCTAGTGGATGCATTTACCTGCTGGAAAACCCATCCCATGAGCAAGATTAATAAATATGCTGCAAAGGAGCCCAAGATGCCAAAGCTGGGGGGCGAACTTCAGTGCTGGTGTTAACTTCCGTGAGAGCCAGAAACGTGGCTGGGAGACAATAACCCCCCTGTACAGAGCTGTGTTGGCAAAAAAAGGGGCAGATTTGGTTGCCCAACTCTTAAGCTCTTCTGAAGTGCGAATAACATTAATTTCTTCTTATTCATAGGCTCTTCGTGCCCTTCAGCAGTGGGTTCATGGGCTGGAGCAGGGGAAACTGAGGCACAGGCATTGGAACCAGGAGCCAGGGGCTGTTCCCAGCCCATGGCCATGAGCAATGCCAGTTCTGTGCGTGCAAAGCGGAGATGGTAGAGGAGGAGGAGGTGAGTTTGACTCACCGGCTTAGAGCCTCAGATCCTGCTGTGCTGGCAAGGGCAGAGGGAGCGAGGCCAAAGCTGGAGCCCTGGTTTTGCAGCCAGCACCGGGCACAGAGAAGAGCCGGGCTCTGGCCGGGGGTCTGATGTGAAATTCTGGCAGCCCCGGGATACTTGGGCTGTGCTGGAGGCTCCTGGGGTGGAATTCGCAGGGGTTTTTCATGCTTTAATTTTGCATAACTTTGAAAATTGAGCCTGGAGCTTGCAAACCTCAGCGTTTCAAAGTGGAGATCTCCAACATTTGCAATTACCCCAGCTATCATGCATGGTCTGAGTTAGGCTGGTGCCAGCAACCAAGAGGTTTGGGGGTGGGGGCTGAGATCCACCTGAGAGTGCCCAGCTCTTCTCTCCCGCTCTCCTGGCTGTGCCTCGCAACACCAGTAGAAAATTCCCTTTTCCTTTTCTGCTTGGCACCGTGATCCATCCTTCATCAAGCTCATCCATCAATTAGCTTGGCGCGCTCTCCCTCACAACTGTCTGTGTCATCTCATGTACCCCCATGGTGTTAAATAATTAAACCATAGCACGTTGTAAAAGAGAAAAAAACAGTGATCTGTCTTACAGCTGCAGAATAAAATCATTTGGCACCAATGCCGAGATCAGATATCGTTCTGGCAGGCAACGGTGCCAAAGCTGGGCGCGGATTGTGGCTGGTGGCTCGGCAGATCTGTGGGATTTCGGATGACCCTGGTGCTGGATTTGGCCCCCACAGTAGAAGGAAAAGTTCTCCGACTCTGCCATGGTGGAAGGGGTTTTATTCAGGGGATGGAAAAACATATTCAAAAATAATTATTGCCCAACATCAGGCGATATTGTGAACTCATAACTCAGCGTGGGAAAGCGGAGTGGTTGGGTTATTGCTTTAATCAGCGTTGCAGGGTGTCGATAAGGATGTGGGGTCTTATTTATTGTGTAGGTGAGAGCATGTTTCGGCTCCGTGCCAGATCCTGCAAAGCTCCTGGCAGGGACAGAGCTCCACGTGCCTTCGCGGCAAGAGGCTAAGCAGCGTCTCCGAGCCCACGGGAGATGTATGGCCACATCAAACACTGCCGTGGCTGGAGCAGGGGACACAAGATGGGTAAAAACCTCAAGACTTTGGGATTTTTCTTTTTGCTTTGCAGTTTTGCCCACTAGAAACTTACTGATTTATTCTTGGCCCCCATTTTTCACGCTTAAGGGCATGACACACATTATCATTCACCACCTTCGTTTACATGTAGCAAACATAGGTCAATTTATTTCTAAATCCCCTTTTTTATGGCTCTATTGAACTATTTGCCACATTATTTATACGTTAATGCGATGAATCCCTCTGGATATCACACTGTCTAATAAATAACGCGACAAATCATTAAGCAGGGTGATAAAATCAAGCCATTTAAAAATACATCAACCTGTGTTGCTTTCGTGTAAAATAAGCTCCAGGGGCCCATCAGCGCGAGAGAGGAGGCGAGAGACACACGCACATGTGCGCACACACAGAAAAAAAGGCAAAACACCTGCTTTTACCGAATACCCTGGAAAATCAGGACCTGGTGGTTTTGGGGCTTGGTGGTTTTTTTATGTAGGTGATGAGGCTGGAAGGGGAGGATGAAGTGAAAGGGCGGGGTGATGTGGGGTTGCACCGGGGGATGGCTGGCTGGTTGTGGGTGCAAAGTTGAAGGCAGCCGGGCAAAACTTGCCCCCAAAGCCATGCGAGACCCAAATCCCATGGTCGGCAGAATGGCGCATGTGGGCATGGCCCGGCTTGGCCGTCGGCATCCTCCTGAAACAGTCACGTAGGTAATGCAGGCAAAGCCGGCTTGCTGCAACATGCCGAGGCATTCGCAGCTCCCGGCTTTGGGTGAGGAAAGGGGCTGGGTGGGAGAGGAGACCCGCGGCCCTGGCACCGCGTCTGGGATTTTCCGGAGGAGCTGTGGCCATGGGATCCCCAGTCCCGGGCAGCCGCGCAATGTGTGCAGCGGTGAGCGCAGAGGAGAGGTGGCATCTCATTCACCATCTACTCAAGCAACCGTGAGGTGGATGAGATAGTAGGTGCTTTTGCAATCATGTCCCTGATAGTGCCCCAGATCTTTCCAAGGATGAGGGAGGTGGACAAGGCCAGCAGAAAGGCAGTGTCACAGCAACGACAGCTCGCCTCTCCTTGCCTTCATCATCTGCCTCTCCATGTCCCTACAAACAGCTCTGCTTCCGCAGAGGCTCCATCCTCCCCATCAAACAGATCCGCCAGCTCCCTGTGGATCCCAGGTTGGAGGTGTCTTTGCTGGGCACCATCTCACCCAAGCCCAGGGAGAAAACCCGCATAACTCGCCTGCTCACTGCTGCAGAGCCATCACTTGCCTCTGGCACTTACAAATGATGTAATCCACTTTATTTGTGTGACAACAAAACGGTTATTATAGTAATAAGTATAATTAGCACAAGACAATTACCATAATAATACATTTCCCTTGTTCCAGAGGTACTTTTCAAAACCAGATTTTGAAGAAATAAACAAAAAATGCTCAGGAAGGCGCAGCAATAAGGTATTTTGTTTTGGTGATATGTGGAGAACAAAAAGCAGCTTCTGCCAGAGGCAAGTGTGGACTTGGAGGTCATCAGGTTGCCCGTCACTTGGAGCTCGGGTAAAACATCCCAAAGATCTTCTCCAAGCAGGTGATGCAGCTGGGGAGAAATGGGAAATACATGGGATAACCTGGGAAGAGAGCTCCAGCATCATATCCTGATGGATTCAGCCCATCAAGCTGTGGATGCCCCTTGGATGTGCCACGTGTGGGTGATGGGCCTCCAAAAGACCCTGGTTTGGTGGCCACTGTGGGAGAACATTCCCTGAAAACATGTTCAGCGCTGTCGATTTTGAGGATGCTACAGAGAAGTGGAGCTTGAGGAACTGCCAGCTGCAGCCAGGACTTAGGGCAAGATAATTACATTTAAAAAATGTTTTTTTTTAATTTTGAAAACACACCCTGTGCATCCATCTGCAGAGCAGGGAAGCTTTTCCAGGGAGCTTGGGTCTGGAGGTGCTTCAGAGCTGGGAGCTGAACATCACACGAAGGGCTTGGCCACTCCGTTGGGGTCTTTAGGCAGGTTTTTAAACCCCGAGTAGTTAAAAAAAATCTGGGAGATGTGTTGCTGCTGTGACACCCTTGTCCCCAACAATGATGGGACGTTTCTGGCTTCAGTCGGGACAAAAAATGTCAGCTTCGCTGGACCTCGTGTCCCTCCACTGAGCTGAATGGGAAATGGAGAAGCTGTGGGAGCGAGCGGGTCCCCTGCTAGCCCACCCACCACTACCCACCCCAAAAACCCCTCCTCTGCTCAGTCCCCGATGTCCCTGTGTCTCTCCCTGGTGTGGAATCTCTGATGGCTTGTAGGGTTGTGCAGCTTTTCCTTTGGTCAGAGAGGTCACGTCCATGGAGATGGGTCAGCAAAGGGTAATTTTCTCACCCAAAATGAATTTTGAAAAAGCATTCAGCTGGAGCTGTGGGCACAGCAGAGGCAGGTGCCAAGGATGATGGACAACAAACCTCTTAATGCTGCCTCTTCTTGCCACCGTGTGGGCAGCATCTCCCCAGCCACCGTGCTCAAAACCCAGTCCCAAGCCCAGCCTCCTTCGCTGCTTCGCCGCTCCCACCTTTTCCCCTCAGATCACCCAGCGTCGCGTTGGCATGATGCCCCTTCCAGAGCAGCACTCGGTGTTTTGGGGCAGGATCTGGGGATTTTGGGTGGAGGCAGCTGCGCTGGAGCTGCCTGGCACTGACTGGCCACTGGCCCAAGGGCTGAATCACCTTTTACTTGGTCTCCTGGCCAAAAGGGACAGGTTTTCCACCCAGCCCACAGAAGAAGCTGCTGCCGCTTCAGGAATGTGTTTGACCACCAGTCAGTGAAACCATCCTGAATTTCCCGAGCCATTACATACATTTTTGCATTTAACCCCTTCCAGCTTGTCCCAGAGATGGGCTCTGCGGGACAGCATCGCTTGCTCATCTCCTTCCATGAGCTCTGCAGGTTGAGCTCTTTCCCAGAGACATTTTCTCTTCCTGCCTTTGAAGCAGGCGGCGTCTCCTGACCGTGCAGAAAGCCTTGAGTGTAAACACAAGCCTGGCCTTGGTATTTTTAAAAGATGCTTTGAAAAATTCACTTTAGGACTATTATTCCCGCAGCCTTATTATTTTCAGATGCAAAAAGCGAGCTGTTTGGCAGCCGGCAGCCGGAGTTAATACGATGCAAATGCGGCGAATCCACCGCAGCTGAACTCCTTACATCCTGGAGTAAGGCTGCGCCCTTGATTCCTTGACAATGGCTCTTTGGAAAGACACCAAAACATCTTCTGCAAAGGATTTTCTCTTCTCAAGTCTGGTTCAACCAAAAGTTTATTAGTGGAAAGGGGGTAATGAAAATAACGTGAGCTGGCATCGTAAACACGCACACTCAGTCAGAGGAGTCGAACGCAGTTTGGAACAAGCCGTGTAAGCACCATGGTATCGTATTCCTGCAATCCTCCCAGCCAGCCAAATGCCAATAATTAGCCATAAATAATACCTAGGCTCCTCACAGCAGGTTAATCCACTATAAACATGAACCAAGCTGGAGAAATAACCCGAGGATGGAAAACAGCCTGGTAGCCAAGTGAAAAGTTTTGCGCAGACGGAGCCATTGCCAGATTTTGAGTTGCTGGATATAAACAGTTTCTTGGCTTGTCCCACGGCTGCTTGGCCACCGAGCATCCCTGTCTCCGTGGGGGGTTTGGCTGCTCCGTGCTGCAGCAGGGACACCCGGCGGCTGCGGTCCTTCCTCGCTATGCTCCTGAAGTCCCGGCAGGATGCAGGTGGGCTTTGCTGTGCCCATGAGGGTGGGCGCCCGGGGGCTGCTGGGGACCCGACTGTGAATGAGCAGCCCAAGATTCATCCAGATGGACTAAAGAGTGGAGCGGCTGGGAGGGATTTCGCCTGCCACCAGCCCCAGTTTCAGCCCGGGATGAGTTTCAGGAGACATCAAGGTCATCATCTGGTCTACAGCCCCCCAGATTATCCAGCAGCAGCAGAAAGGTGAGCCAGCCCAAATTACACCTTTTTTCATGGCTCTGCGGGGAGCTTCTGACATTGGAGACGATGAAGCCCAGCCGTGGGTCATGGCTGTGGGTGGCCAGGAGATGCCAGAGGTGCCACCAAGCCATGGAGATGGAAACTCAACCTGCCCCTCTGCCCTGGACCCTCATCTCCCACCAGCTGGGCAGGTGGGATTGGGTCACCTGGGGTGCCAGCTCACGCTTGATTCTCCTTTGCAGGAGCTGCCAAAACTTAGTCTAAATAGAGGATTGTTAAGTTGGGCAAATTCCCATCCAGGACCTCTCAGCTGCTATTTATAAAAGCTTCTGCTTTCATTAGAGCCGAGCGGGAGAGTGAGGAGGGCTCACACAGTCTTGGAGAGGCGAAGCAGAGTGGCTGGAGTGGCGTGTCTGCTTGGAAGACAGCGCTGTGTCCGTAACACTGTGCAGATGTTCAACCCAGGCAATTTAGTCATCAGTCGCTTTCATTTTCCTAATGTTTTTTTTTCTATTTTTTCCCCTTCTTCCCTTCCCATATGAATTCCACCCCCCTTTTCTTACTGAGCTACAAGCCCCACATGCGCTCTCCTCCCGCGCAGGGATAACCCCGACGATCCGTTGGGGATAACCTCCCCCAGCCCTGTCCCTGGCAGTTCCCATCGGCTGAAATCTGCCTTTAAATGTCATGGGATAGAAACAAGCCAGGACCCCAAACCCACTGGCCACAGGGGTGCCCAAGGAGCAGAACATCCTCCAAAGGTCCCTCTCAGCCACTTTGCTCCACCCCAGTCCTCCCAGCATGGGTAGGGGGCCCTGGGCTGCTCAGGGTGGGGGAGGCATTAGGGAGTCATCCTCTGCCAGCAACCAACTTTTATTTTTTAAGAGTAAAAGCTTGTATCTGTCCTGCTCAGGGCTGCTTTCCTGCTCAGATGGATTAATCTAAAGCAAAGAAAGAAATTCGTAGCAAAGATCGCCTGGGAAGGTTATAGAGAGTGGAAAAGCTCCATTGGTGTCCCTATCTACCGCAGCAAGTGGTTCTCCACGGTCAGAGAAGGGCTGTGGGGCTGGAGATGGGGGCTGAGGGGAGGAGGGTGGCTGCTGTGCAAGGACAACATGGGATGGGACATCCAAGAGGGACGCTGTTGTCCCTGAGCATCCCCATGGCCTGCAGCCATGGTGGTGGGAGGTAGCCAGGACCGCTCTGGGAAATACAGCCGTTCCTCTCCTAAAAAAAATAATATTGGGTGTCAGCCCTGATGCGAGCTGGGCAGAAGGGTGAAGAAAGACCATTTTCTGTCCCAGCATAATTCCTTCTTGTCACTCGCTGCGAGGAGCCACATTCCAGCACCACCAGCCGAAGCAAACTTTCCAAAAATATCTCTTTCACGATGAGTTACAGTTTTCGGCTTCCTCTCTTGGGGCAAAATCATTCCCTACCCCCATCCCTCCACCACAGCATCCCTTCCAGCCAGCACAGAAATGAAACACATGATATTTTGCCCCAGATCTCTCCAGCTGCAGCCAAGAAAAGACACGGCTCCGTTGGAGCCAAATGTGGCCCCTTTCCAGCTCCCATGAATGGGATATTTGGAAACCAGTTACAATTTTTTTAAGGGATTCTCAAAGAGCAGAAGGAGGGGAGGAGGGCTGCAGGGTGGTTGGTGTTTTTTGGTTTTTTTTTTTTTTTTTTTTTTTTTTTTTCCGAGAGACATCTCTGATGTCATTTATTTTAGAAGTAGAAAAAGTGAAAAGGTGAAGGGGTAAAAAATGGCTATTTATGCAATTGCTTTCTGCATGTGGGTGTGTGTGTCACCTAATAAATTCAGCCTGGAAGCTGATACCAACTGGATTACGTACCAATGCTCAGATCTGCCGAATTTCATTGAACCAGCAGGGTAAAAATTTCCCCAAAGGAGGACCCTCAACCCCTTATAGACATCAGAGAATCCACACCACAGTGTATCCTCCGCAGTCACTTACTGTGAACCCGTTGCTGCCCCATCTGCCGTTCAGGATTCTCTTTTTTCCTCTCAAGATGCCTTTTTCCAGTGGCTGAATTTCAGAGAGAATTCCCTCGCCCGATCCCCTCCGGATTAGCCCCAAATTGCTGCTTTCTTGCATAAGCCGCATACCTCAGAGATGACACCACCGCCAATTAGGGATCATGTGTTCACAATTAAGCTCATTGGTATCATTGTGAAATAAAATAAAACTAAAATATCAAGTGGAGCCCATTATATCGGCTAATTGGCTGACGGCATGGAGAGGGTGTTAAAATGGGTCTTTTAACTGTGCGTTAATCTCCCTGAAGACAAACTGTTTGTTTTCACATTTTTATGACTCTTACTCCCACACACATTGTATATTTTGACCCAGATGATGGACAGAGTTATGGGAGAGAACTGTAAAAAATAATTACAAATTATGAAAAACATATATAGCCTTTTCAGCCTGGTGGATGAGGCAGTGTGGCCGGTGTCTCGCAAAGATTTAATGCTCTTGGGCTTTATTATCTCTATCTAACCATCCATCCTTATAAAGCGATTGCAGTACAGTATGCTACTGTAATAGCCCCAAACACTACAGCTTGCAAAAGCGATAAGGCAGCTCGCGCCCGGCCAATACTCAAGCATCGTTTTATCCGTTAAGCCCATGTGAAATGGCCGATTCTCCAAGGTCAAGGCATTTGGGGCGATACCAAAGCCCCATCAATCCCCCTGACGTTAACGAGGTGGGAGATGTGGGCGCACAGCCAGGCTGCTGTTTGGCTGAGGAGGAGGAGCCGGGCTCCTTGCCGAGGAGCTGAGATGTGTCCCCATCACCCGCGGGGCTGGCACAACCCCTGCGGGGTCCCCCAGGTCACCCGATCCACCATGACAGCCTGCAGCCACCGAGTCAGCACCGTTGAGTTGATGACACTGTTGCATTTGGCGTTGGGAAGAGCAGCCAGGATCACCCAAAGGTGACCATGTGCGTGGGGCAACACAGGTGTGTAAAGAGCCTGGCCGCCCACCCGTCTTGGTCCCACCACACGTGCACCATCCCAGAGCTGCGCACATCCTCGGCAGTGGCAGAGATGCTCTGGCACCATCCAGAAACCACAACTCCACCTCCAGAGCCTGCCCAGGTGGTATTTCTGCAACAAACAATAAAAAAAGGGCACATGGGGGAAACCAATCGGTGGGGTAGCCTGGGCTGGGAGGCGCTCAGCAGCAGTCAGGATGATACCACCACCCACTCTGGCAGGTCTCTCCCACCCGATGGCCCCTCCCCCCACAGGCAGCCACGGCCAGAGAGCCAATGCGGCCGGATGCTGGCAAGGAGCTGACAACGAAATGAAAAACATCAGGTTGGAGACACTCCAGCTTCTTGACAAGGCGACTACTCACACACGGAGATGCCAGATGAGCCCCGGCCAAGAGGTGACGGCCAGCTCCCTGCAGGGACACTGCTCCACGCTGGCCCCAGCCGCAGCCGCGGGTGGAAAGCGGGGGGGGGGGGGGCTGTAAAAACACCTCTGTGCCTGGGATTTTATGACTTGCTTCCAAGAAGATTTAGGTCCTCCAGGAGGAGGTCCGGTGGCAGGCAGCAGGATGCCGGCTCCCAGTCTGCCACAGCGTGCAGGTGAGCTGGAAAACCTCCCAAATTTGGCCAATTCAAGACCAACAGTGAGGTCTGCTCCAGGCTGGAGAGAAGAGGACGTTATTAAAGCCCAAGATGCGTTGGCTGGGTCTCACATCCCTGATCTTCAGCAGTGGTTTCTAGCCCAGGGTATCCTCCAGCCTGTCTCATTGAGGAGCGAAACCAGGGCAGAGGAACACCGTGAAGGTCCTCGCACTCCCCATTGACTCTATCCCAGCTCCCGATGCTTGCATGGGATAATGAGGGTGGAAGCCCTGGGGCAAACGGACCATCTCCATCCTTGGCATCATCACCCTTGAGGTCTCCAAGCCTTGGCTGTCTCCAGTGGTCCAAGGTCAGCCAAGTCCTTCAGCGTCCCTTCCAGCCCACCGTGGCTCCCTGCAACCTCAGCTGAGCCCAGTCCCACCATGACACACCAAAGAGCCTCAACAAGAGCCCAGATTTGTCTCCTAGTTGGCGTGGAGGCACCAGACGTCCCTTTCCACCCCCTGCTACCCTGCACTGGCCTTCAGACCCTGGGACTGCTCCTCAGGCGATGCCAGAGCAGTGCAGCCACGGTGAGTGAGACCAGCCGTGCTCCTCAGCCAGCCTCTTGGCTGTCCTCAGAAACGCACAGGAAGATCTTAACTCCCCATCTCCCCTCCAGATTGCACCTGTTTAATTTGTTGCCAGATTTTGATATTGATTTATGGCACCCAGGCCCTGGATCTGGGTATTTTCAAATTGATTTGAACCTGCTTTCTATTGATTTAGCTGAAGTCAGTAGACGATCTCTTTATGTTAAGCAGCCATAAGGTGCTTTTAAATCAATGCCCCTGGCCAAGGCAGCGCTGGCACTGGCAGCTTAATAGAGAGGTATTCCCGTAAAGTGCTGGTCATCTGGAAGCCAGCGTCTGCGCCATTCCTGGGCTGGAAGCAGATGTGGTGGGATTTTATTTAAAATTCAAGACAAAGGTGGGGTTTGGAGGCCAAGTTGTGCAGGGAGGAAGGGGCTGTGGAAGCCTTTTGAATTTAAGGGAGTGAATCTGGGGGTCCAGCCCAAGCTCCGTTGCTTTGGGATGGGTAGCGGGGACCACTGTGACCACACCACCATGCTCATCGCTGGGCTGAGAGATCCCCCCACCGCATCACCCTGCATATGGAGGGATGTCCCGACTGGTAAAGCCACAATGTCCAAATGCATGGGGCAAGGAGGGAAACTGAGGCACAAGGACCAATACCCCTCATGGCCAGCCACAGCCTTCTGCAAGATGCCACCAAACATCTCCAGGAGGCAATGTGGATGGGTTATGCCTCCATCCATAAGCCCTTGCCTCCTCGCATGGGCAACCGTGGTGTCCCAGGTCCCCGATGTGCCTCCTGTGACATCCCCTTGCTCCCCCGCAGCTGGAAAACCTCGCGAAATCCTCTTCATTGTGCAGGCTTTATTGCGCTATAAAAAGGTGTGGACCTTCCAGTCCAGCCTGGCAAAGGAGGGAGAAAAAGATAAATAACACATCCCCGTAAATCACACTGAGATTAATGGAGAGAGCTGAAGATAAAGCAAATAAGAGCACGTGTAGGAGCGACAGTGCCGCGGCAGTGCTGCTGTGTCCTTCAGGGAAAGGTGGATGAGGCCGTTGGTGATGGGATGGTGCTGGCGATGGGATGCCATTGGTGATGCGATGCCATTGGTGATGCGATGCTGTTGGTGATGGGAGGTCATCAGCAATGGGATGCCATCCAGCACTGCCTGAGCTCTCACTGCTCCGTAACTCAGTTTCCCTTCTCCACCTCCATCTGCACGGGATGCTTCTGGGACTTTTCCTGCTTCCTCATCCCCTGCTGCAAGACACCAGCCCCCCCATTCCCACCCATCCCTGTGCATCCCCCAGTTCCCAACCAGAATCCAAATACCCTTTGGCTCCTTCAAAGCACCAAATCCAGCTCCAGGAGCAAAACCCCAGTAACCTGGATGCTCTGACCACTGAGCTGCACTCCCACATACGCTGAAAGATTTATCCCTGGGTAGTTGGCTGACTTTCTAATGAGAGCCAAGACGGATGCTCCA
This sequence comes from Falco punctatus, assembly GCF_963210335.1. Lineage (NCBI taxonomy): Eukaryota > Metazoa > Chordata > Aves > Falconiformes > Falconidae > Falco > Falco punctatus. The sequence continues at coordinate 5,589,038 of NC_137598.1, read as the reverse complement.
CTCACCAGTTAATAGGCTGGGTCTTGGATTAGTCACACTAACTGGCATCAATGCACTGATTTTCTTTTTATTGCACATTATAACTCATGCCTGGGGAGGCGAGATAGAGAGGAGTCTCGTGGCACTGGGAAGATACGGCTCCAGCTGGATGTTCAGTGCTTGCCGCCAAGGATTTGCCACTTCCCAGCTGCCGCAGGTGGATGGCAGGGAGGGCTCGGTGCCCCAGCCAGGGACCCTCAAGGGCCATGGAAATTGGGAAATGGGGGATGAGGGGGAAGGGGAGGGTCTGGGAGGGATGCTGGGTTTGAACATCCTGTCTGAGGTGCTGTGCAGTGGCTTTGCCATCCTCTTCACCTCCTGGGGAGGTGGTACGAGGCACCGCGCTGCTGCTTGACCTCCCATTGCATCTCCTGCAGCTTCTCCTGCTGGGTCTTGCTGTTGGGCCAGACGTTTAGGGGCTGGGGGGATCCTCCATCATCTCCCACCACGAGGAGCAGCAGGATCCAGGTGCCCATGGGGCTGGGACAAGCCCTGGATCATAAACCCCCATCTCAATGGACCTGGACGTGCTGGTGGGTGGCCATTGCATCAATGCAGGGGTGCTGGGCTGCATTTTCAGCACCCATCCATGTCCAGCACCCACCCGTCTCCAGCTCATGGCTGGAGATCCCAGCTCCGCGGGGCTGGAGCAGCCCTGGCAGCCAGGCAGGAGCAGGCAGCAGCTCCGCACGCTCATGCTAAGCTGTTATCTCCCCATCTAGTGACCGCAGCACGCATAGCAAGATGCACGGGGCCGCAAATTATTTGGGATGCTCCCAAATTATTTAGGAGCCAAATAAACACCGGACGGAACAAGAGCTGCTGGAAAACACCCCTGCAAAATCAAAACCTTTCGGGTGGGGGCTTGGATGCGCCACCCCTGCGATCCACCCAAAAGCCATGCAAAGGCAAGGGGGGGGGGGTCACATCCCTTGTGTGTGCCCAGGCTGGGGGCTTGTGGGGCACCCCGAGGCATCCCCACCCTGGGAGGCCTTGAGCATGAGGCAGCTCCAACCGCAGCCGCTGCGGGGTTTTTCCTCTGCTTTCCCCACTCAGCAGCTGGCTGTGATTTACGGCTCTCGCCTAAACGCTGCCACGTGGCCAAGCTCCCGTGGGCGCCCGCCCTGAGCCCCCGAAATCCCAGCAGAGGCCGATGGGATGTGCAAGGGGGATTTTTGGCAGATTTTTGTTTGGTTTATTTTTTTTGCACCGTGCACGGTGCTTTTTTTGGCTTTAAAAAGAAAAGAAGGGAAAAATAAAAAAGCAAATATTTGCTTTGCTTGCAAGGATTATTCGGTATCTGGAGGGTGCAGCTGGGAACAAGGTGGGGATGCACCCACCGGTGCTGAGCACCCCCGGGCACCTGGTCGCACCCTGATTTTAGGCATTCTCACCCCAATTTTTCCCCTTTAGTGTGACGTGGGGATTGAGGGAGTGTTCTGGTTCTGGGTTGATTCATCACAACCCGCTATGGCACTGCTTGGGCCTGGCTTCCCCATCCCCCATCCCATCACCGGGGCATCAGGGCACCTATTTTTAACCCCCAAATCAATCCTTAACTCTCTCTTCAGACACACCCCATCCTTCCCCTTCCCTTTCTGACCCTACGGGATATTTCAAGCTTTGCACCCCAAGACATAAAGGCTCCAGCTCTCCCTGGATGCAATGTCGTTGCCAATGCTGGTGATTCACAAATCCTTTTTTTTCCAGACATTTCCATGACTTTCCCAACCTTTCCAGAGGCAAAACGCAGCCGATAATTGTTTTCATGTAAATTAGAACCAATTAAAGCAACACAGAGTTTACTGGAAGGAGAGATGGACTTTCCATGGAGCAAAACCTGTTTGGATTTCATCGCGGCATTAATTACAGGTTAACACAGGGGTGATTGCACGGCCGTGGCTTGGGTGCACATTGGCCCTTGGCAGGTTTATTTCCATCATTTTTTAATGTTTTTAGCCATTTTCATGCAAAAAAGCAAGCCACAGAACTTCCCCTGCCTACCTGATGCAAGGGGCTTCATCCTGGCTGCAAATGGGGCATAGGATGGAGGAAGGATCCAGCCCTGCTTGGGGCAGGCAGGGAAATTTGGGGCTGTCTTTTGGCAGGAATGCCAAAATTGCGGGAGCAAGGAGGGGGTAATTGTTTTCCAGCCTCTGGAGCCTCCCGAAGCCCCAAAGGGAGTCAGAACCTCACTGATGCATCCGTAAACTCCACACGCAGGGAACAAGCTACAACAAGCCGAGTCGCCCAGGCTACGGCCGCCCGCTGCGCCCAGCTTGCCCTGGCTCTGCTCGGGATGGAGAAATGTGCTCTCCACACATTTTTTTCTCAATTTTTTTTCCCCCTTTGGCATCCCCATGCAATTCTTGCAAAGGATCGCCCAGCGGCGCTTGCGGAGAGGTTGGTGCAAAGTGGGTGCAGAACCAGGGTGAGGTCTTTGCTCAGCTTTGGGTGAGAGGTTGGGTGCTCCCGCAGGGCAAGAGCAAAGCCAGGGTGGGATGTCCCGTGGTGCAAGAGCACAGCCAAGGTCAGGAGGCTCCCCTGGTGCAAAAACAAAGCTGCAACGTGATTGCTTCCCTGGTGCAAAAGCAAAACCAAGGCTGGGATATTCCCCCAGTGCAAAATTCAAGTGGAGATGGGGATGTTCCTGTGGTGCAAAACCAAGGCAGAGGTGTTCCCTCCATGCAAAAGCAAACCCAAGGCTGGGACGCTCCCTCACCACACAAAAGCAAATCCAGGAAGGTCCCGTGGTCTCTCCACGCCCCCAGCCCTGCACAGACCAGCACCCACCACCTCCTACCCCAGCATTTCCACACAGGGGCTTTTCCCCGTGTGCCCTGGTGCGTTTTCCTGCATCCCGGCCACTTTGGAAGGCGTTCAAAGGAGCCCAGCCCGCCGCAGAGCCTGAAACCTCGGCATGGCAGCAAGCTGGGACTAGCAGAGCCCAGACAGGAGGCGGCTGCCCAGAAAATGCACCCTGGAGAGGTAAAACCCTCACGGATTGTGCAAACCTTCAGACACCGCCTTTTCCACCGAACACCCTTACAAACCCCGCTCCCTCCTTGCCTGCAGCGAGTCGTTTTCCTTTTGATCAGCAAATAAAATATAATTAGTCAGGGGTTTTTTTTGTCTTTTTTTTTTTTTCTTTTCCCCCTGTCAGCACAGAGACCAACCAGGGGATTTCAGTCTTTCTAATTTTTATTTTCCTCCTTTTCTTTTCTCCACTCAGAACAGCTGGGTCCTGCATCCGCTGGCAATGGCCCCTCTGCAAACAACGGATAATTTTGCAGGATTTGGCCCTTTGGAGAGTGCCTGGAGCAGGATTCGGCCAGGCTGCAAGGTACCATTAGCTGAGATTGCCCCCATGGGCTCACTGCCTTCTGCTTGGCTTCTCTAGTGTCTAATATGAGGCTGTGCTCCAGCCCTCTGTAGGGGACATCGGTGCCATGTCTCCCCTTTTCCCAGCTGCCTCATTCAGGATAATTTAGAGGTTTTCTCTCTGCTATTAGCACGGCTGAGAATTGGCCAAATTTTGTTTGATTTTGGCAAGGGATGAGCTACCTGCAAGAATGCTTGCTCAGAGAGTTAAAGAAATGCTCTGAAAAAAGAGCTAGGAGGGGGAAGTGGGGGACCAGGAGCACCCCAGGATGCTGGGTGCCACAGGGGTGCTGTGGGTGCCAATGGCTGCGGGTGCTGGTGGTGTCCCCCCTGCAAGCAGGGACACGCAGGGCTGGATGCGCGGACACAACGCTCCCCCTGTCGAAGACCGGCTGGAAAACCGGGATCCATCCACCGGCGCTGCCGCAGAGCCAGGGCTGCTCCCAGCTGGGAGAAAATGGGGCTGGGAATGGGGGGGGTCACCCCCAAAACCATGTTGTCTCTGTCGTGACATGCTGGACCTGCCCCCCGGCGCCCCCCCCCCCCCCCCCCAAGCCCTTTTCAAGCTCTGGGAAGGGAAAAGCTGAACTGCAAAAATGCTGCTCGACCCTGGGGGCTACAGCACCCCCAAATTTTCAGGGTTTCAACTCTTCCTCATCTCACAGATATTTTCCCCCAAAGAAATAAAGCTGTGGGGAGAGGTTTGACCTCAGGGAAGCAGCTTCAGACCAGGGAAGAGCAGCTGAGGAGGGATGCCAGGCTGGAAAAGGGGCATTAATTCAGCTGACAGCCCTTTTTGGGGGGCCTGGAGGGACACGGGGCTGTTTCTCCACCAGTTTGGGGTCCCTGCATCTGTATTCATACAGCCCCACAGGTAGCATTTAATTACTAATTAGTAATTTACCCTTGATCAACCATTTAATTGCTTTTTTCGACCCAGGCAAGCCACCCTGCATCAGCCAGCCCTGGGGCAAACAGGGATGTCCCTCTGCCACTGCCACCGCATGCGGCCACGGTCCCCTTCCCCAGCACCACCAGGGTCCCCAGGGGAACAGCTCTCCCACGGGTGACATTTTTCAGCATGTTATTTCAAATAAGAAGCCTCTTGGCCCAGTGAATCCATATTCACCACGATGCTATTGCCTCGACAGAGAGGAGCATCCTGTTTCCTACTTGAATTTATTTACCTGCAGCTCCCTGGCCTGATTGAAGAGCCCTGGGCTAACAGCTCCTTTCTCCCCGTGCTGCTATTTATAGACAAGGATATTTATAAACAAGCCAGAAACGTTCCAAACGGATCGAATAACCCATAAAAATAAGGATTTGCAAGGTGGACACAGCAAGAGAGGGACTGCAGCATCATGGAGCATCTCCTGGCCGTGGGGCATCGGGACATGGGGGGTTGCTCATTTCCCCCCTGAGAGATTTGGCTCTTCAGGCTGGAAAATGATGGTTTTCCACCCAAAAATGCCCCCAAGGGTCTCAGTGGCTCTTAGATATGGGTGTCCCTCTGTGGGGCTCGTCACAGCTGCACAGCTACTGAAAGCAGAGTGGTGGACACCAAAACACCCCGAAAGGGCAAGTGTCACCCCAAACGACACCCGGCACACAGTGCCCGAGCCAACAGCTAAGAGTCACATGAAAGGGAGCACGAAAGGCAAAGTGGGGCAATCCTCAGGGATCTGGGGTCACTCGTGGCCGGGGTGATGGGAAAAGGATGGTCCCATCACGTACATGTCCAAGCTTGGCACCAGACTGGATGGGTGGGGGTGGTTTTGTGCCTTGATTAATCGCCCCCAATTAAATAAGGTGCACAAAATCCCACGTACCTCCATAAAATGGGGGAAAACCTACGAATATAGGGGAAAGCATTGCAGGGAGCCCGGAGCCAGCCAGCCCTTGGCAGCAAAGATCAGCAAAAGCCATATGAGGATTTCAAACCAGAAAAAAAATCCCTCTTTTTTTTAATTTCTTTTTAATTTTATTAACATTATTATTTTTTTCCCAAAAGCAGCAGATTTTCAAGCAGAACGCAGCCAACATGGTTTTTCTCCAGGGGCAAATAAATAAAGCAAAATGAAACCTGTGGGAAGGAGCGTCGCCTGACCTTTTCAAAGACAATTAAAATCCTGACGGAAACGGTGTTTTAAGGAGAATAATCAAAGATTTGCATGAAAAAAAAATAATAAAATCAGGGTTGTTTTTTTTTTTCCCAAGGAGGTTTTTTTTCTTTTGCCTGCTGAAATGATGCAGCGAGCGGTGCTGGTTTATGGGGAAATAAGTGGGGGTTTGGGTGCATTTGCACCTGATGATGGTAATTGGGTGCAGTGCGGGGGCCGAAAATTTCCCCAGAGTTTTTTAGAGACAATAACGGGGTTGGGGAGGGGGGGGGGGGAGATTTCTGCCCTGTCACTTTTTATTCCCCCTCCTTCCCCATCCCTTCCCCATCCCTGCAGCCTTGCTCAGGTTTATAGAGCATCTCTGCGGTGCTCATTACCACCGTATCTGTTCTTTCGGACTATTTTAACTTTTTTTTTATTTTATTATTTGATTTTACGACTCTTTTTTTTTTCCTAGGTAATACCAAAAAAAAAAAAAAAAGTACATCCCGCAGCCCCTTTGCCTGGAGGGATCCGATATAAAATACAGAACAATTTGTCAGTTACAACAGGAAATAAAAATGATATATTAGAGGGACAGAGCCAACCTCCACCCAGCTCCCATCGGCAAAGGTTTCACCTCCTCTTGTCGCAAGGAGCAGAAATGCTGGCTAGAAGAAAAGGCTGAAGAAAATATGCTTTTGGGTGAATATTTGGGATTTTTGGTAATTTTCCAGGCTGGGGAATGTAAAACCATTTGCAATGGGGATTTTTAAGCATGGAAAAATAACCCAAAAACCAGTGGCTGGACCCAGAGAGGCTTCAAAAGCTGCCAGGGCAAAATCTAGGACCCAAAAATGTCCTTTAATTCTCTTTCCAACAATAGAAAATGTAGATTTTGTGGTTGAAAATGCACCATAGCCATCAAGGCTGCTGTAACTGGACCCATGGTCAAATTTTCTTAAAAATTCCACCTTGAGGCTGAAAGTGGCCAAATTTGGGATTTTTTCACCAAAAATGAGTCTTCCCTGTGGGAAGCCATGCTTCCAACAAAATTTTCCATGCCCAAAAATGAGGCAGAGGAAAACAATGGTTGCAAAACGATGGTAAAAAAAACTTTATTTCACCATCATCCTCCCTTTTTTTTAATCTTGGCATCTTCCTGGGAGTGTTGCTGCTGGCGATGCTGGAGATGAGTTGGTGTAAGGAAATAAGGCTGGGTGTTTTGGGTGAAAATGGAGCATCCCATCCCAGAGGAGGGAGGATCTCCCTGGAAAGTCCCAGTCCCAGGGGATGGAGCTGGGCATCCTGCCCAAAGCACATCTTGCCTCATCCAGGCCCCACCCAAGCCTGGGGAGCACCCGTGGGAGATGGTGGGTTGTGGGGGGAAGGAAGCCCCTGGAATGCCTCAGAGGAGCTGCTGCCTCCTGCTTCAGGCAAAATGGGATTAGATCTGAAGCCTCGGGAGGAATCGGGGTCTCTCATCCCTCACTCCCCCTGTCAGCCATCCCATGGCGCCTGGCCAGGGTGTGGGTGCTGCTCCACAGGCATTTTGGCCCAAGCAACCACGAAGATGCTCTTCTCTGCAGTATTTTGGGATGTTTCTAACCCAAGTTAGAACCTATGGGACACTTGCTGTGGGTGGATGAAGGGAAAGATGTGAGCTGGGGGCAGAGGCAGCAGGTACCCCTCACCGTGGAATCTGGACTGCATCCCCACAGCATCCCAAGCCTTAAAACCAAGGTGAGACCCCGATCCCAGTGCTTTGCACCCCCATCTCCCTGTTATCCCCACTCCCATTTCCCTAGGAAAGCTGTGGGGAAAGGAAAAACTGCTGTGGGAAGAAAAACATAAGGTTCAGCCCCCAGTTTTGGGAGCGCGGCGCGGACAAAGGACTGCAGCGCCCGCCTGAAACAAAGCCTGACAGGAGCAGATGTCTCCCGAGGAGCTGCCGCTATTAAATCACGGCACGGCCGGTGTGTCTCCCCATCCCCGTGGCTGGAAGTGTGGGGGGCGTCTGGGGATGTCCGGGCTCGGTGTCACCCCCTGCCAAGCACCCGTGTGCCCCGGGGGGGGGGGGGGGGGGGGTCTGCAGCATCGCCCACCCCCGGATGGGGTTTGGTCCCTGCCTTGGCATCACTGAGAATGGATGGATGGATGAATGGAGATGCGTGTGTCCGTCTGGGCTGTCCCTGGTCCTGCCCTGGACGGTTCAGCTCACTGAACCTGCAGGAAACTGGTTGGAAACTGGGATGGGGCAAAGCCACTGGGATAAGGATGGGGGGGCTGGGAGGCTCAGCCCCACCAGCCTGGGGCACCACCAGGGCTATAATCCAGATTTTGCAACCAAGAGTTGGAAATCACCCTCAGAGCTGGTGTGGGTGCTGGTGGGGTCCCATGGGGGTACCCCCAGTGCTGGCCTGGGGCGTACGGGGAGGGGAGAGCACAAACTGGAGGGATGGAGAGTGTGGGAGGGCAGGTGGAGAGGGAATGGATGAAAGGACAGGACAGATGGAGCCCGAGAACAGACAGGAGGGGCAGGTGGATGGGAAGGACGGAGGGATGGGTAGGAAGGACAGACAGCAGAGATGGATAAATGGACAGAAAGGACAGACAGACAGCTGGGTAGCCTAGGTGGCCAGAAGGAAAGGACAGGCAGACAGATGGAAAGGATAAATAGATGGATAGGAAGGATAGATAGATAGGAAGGGGAGATGGATGGGTAGGAAGGACAGGTGGACAGAAAGGATAGACGTGGGTAGGAAGGATAGGGAGGATACAGGGGTAGGAAGGCTGTATGGATAAGGACAGAAGGAGAGGAAGGAGAGAAAGGATACCTGGATAGGTAGGTGGATAGATAGGAAGGATACGTAGGTAGGAAGGACAGATGGATAGGACAGAAACATGGCCAGAAGGATTTCTCTTTCCTTGGGCACCTCCATCCTCCCCAGCACCCTTCTCCTTCACCTTGACCTCCACTGCTCCCACACCAGCCTGGCCTGAGCACCTCTACCTCTCACACCACCCTGCTGTCCCGGCCCCCATCGTGTCCCCATACCCATCCCTGTCCCCATCCCTGTCCTCATCCCTGTCCTCCTTGCCGGGGACGGCACTAAATAACAGCCGGGCTGCGCTGCTCTCCCACCTCCCGCATAATCACCCGGCAGCTACGCTCCTGCCTTCGCCTTTTTGATTTTCTGCTTGAATTTCAAAGGCGCCGCGTGCCCGCCTGCATACAAATGACAGCCTTTACCCCCAAATGGAGAAATGTAGATTTTTTTTTTTGGCCGTTGCCGTGGAAACCTTCCCTCGGCTGCTCTTCAACTTTCCAAGCATCCCTGGCCAACGTGGCGGCCATTCAGCTGGAAAGTGGTCCCCGTGGTACTCTGCAAGGACTCACGGGGACGAGTGAGGACGTGCCATGTGCTGAGCGACGGATGGAGCCCCAAGAGCAGCCCAGGACACTTGGGCTCCCAACACAGCTGTGACCGTGACCTTGGGTGTCCCCTACCCCAGGGATGAGAAATGGGGTTCAGGGTGGAGCAGATCCCTGCAGCATCCCCGGAGGATAAACTCCTCCAGGCAGCTTTCCCGCAGGGAAGGGTGAGAGCAGCTTAGGCACCACTCCCTATTTTGCCCTGTTTTTACCCAAAATGGGTCTCCCCGGCCATTTTGCAGCTCTGCTCATGTCGGCTTTACGACCTGCCTGTATTACCCAAAGTCCTGATGTTCAGCACCATAAAAGCAGCCGCAGAGGTGATGGTACTGGGCAGCTCTGGTTTTATCGGGCTTGGGGTTCAGGTGGCACCACAGCCTGGTGGCCTCGATGCCATTGGGGTGTGGGGGAACCATCTCCAGCCCCGAAATGCAGCTCCCGACCCTGAGGTAGCTTCGGCCCCACTAACCCACACCTGATTTTCACCTCTGGGTGGGAAAACAGGGAGAGTTGGAGGGAGCTGGGTGTCCTCCTCTGGGTTTGCACATGGGGAAACTGAGGCACAGGAGGGGCCGCCTTGCCACAGGTGTCCCCAGGGCAGAGCTAGTGGCTGAATTTGTCCCCCCCACCCGGTGCAGGGCTGTCTCCCTCTTCCCCTCCCGCAGTCACCCTGCCTCTGCCTGCCCCAGCATTGATTTAATGGGCTGTAATGGGAATAAAAATGAAGCCATTTTAATGGGTTGCCTTCTCTTTTAAATATTCATTTTCCAGCAGCTTTGGCAGCTCTTTTCCCCTCCTTTTGTCACCAGGGCTGGTGGAACGAATCCCATTTCCCAGCTCACTTTGAACACGGGTGGCTTTCAGAGGCAGCACCGGGGTGGCCACGGGACCTGGGAACTCACTGCTCCCCCAAAAAGCTGCCGGAAGGGGGGGGTGTGTGTGTCAGAGCCTCTGCCCTGGCTTTGGGGTACCCCAATACAGAGCCAGGGCTGGGGGTGATGGCAGGAGGGGGGTCAGAATGTGACACAGCCAGCCCCACTGCTACCCCCTGACCCAAACCTCAGCTTTTCCCCCTGCTTAATAACTTTTTCCTTTTTTTGGCTTTTCTCAGTCAGAGTTGGGAGATGGGGAGAAAAAAATGCAGAATTCACCAGTTTGGCCAAATGTGGGGGGAATTAGGCAAAGACTGGCGTGACCCCATGGGGAAACATCCCAGCAAGCACAACCTTTATTAGACATCAGAGAACCCACTGTGGCTGGGTACTGGGGAGGATTGTGCTGTGCCTGGGGTCACTGTTTTTTTGGGGAGATGGTGGGATGCTGGGGAGCCTCAGCCCCCCCGTGGACCCCCCCGGCTGGGTGGCAGGCCCCCAAGTGGTCCCAGGGGCGAGGGGCAGCCGCCTTGCTGCGTTCCTGGACGAGCCCTGAGGGTGGAGCAATTGTCCCGAAAATGGGAATTGCTAGATCCATCTCCCCCCTCCCCAGTTCAGGGGGACTCCAGCCTGGGAGACCCAGCTGCCAGGGGGGTCAGCTCTGCCCCGCGTCGGGTCCTTGGGTGTCACCTGAGCACTCCTGGGTGCCCTGGGTCCCCCCCTGTCCCTGCAGTGCCCCTGTCCTGCATCGCTCACCCCAAGCACCTGCGGGTGCTCCAGGTGCTCCATCACTTCCCTGGGGAGCACCCATGGGTGCCTGTGTCCCATCCTGTGACACAGCCCCATCCCATGACCCACCACACTGGCCTGTGGTTCCCCTTCCCATCCTGGGACACTGCATCCTGTCCCACCGCACCCCGCCCTGTCCCATCCCACCCCCTGGCTCTCCATACATTCACCCCCATCACCCACCACCCCATCCCATTGCTCCCCACCCCTCCCACAACCTGCCACACCATCCCATCACCCACCACCCCATCTTATAACCCGCCACATGTCCCATCACCCCATCCAATGACCCACGACGCCATCCCATGTCCCACCACCCCATCCCATGTCCCATGACCCCATCCCATGTCCCACCACCCCATCCCTGTGTTCATCAACCTTCAACCTTCTCTCCACCCCCATCACACTGCTGGGGTTGGGACAACAGGGGAAAAAAATATCCTGGTTTAGGTGGAAACACTTCAGGAGAAGGGGAAAATATTAAAACCGTGGGAAAAGCTGAAGACCCTGCAGGCGGGAGCTGCTCATCCCCGCAGCGACGCACATTTCAAGACCTTCATTAGGAGAACAAAGGAATGGCAGAAAATATTGGGAGAAAAAATGCTGGATTGATTCGCCCCCCGCCCCGGTCTTTTGTTGCAGGTTTGTGGTGTGTGTGTGTGTGTGTGTGTGTGTGTGTGTGTGTGTGAGCTTTGTGCCTGTAAATCACTGCTCCTCACTCAGCTGCTGTAATTAGGGGCCCTAATGAAGCTGCCCCTGCGCCAGCACCCCAATTCCCAACCGTGGGCACCCACTGGCACCTAAACCCGAGGTCGGTCTGGGGAAGGGGTGTATTTATAAAGGGCTGGGTTCTGTGAGGGCAGTTTGGGGGCTCTGCAGGGTTCCCAGCTGTGGGGTAGGGGTGAGTGGGAAAAGGGGGGGTCACAGCAAGGCTCAGGGAAGGACCCGACTCGTCCCCAAATGGCTTTGCTCGGAGCGGACAACCTTTCCTTGCTCTGCCTCCCCCTTCCCTCGCTCCTCGCTTTTTTTCCCATCTTTTTTTTTTATGTTCTCCCACTCGCCGCTGCGGGGATATTATTTTCCGTAGCATGGTGGTGCAGTGCAGAGAGCAGATGAGGAAGAAAGAGCTGAGCCCTCGCCCCCCTCCACCGCCCCCCATGCTCTGCAGAGCAACACCAGTGAAGGAAGCCCCCAAAACCTTCTCTTTCCCTCCCCAAAAAATAAGGGGAGAACAGCAGCTGGGGAAAAAAAATACCCATTCCTGGGTTGCCTGGGAGCGGAGTTGGGGTGAGCTTCGTGCAGCCCCCCCATGTGTACCCCTGCAGCGGGTGAGCTCCTGAGAGGTGGAGAAGGGGTCATAAATTGTAAGGGCAGATGTGATTGCACCACTGCGTGCATGCACACGCATGTGCAGGTGTACACACACACACACAACCTGGGCACACCTATGCGTGCACACTCACATGCCTGCACACACACACGTGTCAATACATGTGCACACATATGTGCTTGCACACACACACCTACCTGCACGCAGGTGCCTGTGCACGCACATATGCTGATGTATGTATGCACACCCATGCCTGCCTACACAGAGCCAGCGCACACACTTGCACACGACTCATGCACATGTGCCTGCACACACCCTGCTCTCCCAAAACACACTGGTGCTCAGGTGCACGCCTGCACACGCACACCCACGTGCATGTACGTAAGTGCCTGTCTAGGCATAGACATGCAAACACAGATATGTACATGTATGCACAGGGATGCCGCATGCACATGCAGGCACACCTCCGGCTGCATGCACATGCACAAAGCTGCATGCAGATACATGCATACATGCATGCACACACCCCAGATGCATGCATCCAGCCCCCCACACACGTGTACACCCACCCATGCGCACAGAGCTCCACGCATAGACACGCACACACACGTGCACAGAGCAATACATGCACATGCACACACGGGGCCCTGCACACACACGTGCACACACAGACATGCATGCACACACAGACATGCATGCACACACACCCCCACGCACACACCGACATGCACCCTCCGCCAGCCTGCCCCGCGCCCCGCCGCCCCCCCGGCCCGGCGCGGCCGCAGGTCCCGGGGGTCCCGGGGGTCCCGGCGCAGCCCCCGGGGCGGCCGGGCCGGCGGCGGGCGGTGACTCACCCGCTCCGGCCGCATCGATCCCATCAATCTCCCGGGGCCGCCCGCAGCTCCGCGCCCGCCGCGCCGGCCCCGCCGTCGCCCCGGCAACCGTCGCCATGGAGCCCGCAGCATCCCCGGCCCCGCTGGACCCCCGGGCCCCGGCCGTCCCCCGCCGCAGCGCCTCGCGTGGGGGCCACGCTCGTGGGGGGTCACGCTCGTGGCGGGGCCACTGTCACGTGGGGGTCACACTCACATATGGGGTATCACACTGACACGGGTGTATCACAGTCATATATGGGGTATCACAGTCACACGGGGGGTATCACATACACGTGGTGGGGTATCACGCACACGGGGGGTATCACACTCACACAGGGGGTATCACACCCACACAGGGGGTATCACACCCACGCGGCGGGGGGTGGTATCACACACGGGGGGGCGGGGATCATGCACACGGGGGGGGGTATCACGCTCACACGGCAGGGATTCACACTCACACAGAGGGGTATCCAGCTCGTGCATGGGAAAAAGGGGAAGAGGGAGAGTGAGGAAAAAGGAAACAGGAAAATGGAGGGAAAAAGGAAAGGAAAAGGGAAAGGGAGGAAGGGGTGAAGCGAGTTCTGCTGCATTCCCAGTGAAGGAAAGCAGTGACCCCCCAATTCCTGGCATGACAGGCCTGCCCCTGCTCCCCAGGCTGGGGGGGCTCAGCCCCGCTCCTCCAGGAGCCCCCGCAGCGGGGCCGTCTGCCCGGGGCCTGGCAGTTTCTAACCCCAAATCCATCCTGGGGTTCCCAGAGCTGCCCAGATCGGGGCAGGGGTCTGGGCTTGGAGGCAGCCCAGTTTGGGGGGCTGTCCCCCCAGGTTTGACCCCATACCCCCAGGGCTCTCCTGGCCTCTGGGCAGAGGCTGGATGGGCCCAGGAACCAAACAAACCAAAGTTTGTCCGGTGGGCTGCTGACATCACAGGCTTGCTGAGATAACTGATGACTGATGACGTCACCGAGGTGAGCAGTGACGTCACCTCTCCCACCCCATGGCTGCAGCTCTGGCCCAGACACCCCGGCGATCAGACACCCCGGCGATGGGCGTTTGCTGCCTGCTCTGCTGGCCGGGTGGCCGGAGCCGAAGGGGAAAGGCTGATCGTCCCCTGCCTCTGCGGCAGCATTAAAACCTCTGTGTGTGTCCCCGGGAATATTTGTGCCTAAATGCAGCACATAAAGAGGACACGGGGGGTCCCTGAGGGGTCCCCGAGGCTGCGGAGCTGGCAGTGGTGGTGACCTGCCTCCCACGCAGGGGAAATCTCCTTCGTTAGTGGCAGAAAACAGCAGCGCGGGCACGAAAAGGCAGCGATAATGTTTTATTTGTGTCTTTTTACGAGGCGGGCTCTTGAAAGCTGCCCTGGCACGAGGAGGGGAGCGTGATATATCGGTGGCTGCTGGAGAGGTGGAGCGTGACGGTGCCAGAGGAGAAACGCGTGGCAGGTCCGTCTCCCCCGCCCCATCACTGCAAATCCTGCTGGTGTCCCCAGCTGTGAGACGTTGTGTCCTCAAACATGTCCCCAAAGTGCTGGAGGGCCCCAGTGTGTCCCCAGATGTGAGGTATTGTCCCTGTTCTGAGATGTCCTTCACCCAAGGCATGTCCCCAGGTCTGAGACACCATCCCCCGGTCCAAGACACTGTCACTTGACCCTAGACATGACTCCAGGTCCAAGACACTGTCCCAGGTCACTCTTTGCAGGTCCAGGACACTGTCCCTTGTCCCCACATATCATTCCCAGGTTCAAGACCTCATCGCTTGACCCAAGACCCCATCCCTCAAGCCAAGATGTGTCCTCAGGTCCAAGACATTGTCCCTTACCAGAGACACCATCCTCCAGGCCAGGATTCTCCCAAAACACTGTCCCCAGGTCTGAGGCATTGTCCCTTGACCCAAGACGTGTGCCCAGCTCCAAGACACCATCACAAGACACCAACCCCAGGTCTGAGACACAGTCCCCAGCCTGAGGGACCATCCCCAGGTCGAAGACATGGTCCTCAAGTCATGTCCTCAAGTGCAAGAGATCAGCCCTGACCCTGGACATGTCCCCAGGTCCTAGATGCTGTCCCCAGCCCAGGGCATTCCCCAAGTAGGAGATGCTGGAGAGCCGGGGGGCAAGCAGGGAAGCAGAAAGCAGCAGGCAGGAGTCTGGAGGGCAGAGAGGAACTGCAGGGTGACACCAAAAAGCCAAACCTCTGGTTTTCAGATGGCAGAACCCCTCTGCAAGGTGGCACGGTCATCCCAAGCAGAGCCTCATACCTGCCACCAGAGAATCCCCACTGGGTCAGCCAGGTTCTCGCCGCCTTCCTGACAACCCTTCTCAGGGGGACTAAAACAAGCCCCAAGCCCCCAGTAAATCGCTGTCCTCCGCCTGTGGCGCATCCCGCGGCACCGGCGTCCTGGCCGGACAGACGATATCTATAATCCTGCCGCGCTGTCGGAGTAAATCTCGCAGCTCTCCCAGCATCGCCAAGACCTCAATAAATATCTCCATTTCCTGCTGTCCTGGAGGGAAGATCTGATCAGCTTTTAAATGTCAAACATAAAGTAAAGTTTGTCATAAAAAACCCTGTAAAAAAAAAAAAAAAATACCCTGTTGAGGCGGGCCAGGAGCCAGAGCGGAGTGTGGCAGCATCTGGAGGTACTGGGGGGTGGCTGTGTACCCCCTTCCCATTGGATTGTGTGTGGAGGGGACCCATTTTAGCCCCATCCCACCCCAAAAGGGCTCTGCAGCACCCCTGCTCCCGGGATGGGAGGGGATGGGGATGGCTTGGGCATGTGGTGGGGGGATTAAGGGTGTTTTGGCAAGGTGACTTAGTGGGCACCCCAAATCCTGGTGGATAAATTGGGCGCATCTCAACCCTTCACCGGCACCACCAGGGAGATCAAAAAAACCACGACCCCCCCCAAAAGACACCACCCCCCTAGTTTTTTCTCCCCGCCTGGCTCGCCAGCTGCTAATTCCCCTCCATTTTAATGCCTCCCATGACGCCATCCCATTTGGGCTCTTCTGAATCATGTCGTTTCATGTACTAATTAAGCAATAAGACACAACAGGGCATGGATTTATG
Organism: Falco punctatus; assembly: GCF_963210335.1. Lineage (NCBI taxonomy): Eukaryota > Metazoa > Chordata > Aves > Falconiformes > Falconidae > Falco > Falco punctatus. The sequence goes on along the minus strand of NC_137598.1, from coordinate 5,573,150 downwards.
GGGCCGTATTTCACGCGTAGGTGTGTGGTGGCACCGTGCGGCTGCCAGCACTTCCCCACGCCCGCAGCACCCTCCTCGTGTGGCTGTGGCACCCAAGGGTCCCGGCTGCCACCCTGGGGTCCCCATTCCAGCGCAGAGCTGGTCGTGCCCCATGGTGGACGTGTGGGTGGGGAAGGTGCCCCCAAGCGCCACGGAGGAGGCAGGAGTTGGGAGATGCGGAGGGCGGTGGTGAGCACCCAAGGGTGCTTCCCCGCTGGCAGAGGGTGGGGGTCTTGGGTGCTTTGGTGGGTGCTGTGGGGTGAGCACTCCTGCTCCGCTCCTGCGCAGCATCCGCCCAGCTCCATGTATCCTGTGTCCCTCTGTCCGGATGCCACCCTGGCATGCTGTGTCCCTCTATCTGGATGCCACCCTGGGGACACTGGCTGGTCCCCCTGCCTGGGTGCCACCCAAATCCAGGGAAAGCAGGTCCGGGCTGGGTGCAAGATCACACCCACACACACACACATAGTGTCACCTGCAGCCCAGTGTCACCCACTGTCCGGTGCACCCACTGTCCAGTGTCACCCACTGTCCAGAAATGGGCCCGGGCGCGGCATGGCTGGACCGCCACTGCCCTCTACCCTCCCACGGCAAAACGGCAGCTGCCTCCCGGCAGCCCCCCACCCCTGCCCTGACCCCCTGGGCCAGGCCAGCCGGCGAGGGGAGGGTTCCCAGGCTGGGCTGGGAGGTGGGAGCTGGGGGCAGTGATGCCTGGGATCCAGCTGTGGATGTGCCGGGGATCCCCTGACCAAGCTGTGGATGTAACGGTGACCCCCAGGATCCAGCTGTGGATGTGGTGGTGAGCCCCTGATCCAGCTGTGGGTGTAATGGTGACCCCCGATCCAGCTGTGCGGGTGTGGCAGGGCCAGGCGGTGCCTGTGCTCACACTTGAGCGGTTGTGCCAGGTGTGTGTGACTGTCCCTCCGCTGCTTGGCACCAGAACCCTGGCGCAGGGGGGATCCCCCAGTCCCCCCAGCCCCTCGGGGGCTCTGTCAGAGCAGGGAGGCAGTGGGAGGCAGCCAGGAGCCATCCCTGTCCCTGTCCCCATCATCCTACCCCTGACACCATCCTTGTCCTTGGCCCTGGCCCCATCCCTGTCCCTGTCCCTATCCCCATCTGCGTCCCTGTCCTTGTCCCCAATCCTGTCCCTGTCCCCTTCCCCATCCCTGTCCCCAATCCTGTACCTGTCCCTGTCCTTGTCCCCAATCCTGTCTGTGTCCCTGTCTTCATCCTAATCCCCGTCCCCATCCCCATCCCCATCCCCATCCTCGTCCCCGTCCCCATCCCCATCTCCATCCCCGTCCCCATCCCCATCCTCGTCCCCGTCCCCGTCTCCGTCCCCGTCCCCGTCCCCATCCCCATCCCCATCCCCATCCCCATCCTCGTCCCCGTCCTCGTCCCCATCCCCATCCCGGTCCCCATCCGCATCCCGGTCCCCATCCCAATCCCCATCCCCGTCCCCATCCCCATCCCCGTCGCCGTCCCCGTCCCCATCCCCGTCTCCGTCTCGGTCCCCATCCCCATTCCCATCCCTGTCCCCGTCGCTGTCCCTATCCCCGTCCCCGCTCCCGCTCCCGCTCCCGCCGCCGCCTCATTAGGATGCAGCGCGGGCGGCGACTGCGCCAGCGCCGGGGCCGGGCCCCGAGCGGGGCAGCCGCACCCCCCCCCCGTAACCCCCCCCGGTAACACCCCCGGGGGCATCCGCCCCCACCAGCCCCCCGAACTCCCTTTACGTACCCGTGAGCCCCCCATGTGCCACCCCGGCCCCCACCACGTGGGGAGAGGGCACCCCACGGCAGCCACCCGCACCCCAGAGACCCCCCACAGCCATGCACACCCCCCCACGCGCGTAGAAGCACACGCATGTCCAGCCACACGCGTGTCCTGCCTCCCCCCACTTTGCAACACCCCAACACCCCCCCGCACCCCAATACCCCTCCAGCCCCCCATCGCCCCCACCCCCCAATTTACAGCACCCCCTCAGTTCCCACCATTCCGTGGGGAATTCCCCACCACGGCTTGTGCCTCAGTTTCCCCACCCAGAACCACTCCATCCCCCCCCCCAAAAAAAAATTGGGACCCCCACCCCGCAGGGCGGCCGCCGTCACGCCGCGGCGGCTTCGCAAATCCCGCTATTAATCGCAAGGTCAAAGCCATTACGGGGATATTAAACCCATCAGAGCCCGCGGGGGGGGCGGGAGGGTGGAAAGGCGGGGGGAGGGGAGGGGGGGTTTGGGGGGCCCACCCTCCCGGCTCGGCGGCTTTGGAGGCGCGCACAGAACATTGCTTTTTAATTTAAGCCGTTAAGGTCAGTGGCAGCAAATGGAGCCGTGGTTTAAATCAGGGAATAAAAAAAAAAAAAAAAAAAAAGGGAAAAGGAGGAAAAAAAAAAAAAAGCAGAGGGGGGAGGAAAGGCGGGCAAAGACGGGCGGAGGAGGGGGCAGGGGGCTCCCCGCGGGGGTGGGGGTGCAGGGGAGGTGGGGGCGGGGGTGGGGGGGATGCGCGGAGCCCCCCCCCGCCTTGGGGCGCAGGAGGCCCGGACTTTCGGTGGGGGCGGCTGGGGGCACGCGTCTTGCACGCGCACACGTGTCCCTGTGCAATCCCCCTCCGTGCACGCGCACACACACGCGTGCACAGACATGCGTGCAACCCTGGTGTGCAGCCACACGCGCACACACCCCTGGCGTGCACACACACACAGGTGCATGCACATGCACCCCTGCCATGTGCACACGCATCCATGCGCACACACCGCTCACATCCATGTGCAGACACCTGTGCGCTGGGCACGCACGCACACACTCGTGCACACACATGCAACCCGCCATGTGCACCTCGCCATTCACACACACACGCACCTCCCCATGTGCACACACACATGCACACTCCTGTGCGCACACACAGCATGTGCACTCCCCCCACCCATGTGCACACACATGTAGCCCTGTGCAGCACCCTTGTGCGCACCCCCTGTGCACACACATGCACTCACACGCCCGTGCACACCCCTGTGCACACACTCACACACTCACACCCTTGTGCACACATATGTATCGCTCTGCAAACCCCCTGTGCACACCCCCATGCACACACACATGCCTCACACCCCTGTGCACGCACACGTGCACACACATGCACTCACACACCTGTGCACGCGCAGCCCCATGCACATGCACCCCTCCCACACGTGCAGCCCCCCTTGCTCCCCCCACGCGGCGGGGCAGGGTGATGGATGGCCTCCTTTCAATCCTGGCTCCTTGTTATTGATTTTCCTTTAATGAAAGTTAATTATAACAATGATTTAATTAATAGCGGCTCTCTCTGCCTTTATGGCTTCCCGCATTAGGGCTGCCTATAAATATGGCAGCCTGACAGCCCGTGCGGCCCCGCAGCCCCCCTGGGGTGGCCCTGCACCCTGGGGTGACGCTGCATCCCTGCACCCTGGGGACCCTCCAGCACCCTGGGGTGGCACTGTCCCCCAACACCCTAGGGTGACACAGTCCCCCTGCACCTTGGGAGGTCCCCAGCACCCTGGGGGGCCCTGCACCCTGAGGTGGCACAATATCCCCATGCACTCTGGGGGGTCCCCAGCACCCTGGGGTGATGCTGTCCCCCTGCACACTGGGGACCCCCCAACACCCTGGGGTGGCACAGAGTCCCACTGTGCCCTGGGGTGATGCTGTCCCCCCGCAGCCTGAGTGGTCCCCAGCACCCTGGGGTGTCCCTGCCCCCCTGCATGCAGGGTTGACATGGTGCCCCCCAGCCTCACACACATGCATGCTCCTTGCACACGCATGTGCAAACATGCATGTGTAAGCACATGGACCCTGGTGATGCACATGCTCCTGCACACACACATGTACACAGACCTGGGAGCGCACACGTGTCACGCATGTAGATGTGTACACACACGTACACGTGTGCATGCACCATAGACATGCGCACACAGGTGCAGACACGCGCACACACACGTGCACACACATATGCACCCCCCACGTCTGCGTGTGCCCCCCCAACTGCGCCCGCAGCGCTCCGCTTGGCCGCCAGGGGGCGTGGGGCGCGGACCCCGCCCCCGCCCGGCCCCGCCCTCCCCGCCCGGCCCCGCGCCCCGCCGCCCGCAGGGGGCGCGCAGCCCCCGGCCCCGCCACCTCCCGGCCCGCAGGCGGCGCCGCGGGGCATGGGGCGCTCTGGGCGGCGGCCCCTTTGCCTCTCGGTGGTGCTTCCGGGCCGCACTTCCGGGCGCGTTTGCGCACTCGCTACCTCCGCGACCTGCCCGCCGCCGGTACGGCAGGTGAGGGCGGCGGGCTGCGGCGGGGGGGCAGCCCCTGACGGGGGGCAAGGGGAGGGGGTGCGACACCCCCTCAGGGCGGGGGAGGGCGAGGGAGATCTTGGGGTGGGGGAGGGCGAGTAGAGACCCCTCACTCGGGTGGGGCGGGGACGGGCGCCTCCCCTGCCCCCCGGAGCCGGTTGGCGCTGGGGCAGCCCCTCAGTGTGTTTTGCGGGTGACCCGCCGTTGTTCGGGGAGACGTTCCCTCCCGCTGCCTTTGAGGTGATCTCCCTCCACACTGGGTTGCCCCCCCGCCATGCTCCGTCCTCTGCAGCTCCCACGTCCCCTGCCAGGGCTGGGGGTCCCCAGGCCGTGACCCCCCCATGGTTCTCCAGCAGCCGCCTCCAGCTGCGCCATTCTCTGTCTGCAGGGCCGAGGCGGCATCCCCAGGGCCTGCCCTGCCTGGTGGGGACCAGGGGCCTCCTGAGCTCCTATTGCCTCCCGGGTGGGTGACACCCCCCGGGAATTGCAGTGGCGCAACCCTAGGACCCCAAATTCCTGAGTCCCATGGTGACACTCAGCCAGGAGCTGTCACCTGGGTGACAAAAACATGTCCTGCCCCACCATTCCCGCATGGCTCAGACCTCCTGTGTATCCCCAAGTCTCCTGCTTGTCCTGGGAGCCATCCCCTATCCGTGAGGCCGGATCGCACAGGCTGTGGCTCCTTACACCCTCGTGTCTGTGTGTCTCTTCCAGCTGAGTCCTGTGTGTGTGCCCCTCCGTCCCTCGCCATGTACGCCTGTGCAAAGTTCGTCTCCACTCCTGCACTAGTGAGTAGTGACAGACCCCTCCTTCAACCTCAACATCCCTTCTGTGGGACATGGGGCGCGGAGGGAAAGCATGTGACCCCCTCAGAGACAGGGGGAGAGGTTTGGGGACACTTTTTGCAGGTTTAGAGCCACCCTGGGCCACAACGAAGGTGAGCAAAGCCTGGAGCGATGAGCCGCTCTGGTTAATGATCATTTGCCATCCCTTAATGGTTACTAATTACCCAAGTGCTGGGAGTAAAGTGCCTTTGGCTGGGTGCTGGCCCTGGTGGCACGCTGGAGCCGTACACTGATGCCTGTGGCTATGGGGTGCCAGGACAGGCTTTTCCCTCTGGGTGCTGCCAATTCACAGGGCACCCCAGGCAGCTGGGCATGTTTGGGAGGTACTGGAGGTGGCCTCAGGGAGCCCCTGGCTGGAATTTCACTGCCCTGGGTGATCACGGGGGGTGGGGTATCCCACCCAAATCTGAGGGTGGCTGTGCCTTCCAGGTGAGGAGCTCACGGGTGCTGTCCCAGCCCCTCTCTGCCTCCATGCTGAGCAGCCCCGAGGCCCGGACAGAGCAGGTAATGCGCCCAGCTTGGATTGGGGGATGCTGGGGGGTGCTGAGCACTGGCCGTGGGAGGGGTGTGGGGAAGCGATGCCCTGAGAGGATGTAGGGGGCTTGATGGGGGGAGACAGGCTCTAGGCAGGGCTGGGGTAGGCTTAATCCCTCCCTAGCCCTTGCTCACCCTCCCGTCGCCCAGGCGCATCTGGGCGCCCACCGAGCCATCCAGACGAGTACGGCCCACCGAGACATTGACACCGCTGCCAAGTTCATCGGCGCCGGTGCTGCCACTGTGGGGGTAGCCGGCTCCGGCGCTGGCATCGGTACCGTCTTCGGCAGCCTCATCATCGGCTATGCCAGGTCAGCAGGGGCACCGGAGGGGTTGGAATGGGGTGTTGGGTGCCAGCTGTGCCCCTGCTGACAGGCCTGTCCTCTCCTCGCAGGAACCCCTCACTTAAACAGCAGCTTTTCTCCTACGCCATCTTGGGCTTTGCCCTCTCTGAGGCCATGGGGCTCTTCTGCCTCATGGTGGCCTTCCTCATCCTCTTTGCCATGTGATGGAGCCACTGACAGTGATGGTGATGGAGCCAGCACCCCACTGTGCCCGTCCCCCCTCCCCCCCCCAAGCCATGAATGCCAGCAGGGGGGCAGGAGAGAGCCCCGGCCCCCGCCATGGGCGGGCAGGGAATAAAGACGGTTTGATATCGGGGTCTTGGCTCCTTGTGTCTCCTTGGTGGCCCTGTCCTGTGTCACTTGCCTGTGGCTGGCACTGTGGAGCAGGGGACCATGCTGCCCTGGGCTCACTTTTCTCCCTGCTGGGGTTACTCTGGGGAGGTGGCAGTGTCCCAGGAGGGGACACCAGGTGGCAGGGGCTGAGCCCCTTTGCCACCCTGAGCCCTCAGCCACCCGTGCACATCGTGCACATCGTCGGTCCCCGGGGGCAGCTGGGAGCCCTCGGGGCCGCAGCCTGGGCTGTCACCTCCATCCATCCCTTGCCTAAGGATGTCTCCCCACCTGGGGACACCTTAGCGGGGACCGGCCGCCTGGCAGCCCCGGGGCCGGGGTGTGCCTGGCTGCTGCTGTCCCGGTATCGAGGTGTACCCGCCTCGCGGTCCCCGCAGGATGGAGGGCCCCGTGGGCGGTCCCTCTGGCCCGCCGGAGGCCTCCCTCTCGCTGACCCCACCCGAGGAGGCGTGATTAACCACGCCCCTCCGAGGCGAGCCCCCGCCCCCGGAGCCCCCCCATTGGCCCCGGCGCCGTTATACCCTCCCTCGGGTCTCGCGAGAGCCTCGCGCATGGGGCGCGAGGGGGGGGGCTCGTGGAGGGGAGGCGGGAGCCCCAGCGCGAGAGGCAGCCAGCGCGAGGCCCCGGCGGCGGCGCGGAGCGGCGCGGCCCGGCCCTCCGTCAGGTAACCGGCGGCTCTCGGGCGCGGCGGGGCGCGGGGCGGCCCCGGGGCGGCGGCGGCGGCGGTGAGGGAGGTGGCGGGGCGGCGTCCGGGGGGTCTGCGGGGGGCCCCGGCCGGCCCCTGCCCCCACAACTCTCCCCGAGTTTTCGTGAAGCAGCCGCTCTCCCCTGCGCCGCCTCATCGCTGATTGATAGCGTCCTCCGGCCAATCGGCGCGCTGCCAAGTCCGGAGTGGCGGGAGCCGTGGCCAATGGTGGCTTAGGGGGCGCCGCGATGGCGCAAGCCCCTCCCTAGGTGGGCGGGGCTGCTGGAGGCAGCGAGGGGCCCGGGCGGTGCCTGAGGGGGGGAGCCCAGAGGCCAGGGGGGCCCCGGGGCGGGGGGAATCCCGGGGAAATTGAGGGGCTTGGGGGGCTGGGGGCGGAGGTGTGGGGAGGTCTGCGCGATGCGGGGCGTCAGAAGTACGGGGGGGCCACGGGGCTGGGGGGCTGGAGGCGGCCTCTGGGGCGGGGACTCTCGGGAGATCCTGGGGAGGGTGAGGGGGCTTCAGGGACTGCACACAGGGGGGTGCTGATGGCTGGGGGGGCTTGAGGGGGTTGTAGTTGTGGGGGGCTTTAAAGGGACAGTGGTCTGGCGGTGGGATTTGGGGGGGACGGTGGACCCTGGAGAGGTGCTGGGGAGTCTTGAGGCACTGTGGGCGCGGGGGCCCGGGGAGTGGGGGAGCTTTGGAAGATGAGGGAGTGAATTGGAGGGGGGAGATGTCTGTGGAGGTTGTAGGTATGGGAGGCCCTTTGGTGTGCAGGTCCTGGGGGACCTTGGAGGGATATGAGGTGTCCTGGGGGAATCTCGAGTATTAGAGGGGCCTGGGGGGGACCCTGCGGGGACCGCCTGAGGTGCAGGTGCTGGGGGAGCCCCTCTGACTGGGATTCAGCCCTCCTGGGTGAAGTGGGGTTTGGGCTCAGTGTGGTGGCTTGTGGCTCTTCTGGGGCAGCTGGGGAGGACGCAGGCCTACGTGTGTGTGGGGTCCCAGGGGCAAACTGATGTAGAAAGGGTGTGGAGAGGTTGTAGGTGCCTGTGGGGGTGTGGTGGGGAGCAGGGTGTGGGCTGGGGTACGGACTTGGGTCTGCAGAGTGTTGGGAGGTGGGGGACTGTCAGCCCCACGCAGTCGCAGGGGCATCAGTGACTCCCACAGCACTGCGTGAAGGAGGACCTGCGAACAGCAGGGGTTAGAGAATGAAGTAGTTTCTTCTGAAGTCTGAAACAGTGGTTAATTTTCACTGGGGCACTTTGAGAGCTCAAACTTCTGAGAGTGTGTCAAAGTGGTGAGGTTTCACTGTGCACTTGCTCATCTGCCCTGCTGGTGCTGTGAAATCCGTTGCCTTTCAGTAGCTCCAACTTTGTGAGCACAGCCTGGGTCACGTCTCAAAGTTGTTTTGTTCCTACTGCCAGGAGTGCTGGTATGGAGTCCCTCAGCCTTACTAAGGAAAAGAGATCGGCTGGTTCAGGTGTGAGACGAAATGTGTGTGACAACAAAACCTCCTTGTTCTGCTCAGCTTTCCCTATTTTGCCCTCTCTGCCTCTTTGTTGCCTCTTCTTTGCCAGGTCCCATCATTATGTTGTTTCTTCATGAAGTTATCCCTTCTTTCCCTGCTCAGGTCCCTCTAAAGACAACATTTCCACTTAACACCCAGGAGTACAACATGAAAGTGTTGCTAACGCTTCAGTGGACTTTACAATTTATTTTGCTTCACTGCAGTGCTCGTTGGGCTTTCTTCCACCAGGCATGTTCTGAAGGGGTTGTCTAGTTCTTTGCAAACGGCTTTAAAAATAGTTGTGACTGAAATGCAGTCATTTCTGGAGAGGAATTCAGCAGCAGTTCTCAACCACGGGCTTTGTTGGACAGTTTTTTTAGATTGGGGTTTTCTCAGCAGAGTCTAAGAATAACTTCAGTGTTTGAATGTGGAGAAGTTTGTGGGAGGTGGATTGAACAGCCAGAATCCCATTTGGAAAATGAATAGGGTTAACATTCTTGCTCCTTGTTTCCTTAAATTGAGAGATCATATTCACCTTCTGTGACTTGAGTGGGGTAATTACTGTTGCCAGCTGTAATCACTTTTCAGGCTGGAGGGTGCTGGAGTGCTTGTTTGCTCTTAGTGTTAAAAACAAACAAACAAAAAAGGTGTGGGTTCCGCTGGTGGAAGCAGCTAGTCAGCCATCGACCTGCGAGGTTTGTAATGATTACCTGCAGCTGGGATGGTCTTTTCTCAGAAGAGTGTTTCTGATCCTAGAAGTTGGTTGGGAATTGAGAAGTGGAAGACTATTTTAGTATTCAATAGACCTCACTGCTTTGAGAACTTTAATACAGCCATGAACTTCCTTAATTGCATGCCAATCTTTTGGTTATACCTAACTGTAGTATGTTAAACAGTTCCTCTCCTTTTTGACACCTGCCTGTCAACTAATGGTAAAAAACCCAAACATACCATGTCCAACTTACTGCTTAGCCAAACTAGGCGTCTAGTTATTTTAACCTTTCCGTGTAAATCAATCCCTTCAGCTGCTTAACTATATTTTCCTGAATGCCTTCCAATTTGTCAATATCTTTCTGATACAGAATAGCTTGGAGTTGAACGTATTTTGCATCAGAGTGTTGGAGATGGGGACTTTCCCTCCTTGCTCCCTGCTCTGATTTAAAGAAGGAAAAGCTTTACACAAACTTTGAGTATGTTAAAGCGCCCACTTGCAATTTGTCCTTCTCTTAACTTTCAGTAAGTTAAGTACCTTAACTTTTTCCATGTTGAGAGATATTTCTAACGTTAATTTCTACTTACTCTTGCTCCTATTTTTGTTTTCTCGAGGTTTCTTATTTTCTGGTCTTCTCCAGCATTTCCTACTGTATGTTTCTAGTACTCTTGATTTTTATTTTTATGTTTTCCCTCTGTGTGATTTATGAAGGTGTCAGGCGAAAATGAACTCGCTGTTGAGACTTGCTGAGTCCCACTGTTAGACAGTCAGCCCACCTGGGTACGTTGCAAGTGTCACTACTTTTTTTAAGCTGGTTGACGGGACAGTTGCTAGTCTGAGTTAACTTGGAAATGCTGTACAATCTGTGTGGCACGACTGTGATCTGGTGGTGATTGTGTAGATATGCCATGTAGGAAGGTGACAAAAATAAAAGGATGTGGCTTAAAAAAAATCAAACTTCTCATTAATGTCTTTATTTCCATCTCTTCTGAAACCCCTCGGAGCCTGACTGGAAGAGACGCTGACTGCAGAGGACATTCTCAGGATGGCTAAAAGGGGGTTTGTGTACGTGGTGCGGGACAGGCAGGAAATTTCCCTTACTGTTTTGAAAGATGGGGAAGTCTGAGAGAGGAAGCACGAGTGAGTGGATGGATGTGAGAGGATGGCTGGGGGGAAGAAACCAAATCCTCCTTCCATCCTCCTTGAGCACGCAGGAGCCTGCTTGTAGGGTCCACCGGTCTCACATGATGAAGCAGCCAGGAGGAACTGGAGCTCTTCTGAGGGTGTGCAGCGGGGATCAGGGTGACTAGGACATGTCCTCACCCAGAGCCAGTCACCGCCTCTTTGTGGTGGAAACTTTTTAAAAATGGCTAAGTAAAATACACTCAGCTTCTGGCAGGCCTTGTGGTGCATGTGTTGTTTTTCGCAGCATGTGTTAGCAGAGGATCTCTGGATTGGATTTTGTTTTGGACTAATTTTTTGCTGCATCACATGTGATGCTTTCTTGCATTCTGCTTGGTTTTATTTACCCTTCTGAATTTCTTGGTGCCTTTCTTTTTTTTGCCTTTTTACATTCCTAGCACTGAGAATTGAGGCCAGACTTCCAAAACTGCTCTTTCCTCAGTCATTTAGCACCCAGCTACAATAAAATATTTCCTCCCAAAATGCATTGTAACACACCTTCAGGACTGGGGACCTGTTGCTTCCTGTAACTTTATTAATTTTTTCTCTACCCTTTTGAAGTAATATAGTTTCTCCATTCTGGTTTCAAGGAACTTGTAATACAGCAGGTGAATGCTGAGTGGTGTAGGCTGAGCAGAGAAACAAGCCAGGGGGCTGGGTTTCCCTGGGGAGCTAGAAATGGTTTCTGTTTGGTGTAGAAGTGTGTAGGAAGCTGTCTATAGAGACTAAAATAAAAGTACATTTATAGCCTTGCTTCCTTTTGAATATAAAACTGAGGTTTTAATCAGCCTTCACATCATAATATTTGTCACATCTTTTTGTCTGGCTGATGAATTTCTCCATCATGTCGCTTCAAGTCCTCAGCGAATCCTGTAATTCTGCTGCTCCTTCACTTCTTCAAATTGCTTTGCCCAGCTCTGAGGAGTTAAGGCTCAACCTGTGCACAGCCTTGTTCTGGTGGTGGCTGGAGCAGGTGTTTGAGGCCCACTGCCCTGCGTCCGTGGCCTCAGCCCTCCACCAAGCGATGCACATGTGGGCAGGGAAGCTGCAAGGGCCACGGCGAGCTCACGTGTTGGAGGACACCAGCATTTCCTAATTTACAGCCCATGGAGGTGCCAGTATCCACAGAGGTTCCTCTCCAAGCCGCTGGTTGATGTTGGTGTGATCGGGTTTGTTCTCCCTCTTTAGAGCTGATATTAACACAGTGTGTTTTGCTGCAATTAGTCTTGGCTCGTGGGAATTTGGCTTAATTGCTTCTCTGAAGTTCGATTTCATAATCTTCCAAGATGCTTCTTGCTTTTTTCCACCTCCCCGACACACCTGCTGGGGCACGTGCTGATGCAGAAGTCGGCCATACAGTACCCTTTGTACAGCACATGCTGTATTTTAATACGTGCCCAAGTTTGACATTTGTTTTTGAAACATGATAAATTCAGCGCCTTAACCAGACCCAACACGGTGTGGTTTCACTGAGGCTAAACCTAACTTTGATGTAGGCTAATTATTTAGTGGAAAGGGATTTTTGGCTTGCACCTCTTTCGTCTAAGCTCTTGGCATGCTTTGCTGGGGTGGCAGTGAGAGGCCAAGCTGGCCGGGGTGAGTTTTCCTGCCTCCATGTCACTGTTTTGCTGTTGTGCACGAGCAGGGGCTGCAGTCCCGCAGCAGGACAAGCACGGAGCTGAGCTCCCAGGCGACAGCAACCATTTATTGAAGTTTCCCAAGGAAAACAACGTGTTTTTAGCTCGCGGGGATCACAGATGGCTCTGCCGCTCTGGTTGCAGGAGCGAGCCAGCCTGCGGAGAGCCTGCAGAGGTCTGGAATGCCACTCTGCTGTCCCACCCTTGTGCGAGAGAATGAAGCAGAGTGGAGACGTGGTGCCAGCCATTGCAAGCTGGTTCATGAATAAACAAAGCTCCTCTGCCAGCTATGGGCCGTGCTACCCACTGCGGGTGTTCCTCTGCGCGCTCGGCAGAGCTCTGAGCTCTCTTTGTCAGGCACGGCTACTGAAAAACCCGACAAGGGAAGCTGTACGAAGACATTTTCCTCCCCTTCTCCTGAAAAACAGATGTTTGAACTCCTTTAGTATGAAATGCAAGTTGTGCCTGGAGTTGAAAAGACAGTAAAGCTGTGAAGTTCACCACTTCCCTGCCTTTTGGGGATGCGCTGCCACACTTGTAGTGTTGCTATTAGCAGAGCTCTTGCACAGCTTTCATTTTTTTGTGCTTATGGAGAATGTTTTCAGCCCTGGTTGGCAGAGACCTCGTTCTGAATACCATTGTTACTATTTAAAATAATAATAATAAAAAAAGCAGTCTTTCACAGGCTTCAGTGTATTAAGGACTTGGCTAGACGTGGACTTGGCAGTGCTAGGGAATAAGCAATGCCCAAATGAGTGTATTTATACCTGTGTAACCGTACCAAGCTGTCTTATGCCCTTTAACTGTTTCCAAAGTGAGTAGACCAGACTTGGAGCAGAACACGGCTTTCTGGGTTTTCTGCCAAAAAGCTCTTGCTGGTGCTGAGTCTGCTGAGACGAAGGAAACAAATCTTCAAATTGCTAAGTAGTTAATGCTTGCAATTATTTAAAATAGCTGGCATCTAAAATAGACTTGTTTCTAGAGGTACAGCTGGTCGTGTCCACAGCTGAAGATGCTGGAAGTCTGAAGAAGTTTTGGAAGTGAGATTGAACGGGTGAAGTTGGAAGTAGGTTGCGTGTGGGGAGAGAAAGCTTTGCCAGAATGTGCAAATTTGCAAAATGTGAAGTTTTCTTCAATCTTGTGCTGTTCTTGTTGCAGCAGGGTCTGAAGGTAGGCTTGGCAGCCATTCATGGGCCATTCTTCTGCTGTTCCAGCACCAGGAATAATCCCTTATGTTTTTTTGAGTGTTAGTAAAATAGAGCTGGAGGGTGAGTGGAGGGAGGTGAGATCCAAAGGCAGATTGTCACCAGGGGTGACAGCAGCCGGGTGCCAGGTCTCTTGGAATCAACCGTTGGGTCTCAAAAATGTGAAAGCAGAGACTTAGCTGAGCATCCCACAGTGCAGGGTAGATGTACTGTGTGGAAACGGGGCTGAGAAAGTTTGTCTACAACGTTAATCGGATCAGAAGTCTTTATATGGAAGAGTGCACTGTTACAAACCTGGAGAGTTTATACAAGAGCAAGCATTGCTCATCATCCAGATCTTCAGTCTGACTGAGCCGTGGGCAAAGCAAATGTGATGAAATGTGATTTTTTTTTTTTTTTTTTTTTTTTTAAAAACGTAATCCTGAATGTGCTGGCGGTGTTTTAATGAGCAAGTATGTTTTCTGGTGCAGGTGGTAAGAAAGTTCCTAAGGGATGCTCGCTTTTCTTTGTGTGGATGTTTTTCATCCTTCTGCCTTACATTGCTTTCTTTTCCTTTGTTTTTTTTTTTTTTTTAAACCTGTCTGTTTTTAATGCATATAGAGTGCCCGTTTGTATGATCCACGTTTAGGATACTGTATCCTTCACTGATGTAAGGTTTCATGTTTTGAATTATGTAAACTATATATAGGAAATCACTGCTTTGTTCACCGCTAAAAGACAATCATTCTGAAGGCAGAATGCAGTTCTAGTTAAACAACTCACAATAATGTACCAAATTTCTAGGCATTGCTTATATTTGGAATATTTCTTGCTCCCTTCTGATTTTAGGGCTCGCATATCAAATAATGACACCATAAAATGTGTGTGCCTTTGAATGCTAAATAAATAAAAATGCCCACATGTGATGTAAATAATAACAGGTGAGACTAAATATTTTTATTTTATGACCACACGTACATACAGGAGTGTCGTGCCTTTCTGTCCCCTGTCCCGCTGGTGCTGTTTCAGTTGTTTTAATTCATTGACAAGAGCTTTATCTGGAGGTTGTCACTTACATAAGAGGCTCTCCTAGTCTTAACTCGGTGCAGCCTTGACTTCGATCTTCCTTTAAAACTATTCACACACCATTGTGGGGAAAATATGTTCAAGCTTGACTTGGGCTCTTATGTCCCATTTTCAGCAGCTTTTTTCTTCCTCACTTTCATTGAAACAAGAGCTCTTAAGCAGCTAGATAATTTCAGGAAATGGGACTCGAGTTTCTAGGTCACTTAGGTATTTCCTAGGTAAAATAATGCATTCTCTAAGGCTTGTCATGTCTTTCTTGTAATTATCTCTGCTCAGTGAGAAACAGTGAGTCTCTTAGGTTTTTCCTTCCTTTCTTAAACTTGAATTATTTCTGTCTCCTGTAGTAGATATCTTGCAATATGTTGTCCCTGCTGTGAAGAAGTATATAGCTGAAGATGTATCACTGCTAATGAAGAACCACAAGGCGACCCGAGAGCCATAGTGTCAGGATCCAGAAGCTGCCTGCGTGCATCTTGGAGAGTCTGCCTTTAGAGTGTCTGTTTACTCTGTGTGCTGTCGTGCTACAAATTTGAACCTGCTGGAAGCAATGCCAGAAGCATTTCCTACCTGGTGATCTCCGCTTGGAGCCTTTCTTTCTGCAGGCTGCAAGGATTCAGTTGGTTGTGGTATGAAGGAGGAAGGAAAAGCTTGTTGCCTGAGGCTGTGAGGAACATTTGTGCCACGTTGCTTTGGCTAGAGTTGGATGTGGATGTGCTCTCACCTTTGTTGCTCTGGGTTCACACTTAGATTGTTACCTCTGGGTCTGGCCAAAGGTGCAAGGTCTGCTCTGATAGCAAAGGTGACAGCAGTGGTGGGAATTAAGTGGAGGCTTGTCTGACCTCAGTGGAGAGCCTCAGGGACTTCCAGGTAATTCCTCCCATTTTGGAGGAGGTCCTGGAACAGCAAGTTCATGATCGTGCCTGGGGCCTCGCTGCTTGTTGCAGCGTGGAGGCCAGGTGCTGTGTTTGATGGGACCTGGTAGGTGCTCCCATCAAATGCTCTGCCTAGGTGCTGCCGATGAGTCCCGCTCTGTCTGCTGTCGGGGCCTTGCAGTTTGGATTCTCCCCGGTGTCTTAGGGTAAATGCCTTGGGGACATCCTGTACAGACCATCTTTCTTCCAGAAGCTGGGAGGGGAAGCACAGCTTTGGCATATGAGTGATTGGTAGATGGTCCTTCTCAATCTTCTTGCCTGGGGAGGTTGCTGACTTGCTGGTTTAGGTTGGATTTTGTCTTGTGTTCATCAAAGGCTTCGAAACCCTTTGGACAGATGCCTTTTCATATTAGAAATCTAGTCCTTGGCACCTCACTAGAGAAGCCTTGCTTGTGTTAAAGCATGTTTTGCCAAGCTATGGCTGCCTCAGCGACGTTTGGCAAGGATTAGTTGAAGTAGGTATTTGAAGAGCAGCAGCTACTTCTCTCTCAGAAATCTGATCATGAAAGGAGGAGCATGAGGATTGGGCTGTTAGTGTGATGGAATCTGACCTCTCAAAGGTACTGAACTCGGGAAGTGCTCACGAGGCATCTGCACACCGGTGTCCCTCAGCTCATGTCGGAGAGCATAAGGACCTCACAAAGATAGTTCTAGATTGCTCGAGCTTCTCGCAGTTGGTCTCACTTGGCTTTTTTCATCACGGTGTTCCGCAGAGATTTAAAAAAACCCAGTATCCTTCCCTTTGTGCAGCCCAGACCTGTGGCTCAGCTGGGCCCCAGCCATGCTGAGATGACAGAGTTTCTCTGACACCTTGCTCTGGAGTTGGAGGCCAGGCCAGATCTGATCTGGAGGCTGGCCAGTGTGAGGAGGCTCTTGGACAATGGAGCTTCTATAATGGTTTTTATCCTGCCAGAACCTAATGTGGAGGCAACGTTAACAAATTACACTTCTTGTTATGGTAACGGTAAACTCGTTGCCGTTTATAAAAGGGTTATAAACGGTGTAAGTTGTGCGGTTGGGAGGGCTGGTGGAAGCTGTGGTGGGAAAAGCCTCCTAGCTGTCTGGAGCTCTCAGCTGTGAGGGGGGTTTGCTGCTGTAACTGCAGGGGAAAAGCTTTCCTGGTCTTAGCAAAGTCTGTCATGGCTGGTGCACAGGGTTTGGGGCCCGTGTTGCTCCTTTTGCTGGAGTTTGGTTTACGTTTGACAGGATGCTGACAGTGCCTCCCTATCCCATTGCTCGCACACGGAGAGGAGGAGGGCGCAACTCTCGCTCATGGCTGTTGCTTCATGTGAGGTTTGACCCTCTTCCCAAAGCATGTAGAAATACTCTTTGCACTCAGGCTGTTAATTTGCTCCGGTGTGAGCTGAGGAAAGCTGCTTTTTCCGTCACTTTAGGGCCAAATGTCCTGCTTGGTAGGAAAGATCGTTCTTCTGATAGCAGCAAGTGCAGCTCATGGGGGTGGTGAAGCTCCAAGGCTGTTTTAAGGCACTAGCAAGTGAGAAGCGAGGGTGTTGTGCATCTTTGATGCTATCAAGGTGATAGTTCTGACTATTTGGGGATGCTCTTGTGGCTCGGAGATCCTCTACGAGCTTCTCAGCAGCACTGAGCACCCAGAAAGGTACAGTCAGGTGGTAAGTGGTTGGACTTTGCTTTCACCCTCTGCTGTAGGTTAACTTGTAACGACTTGTTAAATACTGTATGTCTGTTGGAGATTTACTTCAAGTGAGTTCCTTGCCAATATTCCAGTTTATACAGTTGGGTTTGCTTTATCAAGCTTATAAAGCATAAGGGTGTTGTGCCGCTAAAGCAGATTTTATAGCGTCGGCTTTTGGCCTTCTTTCCCAGTTGACAATCTTAAGCTCTCTTGTAGCTTTTTGGTTACAAAGCAAACATTCGCACTCCTTCTCTTACACCCCAAAATAACTTTAAAGTCAAAGCCTAGGACTGACAGCAGCCTGTGCGTTTTCACTAAGCTTGGTGGTGGCCTCTCCCTGTAAAATTTAAAATCTTTCGCAATGTGTGTAGTAGCTGGCAATAGTCAAACGGAGATCTGGGCACCCAAAGGTGCAGAACCAGCTCTGTTCCTAAGTCCCTACAGGCACCTAATGTAGTTTGAGAGTCAGCAATCATTCACCAGTGGAAATTAGGTGCCAAATTGACTTTACTAGGCAGGTTGGGTGCCTAGCCCTCTGCCTTGCAGAGCTAACCCTGCAACAAGGAAGCCTAGATGTTAAAGTGGCTTTTTTTTGTTGTTGTTAAGACAGAACTTGACCTGTTTGGCTTTTCCCCACTTCATGGTGGGTTATGGTGCTCCAAGCCATCTCTGCGATGTGGTATGTTAATCCAGGCAAGCATGGGGAACGCTGATGCCGAACCCCAGGCAAGTGCTACGGCAGGACTGGGTTCCCTTCCATGCGTTTTCGGGGTGCAGCTGCCTCTGTGACCCTGCCGATCCCAGCCTTTTCAGAGCACTGTGTGCTGAATATTCATTTCGATTGTCAGGAAGCTCGAGGCATAGAGCTGTTAATGACTGCACTTAGAAAAATAATAAAGAGCCTTTCCTGGAACAGTCTCAAAGCAACATGTTTCCTTCCTTGCATTTTAGTGGGAAATCTCTTACTATTTTTGAGAGCTTGGGGCAGTGCCTTATGCTTCCTTCTCTTTTGGCTAGCAGAGTAGAAATGGCTGTCTTAGTCTTTCTTTCCCTCGTACTTGCCAGAAAGCAGTTTGGGTTTTGATTGTAACCAACCTCTCTTCCAGTTCCAGCTCCCAGTGGCAATTACAGATTCTGTCTCAAGTCTGCGATCTTGTATACTCTCCTGTAGTAAGATGTATGCTACAGCACAGATTCTGTGCAGCCATCTATAATAATCTAGTTTATTGTGGTTTTATCTCTTCTTCCCAGTAGCAGTGTACTGCCTGTCCTTGGGGCTTGGTCTAGTGTCTTGAGCACTATTTGTGTTTGAATAGGCTTGTTTGTATTGCAGCTCTGGTTGTTAATGCTCTTGGCATGGCTCCCAGGTCTCAACAAAGTTACCCAAATTGATCTGGGATGGCCTTGCGACTCATTAGTCTCTGAGAATTAATCCCATGTAGCTCAGTCTCATAAAAAGTTAACTCCTAGCTCTGTTTTACCTTTTGCATTAAACTGGCATGCTAAAACTAGAGGCGCAGCAAGGAGCACAGTGACTGGATCGAGGAGAAAACACGCTTTGCCTGCCACAGGTGTAGTAGTACCCGGGCTGTACCTTGCAATAATCCCAGGTAACGAAACCTTCTGTGGGGAGACTTCTTTCTCTTTTTCGGGGGAATATGGGTATTATGATGATTTTTTGACCAACCTGGTCTAGTGGAAGGTGTTCCATGGCAGGGGGGTTGGAACCAGACAGTCTTTAAGGTCCCTTCCAACTCAAGCGTTCTATGGTCATAAGAGCGCCGTTTCTGATCCAGTTCTGCCTTTGCTTCTCCTGCTGTCAGCTAAATACTGTAATTTTTCTACAAAAGTCACAGCCCTCCCTGGGTCCTGCACCCTTCTTGAAAAGTCTTTGCCCTGTTTAATAGCCTGGGACAGTTGCTAACTGGTTTTCTGTATTCCCTGTGGGTTGAAAGACGTCTTACCTTTAGCTGCACCTTTGCTTGGACTTGTTCCTGCGTGCCTGAGGCTGGTGTCTGTGATGGGTTTTGCATCTGACTCTGAAGGGCGCTTTTTCATTTTGGAGAGTAAAACAGTTATTATCTCTGCGCCAGTACATGTCCTGCAGTGATACAGGATGGGGCAGCTGCACTGAACCATCTGGGTACCCTCTTTTTGCTTGCAGATGTCTCAGATGAACTCCCTCACCCTAGAGCCCTGGCTAAAACCCATTTTGGGGCACCGGGTGCCACAATCACCACAGTGTCAGCGCTGACACTGACACCAGGCACCCATGCAGTTATCCTGTGTGATTTGTCTGCTTTTCCTCACCACCTCTCCTTCCATCGTTGCCATAACTATTGGCAGACTATTAAAACTGATGCCAAAATTCCCCAAGTTGTCCCTTTTCACAGCACAACGCTTGAGCAATTCATTCTTTTGGAGGCTGCAAATCTGAGGGGTGAGGGAGCACGGTGGGAGACTGAAGCCTTTTACTGGAATCTGAAAAATAACTATAGATAAACTCATGCACAGGCAGAATATAGAGCGAGGGAGGCTTGATCTTACCTGCAGGTGTCTGCTGTCTCTTGGACACTAACAGCCCTTTTGTTTCTGTGCTGCACCTTTCACTGACAATCTTAACTTACAGTCGGTTCCCTAGGTACGTCCTTTCTCTTGATGCCCCTATCTCTAGCAATTTTCTTTCTTCTAACTCATTTTGCAGCTCATTCTTCAATCAGGTTCTTCCTAGGCGAGTAAATCTTAGCAGAGAGAGACTTCTGTCAGCAGAGCGTGCAGTTTGCTTTTGTTTTCTGTTCTACTTTAAGTCTATTTTTAGGAGGTTGTTGTGCAGCTCTTTTGGTTTTGTTTCATAGTTGGTGCAACCTCTAGCTTTAATTTTGTGGTCATATTAATGTAAAGTTTATCCTTATGATTTATGGGAATAAACCTTAAATGTGCTGGTACTGGTATACTGGTAAGTGCATTCGTGCTGGAGAGGGGAGCCATGCTGGCAGACTCAAAGTGGAACAGTTTTTATGTACACCCAAGTGTTCATTGGGATTTAAAGTATTTCAGTTTGTCTGCAAGGCACAGATGCAAGAGTGTTGGCCACAAGCATGCCTGCAATAACAATGGTCACATGCAAGTATGACAATAGAGCTTTATTTTTAGAGGATTTTTCATACCACCTCTCTCCCCCAATGTTCAGCAGTTAATGACCTGGCAGTTTCTTCCATCTTACCACTGAGGTTTAAGGAAAAGGTTGTGTGGTTTTTTTTTTTGTTCAGGGATTTGAGGTGATGGGGGGGGAGTGCTTTCCAGTTGGGAGCTGTGAGGGTCCCAGTGTTGGACACAGGAGATGCTGGGCCACCATCGGAAGCAGCTGGACATAGGAGGGTCCTCAGAGGGGATGTAGAGTTACTTGCTCATGACTTTCGCAAACCAGAAGAGGCGTGACTCAGACTTACAAATCTTGGCTTGAGACTGATTCCAGACCTCAGCTGCTTGTCAGTAGTTCAGCTGGAACAGGTCTGTAAAAGCTACGAACACAAAAACCCACGCTGCTCATATCTGGATCCTGACACGCATTAGGGCAGCTGAGTGTCCTTACCGCCAGGGCACGGGGTATTTGTGGGAACGTGCACTTGTGAACATGTGGCTGTGGGTAATGCTACTAAAGACAATTAAGAATCTGACTGTGGCCCTTTCTGTGGCATCAGCCTGGTGCTGCCAGCCAAAACCATGACTTGACCTGTGGCTACAGACATACCTCAAACTCTTCCTCTGTAAAGCTACAATAGTGCGTTGGAAAGGATAGAGAGCATCGTGGATGAAAGGATCCATAAATGCCAAATGTGCTTTTGAAAATGTGTATCCTGCTTCTGGTGTCTCTTCCTAAACTGTTTCCAAATTAAAGTTTGGAAAATGGGTTCCATGAGGTGCCAATGCACATCCTGAGGGAAATCCTTTTCAGGAAGGCTGGTCTTTCATTGCTGTTGTTGATGCATGTAATATGTCTTAATTCCTTTTAAGGGAGTTAAAATATTACCCCTAGGTGTCTGTCTAGACTAGGATAACGGGCTTCGTTTTTTCTTAATGGGTTCATTAACATGCTTTGGGACCACTTCAGTTTATGGACTGATATACCAGGGGGAAAGTAGCATATGGGCTGACTTTAATATCTGTAGGAAGAATTAAACTTTTAAATAAGTGGAAATTTTGATTATTGAGGTAAGCAAAACCAGCTTATCCCCAGACCAGTGTCCCAGTCAAGTTCTTCCTCGGAAATAAGAGGGTGTGGTGGGCAGCTCAGTTCATTTCGATGGGACAGGGTGGTTTCAGCTTTCATGAGATACTTGCAGCCTTTTCCCTTCCAGCTCCTGCAAATACCAACAGCCTGTTGAGATGGGTAAAATACATATTTTAAAGGTTGTAACATTGTCCTGTCTATGTATGAACCTGGGCATCACTGTTAACCCCTCTAGAACTTCACACCTAGGTTGTGGTTCACTGCCAACTTTAAAATGATACCTTTTGTTAAAGTACCTGCCAGCTAATGCCCTTATGCAGGGAGGGAGCAGGGAATCGGCATGACTGGTTTGTGTGTGTGTGTGGGTGCTGGCGGGGGGAAGAGGCATGACAGAAATTCAGCAGTAACAGTGGGAAAAGGCAGAACTTTCTGGCGCACAATTCTCCCTGGCCAACAGGAGATGGGGAGCCTGGGCGGGAGGAAACAGGCTGTTGACTAAACAAGTAGAAGGTCCCAGACTGGAACTCCCTCATGCTTCCCATTCCTGCAGCTCGTTTGCACTCTTGCTTCCTGGTGGACTTCTGTGAAGGGTCATAGGGAAGGACAATAAAGCAACTTCAAAAGCCTGTGGAGCTTTATGTCCCTAAAACGGTGGTGGAGGGGTGTGTGTGAATCTCCTCCAAACTGCGATATTCTTTGTCATCACGACATTGGCAAAGGCTTGTCCAGCTCTGACTGGGGCCTCGTGCAGCTCTTTTTGAGAAGACCCTCCTCTCTTCCTTCCATCATGTAGAAGGAGGCACAGTGGACACTGTGGCATGTAGCCTCCTCCTGTGCTGGCACTGATGCTGCAGGTAAAACTCTTCACCTCCATCTGTCTGCCTTCCCTTTGCAGGGGCTTGCCTAGATCAGGGATCCTCACGGCAGCCTTGGATTGCAGTTGATCCTGTCTATGCCAGGCATTGCAAACAGGTTAGTTAAAACATAGTTCTAAATATATTTAATCTGAGGTGATAGGTATATATTCTGAAGACCTTTTGTTAGGCTTAAACTTTGAGAGGAGAAAACAGTTCAGAAGTGGTAAGTAGCCTTGTCAGTGTAGCTGTATCACGGCCTGTAGGTCTCCTCATACCCATTGCAGGGGTGAATTGCCACCTTCTTCATTGCTGAGAGCAAGCTCTTGCACCCAGGTTTAGCCGGTGATAGATTTCTCATTTATGAGCCTCCATGGTTCTAAGGGAATTTTGTATGGTTTGAGTTCTGCAGGTGCTAATTTGATATTTTGATTTGTTTGAGGGTTTTCTTTTTTAATTCTCTTGACTCTTCACGAGGGAATTCTTCCAGCAAGTTTCAGGTGGGTCTGCTGACTGAATTATTTATTAAGCAATCTGCAGCATGCTTGGTGTATTGCACACAAAATTGATGTGTCTGCACCACCACGTTCACACTCTTGACTCAGATTTTCCAAAGCCTCAAAGTAGATTGCCTCCAATTCTTTCTTCATCAGACCAATAATGATCTCCAAAACAATGTCTTGTAGTTCTTCTGAACTTAATAGAAGCCCTCTGCTATCAGAAAGGCCTCAGGCTGCCCAAATGCTCTCTTGTTAATGGACATTTAAAACACGCTGCCTCATAGCACATGCAGCAAAATACTTAACTTTATTGCACATCAGCTGTGACTTGATTACTCTTTCTGTTAGAAATGCATGTGATCCCTCCCAGCTAAGGACCTGAATTAACAAGTGGCTTTGCGCGCAGGTTCCTTGTGGAATCAAAACTTTGAGTATCTTCATACCCTACAAATGCAATTCATGCAGCGGCTGAATAAGTGGAGCCTGCATGGGTGTGCATTTAATCTAGAGGGTTTGTTTTCTCTAGCCACAAAGCAATCGTAAGCGGGATGGCCAGGATCACAGCAGATGGCAGTGGTGGAGCTGGGAGTGGGGCTTGGGTGAACATCGCTCTCTGACTCTGTCTCACTTTGTTTGCAAAAAGAGCCTCTCATCTCACGGATGCTATCACGGCACGTACCTCCTGTGTCAGCTCAGTGTCAGCCCAGCATCCTGGCATGCACTGAACCACTCCGCAGAGTATTTCTCATTTATCTCAATGCCAGAAGTAGGAAGAGGCGATGTTCCCAACAAATAAAGAACAAGATTAACTTCAGGAAAAAGTTGTCATTGCTGCCTCGGTGCTGACACCCTTGGATAAGCATTGCTGGAGAAATGGTGAAGTGTGGCAGTTGTCCTGGCCACACTTGTCCAGCTTTGCAAACATCCTCTTGCAATGCTGCAGTTGCTTTGGTGAGGAGTTAAAAGGTGCGGTTGGAGCTGGGAATGAGATCCATTACAGAGCAGATGCACTCTTGGAAGCAAAGCTCGTGTTTATTCTGTTTTTCTGCATGCTGTGCTTGCTCC
Source organism: Falco punctatus (assembly GCF_963210335.1). Lineage (NCBI taxonomy): Eukaryota > Metazoa > Chordata > Aves > Falconiformes > Falconidae > Falco > Falco punctatus. Next base: position 5,549,502 of record NC_137598.1, on the reverse strand, counting down.
AGAGGAGTTGCTTCTGTTGAGAGCGCTGCTCTATACAAGCTAGTCATCAGAAAATTTGTATCTTAAATACCCTGTGCAGACTCCAAGGGGTGCCTGATTATCAGCACAACACACACTTGAGACTGCTGCTTTGAAGTGTGGCTTTGGGTTTACTTCTTTTTACAGACAGCCTATAGGTTATTTGCATGAGTTAATAAGGCAAGGGAGGAAGAAAAACACATACAGACTTGGGGAGCACAGTCTGTTTTGGTTGAAAATGGTCTCTTCAGTTTTCTGTGAGACGGCAGCTGCTTGTCAGGTCTGTGCTGACAGAACTTTGAAGCACGCTTCAGTAATCTGTCTGCATTTCTCTGCTTCCCCTTGCTGTTTCCAACATGCTAAAAATCATCAAAACAGTGAAATACTGTCCCGCGGCTGCAGGAAGAGGAATGAGAATGTGTTCCCAGTATCCAATCATCTGCTTATTCTGCCTGTTCTTAAGAATAGAATTTATTGAAGCAATTTATCCTGACTAAATGTGATATAAATCTGAGCACATGTATGTACATACCAGTCATATTCTGTAGTGAACGAGCAGCTAAATCTTTCTTTAAAGAATGAGTGAATCCTCCTGACACTTTGCAAGATCGAGTAAACTGAGGTTTTTGCCATGTGTTGGTTCCGATTTTTTTTTTAATAGAGCTGCTTGTTTTGCTATCAGAAGTAGCTGGCAGGCAGCCTGAAATGCCATTGGGTTTTTGCTTTGTTTTCCTGCTCTCCGTTTCAGTTAGTGTTATCAAAGCACTGGGAGTGACAGCTGATCCATTTCTTTAATTTCCTAAATAGCTTTTCTATACATCGGAAGCATAAATACGAGGTAGAGAGACCCCTGAAGTTCTTCATGTTGGCGAAGGCAGCAGGCTGCTTAAGTGACAGTGGTAAGGACAATCTCTGACCTCTGTTAATTAAAAAAGCATAGGGTTGGCTGCCCTGTGAAATACGGCAGTCTCCCTCCGTAATAATTATGCTGCGTGTTTAACAATAAGATTTGTTTGTTGATGGAATAAACACATCCCTAACCTCATCCCACGCAACCGAGTTTAAATGTAGGAGGGTGATTTAAACAGTCCTCAAACACCTCCAGCACCAGCCTGACTTTGACAGGAAGGGGCATAACAACTGTCCTCTAAAGTTTTGTGACTTTGCTGCCGTCTCAATGTCGTAGCTCCTAACTTGAAGCTGCTTCATCACTTGACAGTTGCTGAATGTGGCGCTGGACTGGCAGAGACTTCTGGGGTTTGTGATTAGTTTGAGAACAAACTGTAAAAACTGACGCCCCAGGCTCCCTTTGTAGACCAGTTCACCAGCATACCTGGCTGCAAGGACTCTTGAGAGGAGCTTTCAGGCTCTCACGTGGCCTCGTGCTCAGCTTGCTGGAGGTACGTATGGTCACGCCTGGTGCTGTTTACACTCTAAGTGCCGTTCAAACACAAACCTGTGAGCCCACCAAGCGCAGAGTTGTGGCCCTGGCTTTTGTAGGCAGGTAACCCGTTTGTCAAAGCCTGCACAAATCGTTGACTGAATAGGAGTTAAGAAATCTGGAACTAATGACACTTGCTTCTACCTTCAGCTTGATAGACAATACTGGCTGCAGCTTCTGGGAGCCTGGGCCGTGCCAGGAGCCGTGGGACAGATCCTTGTCTCTTATGGGCAAGGAAGACGGGTGCACAGTGAGACGAGTGACGATGTGACTGTCAGGAAGGGGGAAAACTAACGCCCAGGCTGCTCAAGACAGCAATATTTGACTTTTATTTGGTCTGTATCCTGATACGATAGTCTTACCTGCCACCATACTGCACAGGTGATGGTAAAATAGCTCTAGCAGTCATCAAGTTGATGTGTCCTTTGTCTGATCTGACTTCTTTTGTTATTTTCTTACAGAGAGAGTTGTAGTGAGGCTGCCCTCTGCTAGGAGTGGTTGATGAAGGGCTGAGCACTCTTGACTCATTCAGAGCTGCAGCGTTTTGTGCAGCTACCTGGAAGGTTCAGTTGCAGTGTTTTTTGGACCCCAAGCACAGGTGACAAAGTGTTTAATCAGTTCTGTGCTTCTCTTCTTTGCGGTGTCAGAGAGTTGGTCCAAGCAGTGGTTTGGTATTACAGGAAGGTTTGACCTCTTCATCCCTCTTTGCTGGAGGCTGCTTTTGCATGTTAAAGCTTCCTGAGGAAGCCTGGGTTTCTCTGTGCCTTCAGAACAGGTCATACGTAACAGCAGCTCCTGTGTCCACTGTTAGATGCAGCAGATGCATGGAAGTCAGCTACGTCAGGGCCTGAAGGAGATTACTCTTGGAGGAGGATCAGTTTGCTGTGGGTGGAGGTGAGATCCCAGTTTGTTTAGCAGGCAAGAGCAATGGTTCAGTATTTTGGTTTCTCCTGGTCTAGAGCTCTCGCAGAAGTTCAGAAGGATGGTACAAAGAGTCCTGTCTTTAACATGTCCTTGTCTTGCTGTCATCTGTGCCTGTGTCACCTCAAGGCTAGCCTTCGCCAGGATTTAATCTTCTGGTGAAGATACAGAGCTGCTGTTATCTCCTGCGAGTTCTGCAAGCCCCATGTCACTTCTGTGAGCTTTTCTGAGGGGGCTGCTGTCGTGGGTGGATGTTCCTGGCCATCTTTATTGCTTTTATTATTATGCTCGTCCTATGCTAGGGAGCGTTTTGGCTGCTCGCCTGTTCCATTTGTGAGAGGGCTATTTATCCTTTTGTGAGTTCGTGTTTGCATAGGCCATGCAGTTTTGCTTAAAAAATCCAAACATAGTCTAGTGTAGTGGAAGTCTCTCCCCTTTTTGTGGGAGAAGAACTGGCAGCTGCTTTCTCATAACTTTTGGTTGTTGCTGATGTGCGCTGCGGCTGAGCCAGTGCTTGAGGAGGGGAATTCCACCTCCTGTAGCCACCCATTTTAGCTGCACACTGCCCTAGCGTGTGGTAGTAGAAAAATAAACTTTTTTTCACGTTGAGCAATAATTGATTTCTGTGTCTTTTTCAATCAAAGCAAAAGGGGACTGTTTTCTGTAGCACATGCATTCACCCTCTGCTGCTAAGTTGCATTCTTGGAGCACTTTCTCATATAGCTCCTAAAAATAACAAGTCTCCCCACCCTCTTGCTGCTGCTCAGTGCGTGTGCATGTATTAATGGTTAGAAATGCAAAAAGCTAACTAAAAGAGCCTGTGTCTTCGTGAACGCGTTTTGGCCGCATTCGGGTTTCATTTCTGCTCTTGGCTGTACCAAGCTGACATGCGTCGCTGCAGCCAAGTGCCGAACTTGGAGTAAGAGATGCTGGAAGCAACATGAACAGCCAGAACATGTTCGCACAGTAAACCCCCTGAAGAGATAGCATTTGCTTTATTATAGCTTTTTAAAATCCTGCTATAAAAATATCAGTGGGTGGAGGGAACCATTATTTCTTGAATTTGAGGTGGTGGGGGTTACTTTATTTACTCTTATTTTTTATTAATAAGAATAGCTTCACTTGTAGCATAATAGGACTGAGTGTTTTGTTATCCTTGGCTATAATCTGTGATAAACTACCCCTGCCATCAGCCTTGTAGTTTACCCACTAGGGAGCCAGATTATTGCCTTGTAAAACGGAGCACCACTCCTATAATCCCTTAATTAATTAAATGACAAATTTTAGTTCTCTCCCATTGAAAATATAACTTGTACATAGAGAGGACTTGGATTTATTTGATCACTTCTTGGTTGCACTTTGTTTTTTTTCCTGTAGATTGTCACTGTCTTTGCCTATGTGTCTGTGCTTTCTACTGTAAATGCTGCGGGAGGGTGAAGCAGGCTCGGCCCTTCCTCGGCACCCGCTGTTGGGGGGGTCTTTTGTAGGTCTTTGCAGTGCCAGGTGGTCCTTTGTGAGAGATGAGCGTTGTGCCGATCTTGCAGGTGGTGACAGTGAGCTGGGAAAGTCCCATGGCCCTCCGGAGAACTGCTGGTGGGCCCTGGTGGGAGCCCAGGCGTGGAGAGCTCCTGCTTCTTCCCTACCCACTGGCCCGCACTGTCTCACTGTCACAGTTCCTAATGAGCCCTTCTGGTGTGACGCAGCACCTTCTCTTCATACGTGAAAAATTGACTGGGCCCTCCGAAGTCTTATTCAAACTTGGGTTGCATTAATTTCTCTTCCCTGATTGTGTCTAGGGCACAATGAGATCCTCCTTCTCTGCAAGCACAGCATTGATTAATTACAGCCCCGCAAAGGGCAGCTTCTGCTCTTGATATTTTTAATTTTTTTGGCTTATTTAACAATTTCCTCTTCTCTCCTCTCTCCTCAGCTTAGCTCAGCTGCATGAAATATGGGAGACGACAGGCCGTTTGTGTGCAATGCCCCCGGCTGTGGACAGGTACGTTTACAGTATACTTTATTGTGAATGTGTCGTTGTGAATCAAAGTGGCTGTTTTATCACTGAGGCAAAGAGTTTAAAGCCGGTGTTTTACGTGATCACTGGAGGTAATCAGATCAGAGGATTTGCAGTGTGTAAATCCAGGTTATGAGCAAGTGCAGGCACTCCAAAGTAATGAAATCTGCCTTGCTTTGCGGCGTATTGTTATTCTGCTGGTGTTTTCCGTGAGACCCATCCAGCCCAGAGAAAACATGCTGATCTCCTGTTAATGTTTTCTGATAACATTGCTCATCTTCTTTCAAGGCTGTTTAACCAAAGGACAGATATTCCTTCTCTGCTGGGATGAGTTAGCAGCTATAGCATATTCTGTAAAGCAGCTGAGAATGTGACAGTTGATGGTTGGTGTTATGCGAACCCCAAACTGCCGTAGTCTATTTTGGGCTTGCAAAAAAAAAAAAAAAGACGACCCATTGTGAATTTTTCCTCTGCGGACAGCATGCTAGAGTTGGCTATGGCCTTGCAAAACTTTTTGTCACTTTCCTAGGGCAAATGCTTATTGCTCTGAATGAGTCACATCCCCTTTTCAGTCATCCGACCTTCCTCGTGGGCTTGCCTGCCTGCGAAGGCACCTTCCCATTGCATTTTGCTTGGTTCTGCAATGAAGCTAACACTTCCCCAAAGCTGGGCTCAGGGTCACTCCGGCGCTCAGTGGTGTCTTGGCAGCTTGCACGCCGTGTTAATGGGAGGAACAGGGGGATTGTGCAGTTACTGCTGGGGCTGTTTTAATGGGAGCCATTAGAAATTGGGGCTTCTGTGGAAGTACAGCCCTGTGGAGAGTCCAGGGAGAATTCGGTTTGTCTGTTCTGAAGCATTTGAACCTCAAAATGCTAAGATGCCTTTTGTAGGGGAAGGAGGGGGAAGGAATTGTGGCTTTTAATTAGATATTAAGTGATGTGCACACAGTTTTCCTGGCTGCAACCGTTGGATGTCAGGTTGCCAAACTGTTATGGCTGTGACGCATTTGGGAGCTCTAACCGATCCCAGGGCACTCACCCTGTCCCCTGTTCCCCCCCAGTTCTTCAGTGTATTTAATACCTTAAATGTCTCTTGTGGGTCTCTCAATTGAAATTAAAGATAATTCTGCATCCCCAGGGCACGTCCTCTGAGACTGCATGTGAATTCTGTGACGCATTTATTTTTATAGCACAGAAATGGGTCAAAAATCTCATCTGGTAACTCTTGGAGATGGGGGCTCTTTAAAAATACACAATTAGGACTTCTCAGCTTTTTGATCCTTCTGGCACTAGTCTCATCTGAAGCATTCTCTATCCGCTTGCAGGTGATCTTCCTCTTCCCCCCCCCCTTTTTTTTTTTTTTGTTGGAAGCTGCTTTTTATCTTGAACTTCTTTGCCTGTGAAATTGTGCAAGTCATTTATAAAATGTATTAGCTGTATTTGAGCACTTAATGATGTGAGGACTTCAATCATACAACCTTAAAATCGGATTCAAACAAGCAATTAAGGCAAACAACAATGTATTTAAATTTAATCTCCCACAATCTCCCACAAATGACATATAAAGGTGGTTGCTTCCTCCTTTCGCTGTTCCAGACTGCTGCTTATGGGTAATTCTGACAATTCTTCATGTTAATATTGAAATGTTAGAATCCGGGTAATTCATACCGGTATGATTCATTGTGATCTAACCTGACCTCATGCACAGTTTCCTAGAACGTCCTTCAATACCTGTTCAAACCAGAGCATGTATTAAATAGTGATGATCCAAGCTTGATTTAAAATATTTCCAGTGATGGAAAATTCACCACAGCCCTTGGTTAAGTTTTTCTAATAGTTAATTGCTCTCACCGGTAAGGAAAAATTATGCCTTATTTCCAGTCTAAACCTGTTCAGCTGCAGCTTCCAGGCTATGGAGCTTGTTAATTTTTGTTTGTTAGACAGAAGATCCTTCCCATCAAATTTGTGATGTCTGTAGGTGTTTGCTGATCGACCGAGTCATCCCTTAAACAGTCATTCAGACTAACTAAATACACAGAGCTCTGAGCATCTTCCTGTAAGTCCTGGTGTCTTCCGTGCATTTTTTTTGTCCTCTAATATGTACATATCAGCTTCACGTTGAAGGTTTTTAAGAGCCCTTACAAATCCAGCTCATCGCTAACATGCAGCAGTACTGCCATAGAAGTGCAGTGGTACCCAAGAGCTGTACAGACAGTCATAGAAGGATCATCAGCTAAAATTAATGTTTGGTGAGCTGTGCTTTCTGGGGCAAGCAGAGTACAATTGCTGCGATGAGCTGGACAGGGTAGAGCAATTGGTAGCTTTGAATATTAAAAATAATTCCGAATTTGAAGTTGGGGGGCTGGTGGTGACCAGCAGCTGTCTGCAGGGCTCAGCCTCTGAAGCATATGCTGCATTGTTTCCCCCGCAGCTCGTGCTGCCTTTTGGCACTAAACCCTGACCCTTGACAAGCCGCTGTGGATCATCCCATCAGAAATGGCTTCTTCGTGTGAAACTATCTTGGTTCATTCCCTCATTCCTGAAGATCGAGACCCTTGTCTTCAAACATAGGGGGCAAGAACGGAGGCATCAGCTCAGTGTGTTCTGGTACAGAGACATCCTGACCTTTCCACAGGCGCTCAGTGCCTATGGATCCCATCAGAGTCTGTGTGATCCAGAGGTTTGAGCTTTCCGGGGGGGTAATTGTGTTTTTTTTCACCCAGGCACACAAATGCACTCTCAAGCAGTGCTGTATTGCTTACAGCACGGGAAACTTTTTTTCTTTTTTCCCCAGCTCAAAAGCCAGCCAGACTGTGGCTGGCACTGCAGAGGGAGACTTCCTTGCAGGATTAAGCCTTCCCCCCCCCCCCCCCTGCCGCCTCATTCTTTTAAGACCTTTGGGTGCATTTTGCTTAGGAAAAAAGCCACTTGAGTGGGAGGATGTCTGTGGCTGTTGAGCCTCTTGGGTTATCAGGGTCAGTGGTTTTGGGATAACACCAGGATATTGGGATTTATCCTTTTGCTGCTGTGGCTCCAGCCTCTCTGTTCCTTTCTCTTGTTTATAAACCTCTGATCCCGTGCCCAATCCATTAGCAAGTTTTTATCCCTGCATATTCCAGTTCTTTTGGATACTCCTGTTGGAGGGGTGCGCTCTGGTTTTGGTGGGCTGCTCCCATGGGAACTGGCTGCTTTGGTCCCGAGTAAATTGGGATGGGCTTCTGGATTTTACTGTCAGGTGGGCCAGCAGGTGTGGGGACAAATCACCCAGTCCTTTTCTGCTGGCTAAAATTAGTGATCTGCCTCTTGCAAATGCTGGGCTGAGACACGCAGTAGCATAGGAGGTCGCGGGAGAAGGGAGAGCAGAGCCAAATTCATTTGAACAGGACACTGGAGACAATTACTGCAAAGTCAGTGGTGATTTTCCCCCTTTAAAGGAAAAAAAAAATTATTTTGCTTCCCAGTGTAATTTCTTTGAACCATTAGCTGCTGCTTTCCCTCTGTAACTGGTACCAGCCCCGTTTTTTTTTATGCTGTATGCCCTTTTTTCCTCCTTTTCCTTCACTGCTTCTATGTAGAAAAAGGCTGTAAAGCTTACTTTTCAGGGAAGCAAGGAGGGGCAAGAGGGAGCGGCCACCGAAAATAGATGAGCAGGTCTTGCTGTACCCCCCATATCATTGCAGCTAGTGGACTTCCAGTGGGTATGTAAACATGTTTTGGTTGCTAGGTCTTTAATGGTTGTTATTTTTGGATTCTGTATGTGATCGCTTCCCAACAGTGAGTCTGCTGTGACACAGCTGACTTCTAAATGTGCTGCATATACTGCTTTTAAAAAAGATTCTTCTCAAGGTCATTTATCTGGTTTCTTCTCTAAGAGGACAGGTGACACGTTTTTCCCCGAGCCCCTCTCCCCGGCCCTCTCTGCGTAGATGGAGAAGAGCTATTCTGCCACGGGGACGGGCCCCCCTGTGCCACTGTGGAGGCGTGGAGGGAGGCAGAGGCAAGCCCCTGCCTCCGAAATGTCTGCAGGGGATGTAGAGCAATGCCTCAAGTAAGGCTTTAGTTGAATCTGTTAAGTGAAACTAATCTGGGGGTGGTGTGTGCTGCTAATCATTATTAAAATCTTCTAATCCCATTTAAAACATACTGAGTGATGAAAGGTGGCCTTAGCGCAACCAAGTGTTGGCTGTAAACTTGAGCATTGCCGTTAAAGTTGAAAGGTATTAACTAAGTCTGTATAATGAGACAGCTCTGACTCATTAACACAAGGTAATTAAAACTTCGGCCGTCCTGTCTAAGGCATCTAGAGCAAAGGTCTGGAAGGAGGGTGGGAGCTTTGGATGCTCCAGTGCTGCTTCATGACCATGAGCTGGTGGTGGCAGAGGGAAGTCGCTCCATGTCTGGCTCTGTATCCTCCCTTCTAAAATGGTGTTAAACCCTTCCCGGGGTGCCTGGTGGCTGATGTGGGCAGGCGAGCTGGCAGCGTGAAATGCGGGCTGGTGGGGAGACAGATGTGCCTCCCCGGCAGTCGTGCCTCTTCTGCTCCTCTCCTGAAGGCTTTGGGAGTGCTGGATGCTTGAGGCTTTATGAAGTGTCATGATGGAGGAACATCTTTATTAATAAAACTGTTTGGTCCACTCCTGTTGCCCAAACTAATGGAGGGGCCATAATACTGAATATATTCTACTGGGAGCAAGACTTTCCCGAGCCCCTGCCTCCCCACTCCATGCCGTTTCACTTTTATAAAAAGTGACACAAATCATCACTCAGGTCCTAATTCCAGTGCTACAGTTATACAGGCCATTTCCTCAAACAATCGTTTGCTTTTTAAACCCACCCTTAATTTAACAATTTATTCCCCTTAAACCCATGCCACTGAGGTGATGCTCGTGCAGTGTCCAAGAAACGCGAAGCCCAGAACTTTCACGAGGCCAGAAAATGATTTTTCTTCTTTGTGGTTTATTGTATCCTCTTATCTTGTCATATAATAGAAATAATGTTTATGGCATTGAGGCCTCAGCATCACTTGGCATTTAACCAACCTCAAAAGCAGTTTATTGCTTTGTATACTCTGCCGCCATGACCATTATCCCTTAAATCTCTATTGCTTTGTAATATACGAGGCAACAAATGGCTTCTGCGATTGGTTAAATGTGGAACTGAAGCTAAGGTGTGTTTTGTAGCTTGTATAATCCAAACGAATATAGATTATTCCTTTTATATGAGTGCTGGCGTAGAGAGGAAAAAAAGGCCCTAGTCTCTTTCCAAGAAGCGGCGAGCTCTCCTTGTCACGGTTCAAACTTCCAGGTAGCCCAGGATGTGCATAATGCCTTGGCCGCTCGGAGGTCTGCCTTGGGTTTTCCAGCCCTGGAGCTACCCTGTCGGCAGCCTGAGCTACGATTTGTACAGTTTATCTTCATCCCGGTTTCAGGTAGGGACCAGCTCCACCAGTGCGAGGAATGAGTCTTGTCCCTGTCTCTGCAGTTCTGTCTGTGACTGAATGCCCTTTGTGGAAACAGATTGTTCAAGACGAGCCATTGTGATTAAGAGGCAGAATAATACAGTGAAGCAAGTAGGTAGGTGTTGTAGAGCAGCCCAGAGGTAACGAGAAGAAAGTGCCCATGCCCATTTGCTTTACAACAAAGCATCTTTCTCACGCTATAATTTCAAAGGTTTGCTTTGTTACCGTCCTTCTCTCCTTCCAGTTACGGCATAAAGCAAAAGGTAAGAAAACATTCCCCGTCTCAAAGGTGCCAGGAGCCGCCTCTACTCGTGTGAGAAAATCCAAAGGGATGTCTCAGCCCTGCTGGAGCTCACTGCCAACCCTGGCTGGGACCACGCGTGCGCAGGACACGAATGTGTTCGGTTTCAGTATGAGCGTGTACAGAAAGGAATACTTGTGTGTTGGTTTAACAGCCTCTTTAGGGTCTGCCTCTTGAGACTTTGTTCCTGCAGCTTATGAAGGGAAGCCAGACAAACTGCCTAAGAAGTTCAGAGTTAAAATTGAATCTTTGAGAAACTTCAGCCCAATTGGCTACCTGCTGTTAGAGCAAACAGGAATTTAAATGGTTATTAAGCAGAGTTATGACACCCTGTCCTCCAGTAGAAATTGTTACTGTCCTGGCACAGGAACTGAGTGGGACTGGACTTGGATGCTGGCACAGGGTGTTTTTCCTAAAGAATTCAGGCTCCTAACACCCACTGATTTAATGAGGTAGGAACCGTTATGTCTTTGGAAATCTGAGCCTCATTAATCAGGAGAATGGCTTCTGTGGAGCAGGGTGGGTAGTGTCTGTCACCCTGGACAGGGCTGGTGAGAGCGGCGAGCCAGGAGCAGGACACGCAGCGGCCCCTGCCAGGGTTACGTGGCACAACTGACATCGGGGTCTCGGCTCCAGGGGCCCCCAGGTGACCTGGGCACCGGGATGCCGTGGGGCTGGGTGCGGTGTGTCACTGGGGGACTGGGGCCAAGGGCTGGATCACATGGGAGGCAGATCCCATCCACCTGCAAGCCCTTGCAGGTGGCCCTGGGGCGCTGAGACTTCCCCTGTGTGCCCAAAAGGCTTGTTCCCCACTGGGGTCGAGCCATGGCTGATGCCCCCCTCTACACCAGCCAAATACTAAAAGGAAAAATTGTGGATGTTAACGATGGAGTGAGAATAAAATCCTTCTCAGAGCTTTTTGTTATGCTTGGGCACAGATACCCCTTGTCTGTAGTTAGCATGCAAAGTCACGTATGTGTTGTGTCCCTACTGCACCCAAATGATTTGAAGAGCTGAGCCATAAACTAGAGTTTCTCTCCTGTTTTTTAAATTGAAGGAAACGTCTGAAGCTCTGTGGCGAGGAATTCCTAGCTGTATACGCCTGCTTGCTTCACATCTGCAGCTTTTTATTTGAAGCTGCCACAGCTGAAATAAAATTCTACAGAGAAACATCTTGGTTAAAGGTCTTCTATTATTTTCCAGGAATGCAGGTTTCCAGAGTTAATTATTTATTTCAAATTAAGGCCTTTACAGCTGCAGTACCTGTACATTGTACGTCAAGCACAAAATGGCAGATGCTACACAAATCTCCAAGCGTTTACAGTATGTAATGGGTCTGCGTAAAAGTAGTGGTTGGTTATAGTAACTCTTTAGGTTGTTAGCATCAAAAGAAGTGAATTAATTTGAATTGTAACTCATGTATTGTCAGCAGAGTAAAATGATATCTCCCACCTCTTGCTGAAGGTATTTTTGGAGGTGGGGAGGGGAAAGCTAATTTTGAATAATAATAAGCTTGAGAAGGCATCTGAAACCAGTAAACGTTTATTTTTTACACTCCTATAACTTAAAAATGGCCAAACCAATTTAAACCAAATTGGATAATAAAAAATATTGCTCCTAGGCTGAGCCCCTGTATGCCAAGTTCCAGCCTAGAATGAATTTTTATGACCAAATTATAAACCCCCTAGAAATGAAGGTTTAAAATGGAAATGTTGACAGACCTTTAACTACAAAAGCACTATAATAGAACTTCTTTTTTTATAAAATGGCTGTTTTAAAATATAATTAAGACTTAAATATTATTTAATAGCAGCATTTCCTGTAAGTTAAAATCTTTATCATTCCTATGGCTGGGATTCATTGCCAGTTCTGCGAATGCCAGCTCTGCTTTGCATTTGAAGCACGCGTGCAGTGCTGAACCGACACAGACACTTGTCTGTCAAATGGAAATGGGTCTGGACAGCTTTCCAAATTCCCCATTTCTAAATAAGAGCCTGGATGCCAAAGGGCTCACTGGACCTCCGCACAAATCCTGCGGTGCTGGGAAGAAACTGCCACGTAAGCCTCTGCCAAGGACTCAACTTTTAATAACGTGAAACTCCGGTGGTTCATTCTTTGCAGGCAAACATGTTTGCATCCCCTCTGGCTGATTAGGTATTAATTAGGAGTTGTGCTTTTAGCGCGATGGCTGCTTTGGTGTTCTCAGCACATGCTGACAGCCTTTCGGGGCACTTTGGAAAGCTGGGGACTGAGCAGCCGGTTTGGCCGTGATGAATCTGGAAGCCGCTCACGCTGCAGCGCAGCAGCTTGGAGAGCTGTCCTTGCCAGCAAAAGAAAAGGCTTTTCTTTTGCAGGGGCTTTGCTCGGGCTTCTCCCCGCTCCCAGAGGGATGCTCTGCTCTCCTCCCGCTGCCCGTTCTACTGGCGCTGGTGCAATGGCCTCGTGCCACGGGGCAGGATGGTGCTGCACAGCTGTCACACCCCACCCAGCGTGGGGCTTGGTTTTCATCCCTGCCCCCTTGCCTGGAGTCACTAATTCCTCTATTTCGCTGCCCTTCTTTCCCCCCCCTTCCTCACGTGAAGTGCTGCTGTTTAAAAATAGCCCCTGGATGGCTGCGGCAGTGCCACAGATGCAGGGGCTGTTGCAACACCCGTTTCCTGCGCTGGCTTGAAAGTGGAACTGGCAGCGGGAGAGCACCAGTTACTGTATGGTGTCCTCTCCATTTTCCTGCTGCTTTTCTTGCTTTCTGCTCTCCCTTTTGCAGTTGAATAAGCTCCCTGCTTTTACCCCTGCTGCTGCGTACCTTCTCAGCTCAGCCTTTGTTATCGGGGATGCTGACAGCAGGATGCAGAGACCTCTGAAGTAGTCACTTTAATCTGTTGGGGTGGTATGTTTTGTATAGACTTTTTTTTTTTCTTTTTAAAAAAATGGCACTAAGTAGAAAGCAATGTAACCTGGAAGTTGGGAATGTTTGTAGGTCAAACTCTGCGATGCTACAAGCACGCTTGTATGTGCAGGCGCTGTTGCTTGCCCTCCCTCCCCTTCCTCGTGGGAGCCACAGGAGTTGCTCTCCCTTCCGCAGCCACGCGTGAAGGGCTGGGTGTGTAAGAGCAGCTTTTCCCTTCTATTCGGGGATGGCCGCAAACTGGGATGTCCACCCCAAGGCCATTCTGGGAGGGGGCTGTTTGTTCTAAAGGGCAGGCATTGAAGCAAAATTTATCTGGAAATGACAATACACGTTTTGGGCTGTTGCAGTGTCCTCCTGTGTGCGCTGTGCGTGCAGCGCTGGGGTTTGGCTGGCAAAAGGTCTCTGGAAGCAGCAGTGGACATGCTCGATCAGTCTCTGGTGCATTTTTCACTAGAAACCTCCCAGATCTGGTTGATTAAATGTATCTGGGGTGGGGTGGGTTTTTCTGTGAAGTAATTGCTTACTAGCACAAATTGGTTTAACGTGTATGTAGAGGAGGTACGTTTCAACTCATGTTAGTTCCTTTCCAGTTTGGATTTTCTCAGAAACAATGGGGCTGTGACTTTGGTTTCTTGCTCTGGAGATGCGGTGAGGTTTGGCAATAGCTTTTACATTTCTGTTTTGGTGAATGGCTGTTCTAGAACAAGCCCTCATTAGGATTTCTTAGCCATATTGGCTGCTGCAGCAATTAAAATGAAGAAATAGCACCTCTGGATATGAAGAAATAGCTGCATGGTTTTCCCCTCTATCATCTCGGAGATGCTGTGCCGAGGCTGCAGAATACCTAATAATGCCTTAAAATATGCACAAGCTGGCTTTAATGCAGGTCCTGTCAAAGAAAACATTATCAGAGGATGAGCCGTGCCGCAAAGCGTCAGCTCACTGTCCACCGCCGCCGTTTCAGGCACGCTCTCCAATCGCTTCATTAGCATACTTGTTCATTTTGGCGTAAAAATGGAGTATATGAGGCGGCACACAACTAGTAAACCTATTTCATGTGGCAATAGAATGGCCAGTAATGGATCTAATTGCCCTTTTGGAGCACCTCTTGTCCCAAAGGATTCTTCAAGCGGTCACAAATCACATCAGAAATGCACCTACCACAGAGCCGTGGCGCTGGGGACGGTGCGTTGCTGGTCCCCTGTGCAAAGGGAGCCCCTCCTGCCAGTGAGGTGGGGGCTGAGAGCTCGGCGGCAGCGGCATGCTTTTCTTCAGAGCCGCTTAAAACTTCGTTTAACCTTCCTCATTTCGGAGGAAGGGCACCGAGTAGCGCCGCGGGGCATCGAGCCTGATTTCCAGGGAAAGCTGGACTGTTAAGCCATCTGCTTTTCGATGGGTGGTTTGCAGACTCAGCAACTATAAATACATATACGTGTAGAGACAGGGCGCACGCCAAGATGTGTTCCTATATAAATAGTCCTATATGTGTATCTACATTTATATTTACCTAAGCACAAACGTATCCTGGCCACCAGTCGCCCTTTACTGGGGCCATTTGATGGCCCGTGCTGGGGCAGCAGGAAGGAAAGTCAGCAGCAGTCCTTGCTCTGGACATCGGTGTAGGAGGGCACCCCCTGCTTGAACAGGGGCCTCGAAAGGTGCGGGGGGGACGCGGGTTTTGCAGGGTGCCCGCTGATGGGCACGCTCTCCTCTGGGCTTGCTGCTGCAGAGCCCTTCTCGCTGTTCTCGCCTCCCCTGGCAGCACGAGAGCCCCCTGCCCATCTCCCACCTGCAGCGCCAGTCGGTTGTGCTGCCTGCAGGCTGGCAAAGCCCACCCAGGCCTGGAGGCTCTCAGGTGCTGCTGGGGTTCTTAATGATTTAAATTTCTGTTTTGTTTTGTTTCTTACTGAGCCATATCCTCGCTTTTCCCAGATGATGGGACGGTTTCCACTTTCTGCAGTGGAGGGGAACGAGGAGGGAGGGTTTCCCCTTTCTTGGGAACGTGATCAGGGCTGCAAAAATACCCACAAAGGAACATGGCCGTGTACTTGCAGGGAATGGTTTCTTCTCTTTTTGATTTAAGGGGGTTTCACAACCGTGGAGTTTCTGCTTTGAATGAACTAATCTCAGCCCAGTCCTTACCTAAAGCTCTTGCTCTGTATCAGAAATGCAAACTGCGTGTGCTGCTAGCACGAAGCCATAAATTGAGTCAGGCTCTTTTATTAACTTGAAATTAGACTCATCTAAAAGCAAGCTTGTGGTCTTGAGCTTAATAGGAGCAGAAAGCTGCCGGTGGCTGCATGCTCCTGCAGCCGAATGCAAACCTGCGAGTGTTGCCATGTTGACCGTGGCATGTGAGTTTAACCTCATACGATCTTATCTGGAGAACTGCAAAACCTGTTTTTCATCCGTGCTGTGTGGCAGCCACTGTCCCTCGTAAAGCAAATGAGAAATAGGGCACTGGGTTTGGAGGGCTGGGAGGGAGGCAGGTTGGCTGGAAACAAGGAAGACATCTTAAGGTGCAATCAAAGCCAGCCGTACACTCGGGATTGAATTCTTCCTGCCTCTTTTGAGCTCTGGATTTTTTCTTGGCCAGTAAAATATTTCCTTATGTTAAAAATGGTCTTTTGAAGACATGACTGTTTGGTTTTGTGGGTTTGTTGGTTTTTTTTTTTTGTTGTAGTTGTTCAAAGCCTTGCTTGCTACCTGTCTGCTAAATGCCTGAGAAAATTACAAATGCTTTGTATTTTACTGCACAAACAGATAACTTATTTCCCAAGTGCGGATGCAGTGTGTGGCTTTGACAAAGACCCCGTTATCATGCCGTTGCGTATACGTTTAATATTCACGAAGGTATGTGAGTTTGCAGGATTTTCTGCAAATTTCTTGCATAAAATTCAGCCAAGTTGCTGCTTAAGGACAAAAACCCAAGTAGCGGGGACTCGTTCTGGGACTTCCATCTCCTTCCCCAGCAAAAACAATGCTGAGGGGGCTGCTTTTGGTCGTAAGGAGAAAGGCGGGCGTGTTTTCCTTCAGCTCCTTAGGCCCTGGGCAGAGTTACTAGTAGCCAACAAGCCTGTGACTTGGTTTTATTTCAATATCTAAATAACCAGGGGATTTTTTTTTCCATAAGCCCGCTTCCTCTGCTCTGTTCTCTAATCCCGGACGCAACTGAGCTTTGCAAGGACACGAGTAGGCAGCTAGAGAGGGCTCTCGGCAATTGGAAAGGCAGCTAAAATCCTCTCTTTTATTCTCCCAGGGATGCTCGCCAGGCATTGTTGGATGGTGGAGGCCGCTCCGCCCCTCTGGCAGCCAGGCCGGCACGGCTGCTGGTGCACAGCGGGGCGTCGGGTGGTCCATGCAGCTCTCCTGGGCGGTGGCGGTGATGCCGGAGTGCGGGCGAACAGGAGATGCCGTGTCCTTACATACTTGGTGGGAATCACCCTCCCCCAGCATCTCATTGCTGGAGAGCAGGGTGGAAAAAAACCTTTAAGCTGTAATATCTCAGGTCCTTTCATTTTCAAATCGCACGTGAAATCTCTAGAACGTGGAGCTGTGTGTAGAAGGGATTTCTAGTCATGCTGGGGTTTTTTTGTGCTTTAGAGGTTTTTGGCTAACACTTCTCTCCCCTTGGTGGTCGCTGCTTTGCACGAGAACCTTCCTTAAAGAGTCAGTTCTTGGGTTGAGGTGTTAAAGCTCACCGTAAACATGTTTATTTCTAGTAGTGCTTTTGACATGGGAGGAAACATGAGGTTTGTAAAGGACCGATGGATTCGCTGGGCAAACGCTGCGTTATCCTGCCGCTGGGGGGGTTGCGGTGCCGTAGCTGCACAAAGGACTGGCATGTGTGTGTCAGAAAGAAAAAAAAAAAAAAAAAAAAAAAAAAAAAAGTACCTTTAGGGCTTTTTCTTCTCTGTGCGTAAAGAACGGGGCACGTGGCCGAGCTGCAGAAGTCCCCTTTGTGTACAAGAGGTAGCACATGGGGATTTTTTTTTTTGTTGTTTTTTTTTTTTGTTTGTTTGTTTCTTTGCCACGGTTCACCCCTTCCCTGGGTTGGTGGTACTGTCTGGACAAATTTAGGCTAAAGCAGGTCCTGGGTGTGTTGGCAGAAAAGCAAAGGTCCATGCAGGAGAAAACCGAGCTGCCAGCTCCGTAACATCCCTGCCGTTCTTGAAAGATCCCCTGCAAATCTCCTGCCATGGTAAATCTCGGGAGGAGCGTGGCATCGTGTTTATTTAACACCTGCTTAATGATGCAAGCTGAGAAGCTGCACCACCACTTTCCAAGCACTTGTACCAGCTGTTTTGCTCAAATAATTTTTTTATATGCCGGATTAAAACAATAAAAACATTAAAGTCCTAAAATTCCCCCTGAGAGTAAACATCTAGACAATAAAGAATTGTGTGTGTATAGGGGATGGGGTGGGAGAGTTTTGCAGCAGTGCAAAACAAGCTATAAATTAATCTCAGCAGTAAAGCCTGCTAAATTAAACCATTTCATAAAATGAAGTTCTTGTAAAATGTTGAATCAGTCTGTCTTTGGGGCAGTTAAAGATTTTTGGCTTCTTAACTTCTTCAGGTTATTTATTAATAGTGGATGTGCCTTGTGTAGCTGTGTCAGTCTCCGCTTTTAGGCAGAGAAGCGGTGTTTATTTTGGGGGATAGACAGGGAGGGCTTTATGGTCACTAGAGTAATGGGCAGGAATTCAAAGCATCAACTGTCACTTTTATCTACTTAAACCCCCTTAATGTGGGCTTCAGACAGGGAGATGAGCTGTTCGGTCTCAAAAAAAGCTCATTTATAAGAACAAATATTCAAAGGAGGGGATTTTAAGCAGTCCAAGCTAGACTTAAAAGTAAGGAGCAGATCACTCCACTGATGTCTGGCTCGTGTGTATCTTGCTGGCTCTTTGCTTTGCTTTTCTTGTTGCGAGACTCCTGCCTTCCCCACTTCTTCTACTGCCCCAGACATCTGCAAAGTCACTGTGCGATGTGTTACCAGATACTTGCAGTGCCGGAGGTACAGGTGCGAGCTCTTCAGTGCACAGCATCGCTGTCGACATCTTAATTCTGGCTTCTGCACTTGTAAAATCTGCTAATTCACCTACTCGCTGGGGTATTAATCCAAGCTTTTGTTTCTGTGGCTGGGGGAGGTGTTTCCTGCATGCATTTTAGGTATTAAAACCAATTTGTGATTGCTGTGTTAACTCGTCTCCCTTTTAAGAGGCTTGTGTGATGTTTGCTATAAACCTCAAACATTTGTAAGCTTTAGAAGAAAATTAAATGCATTTTGCTTTGACTGCGTGTGAAATTTTATTATCTGCAGCCCATAACGTAGGCGGAAAAATTGTTAAGACCCTAAGGATGCGAGTAAAGCGATTTTGGTGACCTCAGCTGTATATTTCTACATCGCTGAATCATCACCCAGTTGGCACCTCAGCAGGGGCAATTGCTGCTTGCGAGGCTGGGAGCACCGCCGGGGCTGGGGGGAGAGCCGTAGATCAAACAACGTGGGGGAAAGCTTATGGGAAAGCTGCTTGCGTTATGCTTGGCTCTATCTCGTCTGATTTTTCTTGCACTTAAGAGTTTATCCACTTAATTTTTATTAAGGGCTGCAGGTGGAAAGTGATGTTAAAGGGGTTTACCATTAGCTAGGAGCGGCTGAGGAGGCAATTAGAAACGAGCGAGAGCTCTGGGCTGGTGCGAATTGCAGCTGGGGAGTCTGCTTCAGCGGCAGAAGGGCTTTTGCTGGGGATTTTGTCGGGTCACTAAGTACGCAGGCAAGTGCCAGAGAGCTGGGAGCGTGTTAATGCACTCCTTGAACCTAATCCTGTTGTGTAGACGGCTAAAACCTCCCTGTCGTGAGCTCCTATAATGGCAGGCGTTGCGAGGCGTTTGGAAACGAACGTGAGAAGAGCGAGGAGACTTGCTTCCCCATAAACCTGACCTGACTTGCTGGGGAAAACTTGGCACCTTTTGAAAGCCGGTGCAGTTGCATAATGCCTGCAGATGATCTGGGGGGGGGGGGGGAGGATCAGGATCCTTGGTGCAGGAGATCTCCCAGCACTCTGGGTACAGGATGGAGTCGGGAAAAGAGCTTGGAGTTAGACCCCTCTGCAGCAGTCTGCTCTGAGAAATCATAAATCTCGAGAGAGAAGAGGGTCACTGAGAACCTCATCAGGGTGGGAGCAGCAGCGCCGCGTTAATATGCCCATAAATCTACCTGTTACGATAAAACAGGTGGCTCTTCCAAGAGGCAAAAATAGTCAAACGCCCGGAATTTTTTTTTTCCCTACTGCTGCCTTTCTCCTTTTAAAAGCTTAATTACCATGGTGCGCTGACATCTGACAACTTATCATGGGCTATCATGGTCCTTTATAAAATACAGGACTTAGTTTTGTGTCCGTGTCTGGAAAGCAGGGTAGAAAAGGCATAAAGGGGCTCTGCAGTTTGGCCAAAATCCTGGGAGAAAGGGGGTGCACAAAGAGGGGATGCATTTTCTTATGTGGCAATTGATGCGATCGATGCCAGAAAGCTGTTTGCTGTAAGGGCTCCTTGAAATATAAACAAAGGAGCTGCAGGATGGGGTTAGTCATGGGGGGAAATCATGCCCTAGGATGAGATCTGGGAGGTCTGTAAATGAGGATGGATGGGAAGGGGTGCAAGGGCAGGAGTGGCTCTGCCCCTCCGGGAGTTGCTGCAGGGGTTTGGTGAATTCCTTGGACTCCCCTTTTCACATCCTGCACTGGGAGGTGTGGAAATGGGAGCTGGGCAAAGGATCACCACTGAGTTCTGCGGAGCGCTCGTACCCCTCAGCACGAAGGGGGCCAGACCCTTCCTATTTCTACAGCTCATTTCCAAAATGCCCCAGTCGCTTCTCCAAGGGGGCCGAGGATCCATAAATCTAAATTTGCCTCCTGCATTTTGTCCCTCTCCACTTGATGATATCCCGTCTACCGCTCTCAGTAATGACCCTCCCCATTTTTAGAGTGCCTGAGTGCGTTAAGTCGTGCCTGTGCACCAGTTACGTGGGTCTGTGCTTCTTTGGAGCTTGTTCCCTCGATCTAGCAAATGCCAACGTTAAAGAGGAAACACCCCAAGCCTCCAAGCCACTGGAATTCTGCCTTCATTTAACGTGATGTCCTCTCCAGGCTGTTGCTGTTGGAGCTTCCCCAAGCGAGGTCCTTGCACAGGTCCACAAAACCCACCCTGTTTTTCAGGCAATAAAGCCTGTAAGGAGAGGCTCGCACACAGTGAATGGGTGGGTGCATACCCAATATCGCTAATGAATTGAGGGAAATCAACCTTATAACGCGTAAAAAAACTGAATGGGGACCATGGCATCCTTTTTCTAATTGTAGTGTTGTTCAAAGGTCAAGGCTGAGTCACGTCGACTTTTTCAAGCTGCAGCATACTGGCACAATGAGTGCTTTTTCCATTGGAGCGAACTTTTTTTTTTTTTTTTTTAGGATCAGCTTTCTCGTAGCCCTGAAACAATAGTGCAGCAGAGAGGATCGTGTTAGCCTGGTGCAAGGCATCTTCCGAGAGGACAACCACCAAACCTCTCGGATGAGACCAAATTTAACCTCTGCTCCCTTGGCCCTTGAGAATTTGCTTTCGAAATGACCGTAAGGGGGTTGGATTGGAGTTGAGGGACCAGCTGTTCGGAGCAGAGTCCGCTGCTGGAGTCCTGCTTTCCCAGCACAGCTTTCTCTTTACGCTCACCCCAGGGTAAGTACAAAAAGGGAGGTATCGCCGTCCCACGCGTGGGCACATCCTCCCTGCAGCGCTGTCCTGCTGCTCCAGGACCCGACTGCAGACCCTTGCTCCGACACAGCTGCGCTGGGTATCTCGAGATCCGAGGGAAAGCAGAGTCCTGGCTTTGGCTGAGTTCTGCTGGCTCGAGCCGCTCGCTTTCCCCGTGCCTACGTTGTGAAGCTCGCCTGCCTGGCATGGATAGCGCTGCCTTGCTGGGGGAGCATCGCAGTGTCCCCGCCAGGTGCAGGGGACGTTCAGGCTGCAAGACGCCCCCCCCGTTGTCACCCTGGGCTTAAGGGCTGCGTTTGCACCGAGGCCGAGCACTCGACTGCGATGTATGGCTTGGCAGGGAGCAGGGAGCCAGAGCGGCTTGTACCACGGCACTGCTGGAGCTGCATGTGCGCCGGCACCTGCTGCCAAAGCCTCTCCGGGCCCGTGCGGTATTGACAGACTTGGCCACTGTCCAGAGACTTTTTAAGATCCCGGTGCAGCCTCCCAAAGCACAAATCCTCAGCCCTGTAGACAAATTAATCGACTCCAGTTCACATTTAATTATTTTTACACATACATTCTTGTTTCTCAGGGTATGCAGAGAAGGAGTTTCCTGTTATTCTTTTCTTTTCACTCTATAAATTATCTCTGGCATGCATGCATTGCACGGGGCTTGCTGCCGATGCTGTTTGTTTGCCGAGAAAGAGTCTTTGCTCCCAGATTATTCATTCAGGAGCTGTGGAGCGTTCAAGGCAGGAAGGGTGACTCATTTGGTAAACAGCAGAGGCTTGCAGGGAAAGGCAGGAGCACAGATTGGGTTTCAGTGGTAGATCTGAAGCCTTTGGTGGGGGGAATTTTTTTTTTTGTCTTTTTTACCCTCTCTTCTCTACCACACCAGGTAGAGCTCCACGGCCTCACAGTTTGTTCTTTGCATTGCGTGAGGGCAGGGCCCCACAAATAACACGACAGCGCGGCTGCATAATTCACCTTTTTCCTCCTGCAATGCCACATAACTTCCTAAAGTGCTCAGCCTGAGCAGCTCACTGCGGTAGGGCAAAGCAGGAATTTCACTTAGCCCGAGCTCCCTGCCCACCGCCTTGCCTCTGCCCCTGTTCTTGCTCTCTACTCCCCGGCTCTTGTGATGGGAAGAGATGCTGAGCTCCTAATGAATCACTGAACGCCCGCGCTTGAAATACAGTCAGGGAAACAGCTGTAATAGCCTTTGTTAATATATTTTTTTTTTTCCTGCAGTGCTTCTCGCATGGCTCCTGGTGCTTGCATGCGCGGTCGGCTTCCTCTCCTAACACCCTCGTGAAGTATGGTGCCTTTTCCCTTTTTATTTGCTCTGTCTGGTAGGTAGGGGAAAAATTGATGGCTTGCCCAAGGTCACACTGAAAACCTGTGGTGCTGCTGGGATTCGAGCTGGGAACGTAATAATGATTCACATCCACACTGGAGCTATCTGGGGGTTCCCATGGGGCAGGCGCGTATCCATAGGCACAAGCTGTGGAGTCGCTGACGCTCTGCAACTCCACCCCCTCGCTCACCTCCGTTAATTACCGCTGTGCCTCTCCTCTTAAGTTATGTGGCAGCGGTAATTAATACATGTATTTTAATAACCTTCACTTCTACCGAAACAAGGCTAAAAATGCTCCACCGTGTGGAAGTAAATAATGATTGCATTTCCAGGTTCTGGCTGAGCGCTGCCAGCTTTGTGTGGCTGTGGGCAGGTCCCCGAATCCCTCGGCTGGGTAGGTCCCCGCATCCCTCGGCTGTGCCTGGCTGCAGGGACCTGCCAGCGGCACGGAGCAGCCCGTGGCCACGGATGGGGAGCTCGGGACTGACTCCTTGAGGTGTCCGTCCCCCTCAAGCATCGCTCGAGCAGGAGAGGAGGGTATCAGTGCCTTAGAAAATCTTGCCTGCTCTCACCTAGTGTAGACCCATTGGAGATGTAGGAGCCTGATCTTCCCAGCTTATGTTTCCATCCCAGGGTTTTGGCTGTAATTCCAGCGGCCATCCCGGAGGAGCTGTGCCTACAAGGTGTTGAGGGCTCCTTGTCTGTGGGACCGGGTATACTTTGAGCAAAAAGAGGGGCTGCTCCATAAACCAACCTCAACCACCTGCTTTTTAAAAAAGGAGAGGAGGAGGTTGGTTTGTGGTCCTTTGGTGTGCTGCAGAGAAATCCCTTGGTAGCTGGAGGCTTGGGCTTGATAGCTGAAGTGCCCAGTGTCCAACCCAGATTAGATCCCGCTGGGATAAATGCCTTCCTGGCTGAGCAGGGTGGCTGCTGGCTGCTCCAGAGGGTTGCTGGTTGGTTTTGTTTGCACCCAGGTGTGCTGATGCTCAGCTCGGGTGTGCTGGAGATGAAGGAGAGGCTGTGTCTACCATATGAGACTTTATTAAAATTTAAAAATAAAGTGAACTTGAATACAGAGTTTATTAAAGAGCTTGCCCCGTGTGTCCTTGGCCGAATGCTTCCCTCCTCACTGCTACACGGTGTGCTGTAGGCCAGATGGTTGCTGCCTTCCCCCCTGCTGAAACACCTGCATTTCAGTGGAGGGGCATGTGTATGAGAAGCCCTCTGGGATAAGTGAAGCTATAGAAATGTAAATTAAATTATTTACCTACTCCGAGTTAAATGCTCTGCCCTTCTGGCCAAGGAGGAATGGGATGGGAGGGGCTCCAGAACCTGCTTAACTCTTTGTTTAAATTGCAGGGAAGTTTGTGGAGCAAGCGGAGTTTCTTGGCACTAATTGCCAGTGGTTTGGTAGGAGCCAAATACCGAAGTGCCCATAAAAATCTACTCCCTCCAGCCTCGTCATCACTGCCTTATGAAAAGCCTAGGTCGCCTGTCACCTCCCAGGTGCTGGTCTCAGGGAAGGCGAAGTGGCCTGTGTCATGCATCGGCACCTTCACCTTGCTGTCACTCTCCCTTTGCTTGCTGGTGACCGGAGAAGTGGGTCTCGGAGCCACCTGCATTGGGAGGGCGGGTTGCATGACACAGGGAAGATGCTGCTGCACAGCTCCTATCCGTGACAGCTAGCTCAGCAGCAAAACACACGGTCCTGCAGAAAACCAAAATCTGCAGGCAGATGGTTCTCTCTAAGAGAGAAAAAAAAGGAAAAAAGCCAGGTTTTTGTGGTTTGCACAATGTTCATCCCAAAGAAAGTGTTTGTTAAAGGGCATTTTTGCTGTTCGGACGTGGCTTGCTGACAGGAGCACCCAGTGCTGCCTGTGAATAGGCTGGAGTTTCTGATTATTATTCTTATTCTTTCTTTTTTTTTTTAAATAAGGAAAGGAACGTGAATTAATCACAGGGCAGGATGTAAGCAGATTTTTAAAGTAAAAGGCATAGCCACATGGGTCCCTGGAGTTGCCTGAGCCAAAAATAACATTTCAAGGTTTAATCTTGATGCAGTTTTAGTGCAGAGGGGGGCGAGGGGGGGAAGCTGCAGGGAGGCACTGCACAAAATGCATCCAAGCCTGCTCCCTTCCGAGGTGATTGAGCTGGCTGTGGCCTTTCTGATTGTCACGGGACTTGAGCGAGCAGAAATAAGCTTTTCCTGCTGCCTGTGACTTGGGAGGGGCACTGGTCACTTAATGCCCAAACATTTTGCAGACGAGCATCCTGCTGCAATGCAAGAAATGGCCCCGCTGCGGCAGCGACAAAGCAGAGCCCTGACGCGGATGCTGAGCTGACGTCCCCTGGCTGATGCGGCCGTGGAGATTACCTCTCAGCCCTCTTTCAGGTTTTCTTTTCTCCCCTGCACCGAGTGGGGTGAAATGACCTTGGCTCAGGGGCGTTCTGTGTATAAAGCCTGAGCTGCGCTCGCAGCCCACCAAGCAGCCGCTCCCCCTGCTGCAAAAGGCTTTGTGCAACAGCAGGAGCGGCAGAGCTCTCTTTGAATACCTGTATGTGAAATACATCATCTGGGTTTGTTTTTTTATTTGTTCTGGAGCTGATCACTCGTAAACCTTCACTTTTCTTCTCGTTTCTCCTTGCTCAGGCTCCGGGAGGTGCTGTCACTTCCCTCCTCTAGCAGAAGCATGCTGCCACCAAAACCAGCTTTCCAGAAGCGCTCAGTAACCAGAGCTGCTGCGGCCACCTTCAAGCTGCATGGACTTGATGCCTTGGCTGCTTTCAAAAATGTAGTCATGAGCTTTCTGGTGGGAGCCGCTAGGTTCTGAGCTCTTCTGAAACCTGGCCTGGTGAGCACTGCCTTACGGGGAGCCCTCCGAGAGGAACTGGGTCCAAAATACTTGTGTGCTGTCTCTCCTAAGTGTAGAAATAAGACAACGTAGCCATGCTATTGTTGCATTCTTTCAAACCAACAAGTCTTTGCGGTGTTACCTCCTAGTCATCTCATGACACCTCCTTTCCTATGGAAATGGGCCCATCTGGGGATTCACGTGGTCCCAGGCAGATAATTGTAATGGTCCCCCCGGCCTTTAAAATCTATGAATCACTCCAGTATCTGGGCACTTTATGCACATTAGCGAATTAATCCTTACAGCCTCTCTGCAAGGGAGGGAATTATCGTTGTCATTGCTCAGATGGGAAATGGGTGAGATGGAGCCCAGATCTGCGCCAGAACTAGGGGGTCACATCACTCACAGCCGTAACAGCTAACCTTTGGGCACCCAGCCCTTGGGGGCATCCGTGACCCTGCATTAGTTACCTCTGCAGTTGTGCCGAGTGAACAGGGAATATCTATCCAGCCTGCCACGCGGCTAGAAATCCATCTGAGCCCTGTCACGGTGAGATGTATGGATGGGGCGTAGGCAGCGGGTCTGCCGCAGCTGGGAAGCACAAGGAGGATGCGCTGTGTCGGACACTGGGTGGGCTGGGATGCGTGCAGGAGGTCCGGCATCTCCTCGTGCCGTTGGCCTTGCCTTCTGCACGCCACTGCCTCCCAGCTGGTGTGGGTGCCCTGCCTGCTGGGAGGTCCCCAAACGAAGGAGGTTGGTACCCCTCAGCCCAGGAGAGCCAGGCAAACCCCCGGACATTCCCTTAGCCCCCTCGCCCCGGGCTGATCGCACCACAATCCCTTGCTGTAGGGCAGCGCAGCAGCTGGACGGGCTTTGGAAGTGAAACCTTGCGGTGGCTTCTTTCAAAGCTCAGCTTATCCATGCTGGAGCGCTTAGTGCAGTCATTTACCTCCCGCACTGCAGTTGCAAGACACGTGCTGTTTTCTTTTGTTTCCCCTGGTATCCAGGTGTTTCAACCATGTCACGGCAGTACCGTGGTGTCCGTGGGCAGAGTAACACATCGCTGTGCTGGAGTTGGGGCTGGAGCAGCGTTTTGGCTTCCCTTTATTAATGACAGCTTATTAATTCAGCCGTGTGAGGAGCCTGATGGAGGCAGGTTTGGCTCCTCACTCCTTTCAGGTCTGGTGAGGCTGTACCAGAGCTTGTGCTTTCAGCAAGGTAAAGTCTCCTTTTTGCAAGTGTGCACCCCTGGAACAGTTTGTGCTGGGGCAACCTACACCCAATCTATATTAAAGCCGAATTTTGGCTAGTGACTGGCACGGTGTGCAGCCAGTGTTTATGGTCTCTGAAAATTACTGTCAAAGTTAAAAAATAGCCGTGCAGCCTGTGTGCTGGAGCTGCTGGGAGAGCCAGCGAGCACCTGGGCTCCTGCATGGCCGGAGTGTTGGATACGGTGGGTTCAGCACTTGCCTGATCCTCCTTTTGCATCGAGCGCAGTTGTAGGCTTTACAGAAGCAAGGAAAAGCCCTGAGCAACCCCTTGTTTCTCATGTTGTGCTTATTAAACTGTTGGAAAAAATCTCCTTCTGACTAAAGATCCGGGCTTCAGCCTACTGCTTTTATTCTCTGGCTCTTGCTCCTAATGGAGATGGTGCGTTGGTCCAGCTGGAAGTATTGTGCCCTATCAAATAAAGATTCTTAAATGAGCGCATTTATTCATCGAGCTGTCACAGCCTGTTGAGTAAAGAATGCAGACTGGCCAGCCTTAGTCTGCCTCAAATCTGTTTTCTCCAAAAAGCTCTGACAGTCTCTGGGGTAAATAAACCCAGCTCCATGTTTACCCAAATCCCAAATGTCACCCGTGTGCTCCGTCCCCTGCACTAAGGCAGCTGTAGGGTCATCATGAGGGGAAAGAAAGGCAGAAACTGGGGCTGTGCGTGCTGTTTAAACTCTTTATTTTTACGCAGCCCTTCGCCGCTGCGGCACGAAGGGTCGCTGCTGGTTTTGGGGCTGATTTGCAGCGCGGAGGCAGCAGCGTTATCCCAGTGCCCATCCCTCGCCCCAAAGAGTTTACAGCCTACATCTTCTTAATTCAGACACCCGCAAAATAGCAGGCTGAAATAACACTGCTGTATGTCAGCTGCTGATGGAAGGAGATTAAATATTAAAGCCAGCGCTGTGGCTTTAACTCATTCCATTTTTTTTTCCCTACTCTTCCCCCTTTCTTCCCCCCCTGCTTTTCTTCTCTGTGTAAAATGACATGATTTAGAACTGAAGTGCCAGACTCAGCCTCTAGGTTTCGGCGTTTGGAAATGTATGTAGAAAGATATATTGTGTCTGTGAGCATTTCTGTGCAGAGAAAGAGAGAGCTCCCAAGCTAGTGAGACCACATAAAGATGTTAAATAGAGCTGTAACGCACACCGAAAGCAGGAAAAGTGCCCTAGAAAAAAAAAGTAAAAAAAAGAAAAAAATAATCCTGAAATGGAGCAAAATGAAAGATTAAAATAAATTCAGTGGTGCCAAGGCTGGGCTGAAACGTGCCCCTCGTGGAGCCAGGGCTGGTGGGGAGAGGGTGAGGGGGGGAGAGAAGTGTGACCCCATTCTCCACCTCATCTTCTTGCTACTTCCCTCATTGACCTAAAAATCTCCCATTTCTTTAGTACAAAACTGAGTCAGAGAATTGGGAATTTTCTTCCTTTTCCTTTTTTTCCCTCTGTCTCTGCATGTTTAGTATTTTGAGACACCACTGGAGCAGCAGCCGCTTGCCTGCTAAATATTCATCTGAAACTGGCTGCTCCTCTGTCCTCACAAAAAAAACTTGATTTATTTTTCTCCGCTTACCGTAACCCACCTATTTTCCTCCACTAACGGCTTGTCACTGCATCGCAAGGGGCGAGCGGAGTTGGCAGCAGAGTACGTTAAAAGCCAGGGTGGTTTTGGGCCAGAAACATGACAAAGTGTCAGTTGGTGCCCACCCTTTCTCCCCGGTCCCCCCTTCCGCGAGCACTTTATGGTGCGATGCAAAACGACGCCGCAAATTTTGTCTCCCTCGGAGAACGGCGGCGGTTCGCTCGCTTCTCCTTTGTTCGGTGGCATTTTGGCGTCGCCAAGATTTGTAACGCTGTTTGGGAATGAGTCACATTTGGGCTGGAGCAGAGCTGAGGGTTTCGGAAGCTGCAGGGAGGAAAGAAACCCAGAACACATGTATCTTTAGCAAAACTGTTGAGAAATTTTATTTAAGGTTGCGGACCAGGTTGGGGAGGGGTGGCTGGGAAAGCCGGAGCGTGTGTGCCTGGAGTTAGATGGGCAAAAGCCTCTTTGCTTTTCTCCCTGCAAGCATGTTAAGACCCGCCAGCTCTAATTTCTTTTAATTTGAGCCCCAGTTACGAGTCAGCATCAAAAGCACCTTCTGATACGACGTGTTTGAAGGACGCTATGCATAATACACTTGTTACTGCACCGAGGGGGAAGATGGATGGGACATACGTGGATGCAGCCGTTGTCTTGGCAGTGCGGTCCCTTGCCTCTGCTAACGTGTGCCCCCCCCCTTGCTGCACGGCTCCCGGGAAGGCGCCGTGGTGGCTTCCAGCCTGGAAAACGCAGATTTGCTCGATAAAAAAAATGAGTCATAAATAAGCATTGGAAAGAGCGAGGGAACCCAGGGTGTCACGCTTGAACTAATTCACAGAAACAGGTGGCTTTGGGTTGGCTTGTTTGTTGGATGGTTTAAAGAGAGAGAAAAAAGGAAGGGGAAAAGGGCAGAAATCCTTTGCTACAGCAGCAGCTTTTTCTAGAAATGAGCCTGATGTTGCACGGCTCCTGGATGCATAAAAATCCTGCAGTACGGCCCGTGCAATGCCCTCAGCCTCCCGGTTTGTCGCAGTCTATTAGGAGAGGCGCAATCCATCCTCGGGTCTTTATGATTATTTGCTTTAACCCTGTCCCTACCTCTCCCCCCCCCTTTCCTCGATCTCGATGCTTGGGGCTGGTGCAGCCGCTCAGAGCAGCCCCGCAGCGGGCGACGCTGCCCTTTTGTTGGGATTTCGGCAATGCCCCCACGCACCCAGCCCTGCCTCCGTGCTCTCACGGGGGGATGCGAGCCTCCCCCTGCAGCACATCCCTAAAGCCATTGCAGGTGGGTTTTTATCCTGCTATTCTCCTGCAGGTGGAATTTCAGACGGCATCTTTAACGGCATGTGAAATGCATCCCCTCCCGGTTCGACGGTGGTGGATGGTGGTGGTGCTTCGGGCTGCACCGTGCTGTCACAAAGAGGCACGGGCAAGGACGGTGGACAGCCGCCTCCATCCTGCTCCATAAAGCCACAGCCTGAATTGCCGGACGGGTGCCAGCTCTGCCGCATGCCATCCAAAAAAAGTTGCCTGACCCCTAATAGCACCTAATTCATCCCTCCATTAGCCAGCAATAAAGCGGAGCATCTCACCGAGCGCGGCAGATTTGTGTTTCCTACATTGGTTGCAGCCGCCGCGTGGCCCCGCCACTTAAAAAAATGGATTATTAAAAATATTTGTCCCCCGTTCCCCAGAAGCCCCATGTAATGGCTTTTTCATTTTGAGCAATGTGTTCACACACCGCTTCTCAAACAATCTGTCCCGCTCTGGTTTTGCTTAATGCTCGGCAGCGATTCTGTTACAGTTGCTCTCCGGGCGGCTCTCTCCCCCACCCTGCTGCAGGATGTACCCGTAAAACACAAAATGCATTTATTCACGATTTTCTAAATTGTTTCATTTCAGAGGTTTACAAACGAGGACCACCTGGCGGTTCATAAACACAAGCATGAGATGACATTGAAATTCGGCCCTGCTCGAACTGACTCAGTCATCATAGCAGGTATGTGGCGCTCAATCCAGGCCAGCTCTGAAAATGGTGCACATTAATATAGCATGACTGCAAGATTAATACCAGGGACCAGATGCACTGAAAAACGTCTCTACCTCCCATAAAAAGCTCTTGTGATCTGCATTTAATCAGGAGGAAAGGAAAGCCAGAGGCTTCCAAGTTTCTATTTTTTTTCTTTTTTTTATGGTAGTATCAGGTTTTGTGGGGTTTGGCTTTTTTTTTTTTTTTTTTTTTTTTGGCTCTTTTTTTTTTTTTTTTTTTTTTTTTTTTTTAGCTCTCACCCTTTTTATTAAGACTGGAAGATTTATGGACAAAAGGTCTTTCACGTTTCTGCATGTGCTTTGAGGACGATGAACAAAATCTGACAAACCCAGCTTCCTCTCCTCAGCCCAGGTGTCAATTTTCTTGAGCTTTTAGGCTAGCAGTTAATAAATTAAAACACCATCGAGTGCACTGGCTACTGCCGAGAGTGCATTTGCAGAGCCCAAATGGCAGTACACAGTCAATGCAGCCTTTATAACACTGGGGGGAAAAAAACCAGCCCACATATATTGTTGTCTGGCAGCAGATCATTGCCGGCTACAGATACTCTCCTGCCTTGTCAGTCCTTGTTCGTTTGGGCTTCTTAAAAGGGCGTGAGGTTTGTGTTCCCGCTGGATGAAAAGGCTGCTGCTGAGGACGAGAGGAGAGGAGGAAATGCGTTCTGAAGCCTGGAGAGTTCGTAAGGGGAAACACGTCTGCTGCAAGAGCCTGGCACCCTTCTCCCAGGTTCATCTCCAGCCCAAATTCGGTGTGGAAGTAGTTGAAATAGCAGTTTGGTTGGTTTCTTAAAGCCTCCAAGTTAATTGCAGCTGTGGGTAGGGTCGTAAGCGAGCTCATGCAGCCGTTGCTGGAAGGACAGAAAGCTGCTCCCCGGGGAGGGCTCCCTGGGACAAAACGGGCTTCTGGAGAGGGAGTTAATTCCAAACAGGATCAGACTAATGGGAGTGGATGGTGAAGAATTTGGAGTGGGGGCTGAAAAACCCCTCAGATTCCTAAAGGTCATTTTTTGCTTCGGTTCACCCCTTTTTGAAGCAGGGTGCACGGCAGGAGGGTTAGCTTTTGCCTGATGAACCCAGGGTGTAGACGGGCCAGGTGGTGATGGGGGAGCAGAAATGGGGCACGGTCCCATCTCCAGCCGAAGTCCCACCTGCTCTTAGGAGGGATGCAGCATTAAAAGCCCTCATCTGTGCAACTTCCAGAGCTGCATGTCCCTCCTCTGCACCAGCTGTCACAGGTGAAACCATGGGTGGGATGAAACGCTCCAGTTTTAGCACCAGGAACAAGGTCTAGCCCCGTCTCCCAGCTCCTCCGGGCTGACGCTCGGTGGGTTGCTCTGGGTTAAACCACAAGGGAAACAAAAAAACACCCAAACTTATTTAGCTGTGGTCAGTGCAAGACCAGCCTATTTAACACCGACTTTGCCTGGCTGAGGTCTTGATGGCAGATAGAGCAGCCGGGGGGTTTGCAAGGGCTATAAAGCATGCTGGCTTTGAGCAGTGAGATCGAGGGTGTTATTGCCCTACATTCCTAACATCCTTTTTCTTTTTTAAGCCACCATTTTGTCTTTGGATTTTCTTGTTCTCTCCCTCCCTCTTGCTTTGTGCCGAGTCCAGGGCAGCAGCCCGTGTGTTAATGAGCAGGAGGGTTCAGCGAACATCTCTTGCCGCAACTCCGTGGTTAAGCTAAAGAGAGTCATAAAGAATTGTTCTCTCTCTGCCGGTTATAGCTGGCAGCAGAGAGACTTATTTAAATGGGAACGTGCATTTCTGGGGTGTCGCTGCGGGTGGAAGAGCTGCTGCCATTCCTGGAGGTACGGACTGGGGAAGGGTAGGATGAGAGGTTATACAGCTTTGCTTTGTGCCATTGTGCAAACTTCTGCCGGAGATCTGGCCCTGGGCTGGCGTGCCCGGCTCAGAAGGACATTGCTAAGTGGGGAATGGTCCGAGAAGAGCCCCGAGAGCTGTTAAAGCACTGGAAAAACAGCCTCCTGCTGAGATTTTTAGTTGATAAAAGTTCCTTGGTTTAATGAAGAGAGATTTGGGGGGAACCGAAGTGTGCTCAGAGGAGGCCTTTGCTTTATTAGCAAAACCAAGAAGTAGGGTTTGAAGTCAGGCTGGAAATAAAGTGTAGTTCTGCGACAGCAAGGCGAAGTAGTCGCCAGAGTCGCTTCCTGAAGGCTGTGGGAGCCTCTCCACCACCGGCCAGTTTGAAATCCAATGGGATGTTTTCCATAGATGCTTCAGCTCTACGGAACGGGGAGCATCCGTGCCAAACGGCCGATGCTTTGTGCAGGAGGTCAGGCGGAACTATCTTGGGGATCCCCTCTGTGCTTAAAAATCTATGTAGCTTTCTGTCAGATGGATTCTTTCAGTGTAATGTGCTCGTGTCGGGCTCCCGCTAGTACCTGGACTCCTGACCTAACGTCACGCAGAAAAACGAGGCTCGCTGGGAGCGGGGAGCTCGCGTTCTGCTTTATAGCCTGGGTGATGGCCAGAGAGATCATGACTCAACGTGTTAATATGGTGGAAAACGGGCCCCAGAGGGATTGCTTTGGACAGTGGTGGTAATTATTAGCACTCCCACGTAGCCATCTGTCCTAGGATGTGCATTAATGTACGGAGCCGGCACAGGGAGGGAAGCAACGCTGCCCAGCTCTATTCCACATCAGCGGCAGGGCTGCTCCGATCAGCTGTTTCCCCTCTTGTCGCTCTGTATTTTTGAGATCTGCTGTTTCAGGGAGATCAAACCCTGCTATTTTCCTTCCTTGCAGCAGCAATTCAGCTGAGGACAGGCAAAACCCTGGGGCGGGAGGGACAGGACACGACCCACAGGCCGGAATTTCAGAGAAATCACTCCACGCTTCTCACTGCAGTCATTATTTCTTTGAAGAGCATTGCAAAATCAATTGATTTTCCCATTTCTGAATTGCCACTTGCTTTGCAAACACGATGCGTGCCTTAGCAGAAAAGCATCCAGGCTCCCACAAAACAGAGGCCATGTTTGCTAGGGGTCCCCAGAGAGGACTAAGGTGGTTAAAATGAATTTTCTAGCCTCTCTTTGACCAATGCTTGGTGTTACAACCCAAACAGATCAGACTCCGACCCCAACTCGGTTCTTGAAGAACTGCGAAGAAGTGGGACTCTTCAATGAGCTGGCCAGCTCCTTTGAGCACGAGTTCAAGAAAGCCACGGAGGATGACGAGAAAAAGGCAAGAGGCAAAGGCCACCGTTGCCGTAAAACTGAGCCGGGCGCATATTGTGGGGGCTGGAGTGGGGCCGGTGCTGTTCTGATGAAAGGCATATGTTGTAGGCTAACTAAGTGTGGTCTCAGATTTAATATGCTGCCTTGCTTGGGACTTTATTTTTTTAACTTGAGTGACTTTGGCTGGCTATCCTGCAATCCAAGGCCTGGTGAGAGCAGATTTTAATGGTTTATTATTCCTTTGGCTTTTCACTTCAAAAAAAAAAAAAAGAAGAGAAAAAAAAAAAAAAGGCAGGACCTGAAATACCTCGCACCTTGGGAAGGAGATGCGGGAAAAGAGCAGGACTTTGTTAAGCGCTCAGAGTCTGAGCAAAAATTCACTCAGAGCCTCCCAGGGGATGGGGGTCCTTAAGGATGGTGCCTTTAAGGTGCAGTCAGGGGAGAGGGGACGAGCTCAGCCCCGTGCCTTTGGCATCTGAAGGGTGTCAGGGTTCATGCAAAGAGAGAGGGGCTCCAGGAGGAGAACAAAGAGCTCCCTCATATGCAAGCGGTATATCGATTCAGGCTGCCCCTGCCAACCTCAGGAGCACAGGGGTCTGAAGGACAACGGGATCTCGTCAGATAGCAGCTAATTAAGGACATTTCCCCCCCTTCCCCTTTCCAGGATCTGAGGAGCAGCAGATGCGTATTGGGCTCTTAGACTGGCACATACATTTACTAAATTGATATATGTATGTACATACACTCGCAGTCAGCGGCGCTGCTCAGAAATAAACTGCAGGAGCACAGCCGCGTAAATCTTCACCGAGATGGGGAACGGAGGAATTCAGAATTAAAACTGAAAACTGTCTTTCACCCTCTCTCCCAATAACAGGGCTCTTTAAAGCATAAATTGATCTCTCTCATTGGTATGCTGCAGGGCCTTGTCGGGCTGCGGGGCATTTTATGCTCTGAATTCCCTGCCTTTTGTTCTCCGCAGCCCAGACCCCGGTGCTGGGAGAAGGTGGTTGCTTTTCGTTTGTGGTTTCACATGTAAATGGTTGAGCAGCCCACAGTCTAGCCAGTCGTTTTATATGTAAGACCACCCATCTCCTGGGCTGCGCTACCTAATAGCCGGAGCGGAGATCCTTAGGCTGTTAGATGTTTTCCTTTTCTGCTTTCGGATGACTGCAGTCTAAATATTTCTGCCGGCAGCTGGGCAAATGGGGCGGCGTGGAGCTCGGGGTGGGTGCAGGCGTTAGGGAAAGCATCATCCCTCCTAGAAAATCTCTGCCCAGGCGAGGTCCCCGGGCCCAGATGGCTTGTCACTCCCAACCCTGGCCAGGGCTGCCTGCTGCATTTCTGAGATGCTTTCAACATTTGGCCGTATCAAGCCCAGTTGCTGCTGTTGTGTTTTGTCCTCCAGTTCCAAGGGTGGTCTCGACACCAGCATGTTAATTAAAAACATCGGCACAGCAGGAGCTTCCCTGGAGGCACTTTAAGTGGTTTGAAACTTTCCTGCATGTTAATCCCTTCTCCTTTGTGATTCCCAGTGCAACATCTCTGCTTAAAAGGGCAGGTAAATGGTTACTACTGCACGTAGGGCAAGCAAAGCTCCTGCGTAAATCAGTGCAGAGTGGTGCTGGAGCCGCACCCCACTCAAGAGCAGCAAGAACATCCGTGGACGCCTGGATTTACCCTCTTGCCGCAATTTTCCCTCCCTGGAGAGGACTTAAAATGCAGCAAAGGAGGAGGTTTAGGTTAGACGCTAGGACGAACTGTCAGTGGTCGGGCAAGTGAAGGAAGGCACTGGGATTGATTGTGGAGAGGGGGAGAGCAGGATGGACAACAGCTGTCAGGACTGATTTAGGGAGCGTTTCTCCTGCCCTGGATGGAAGGAGGGACCGGGTGATTTGCGAGGTCTCTTGTAGCCCAGTTGAATGCAGCATCCTGCTCCGTCGCGTGCTCCTCCCGTGCTCCTGCATGACATCTTCTCCCAGGTCTTGTCTTCCTCCAGGTCTGGGGAGGGGAGAGGTGGCCGCTCAGTTTAGTCATTCCCCCACCTGGTTGTCACCTTGCCCTTTTCCCGTCCCCAGCAAGTCATTAACTGGTTAAAATGGGGCACATGGCACTGCTGGAACCCAGGGTGGTGGCAAGTTGCCAGGTTCAGGCATATGGTTGGGTTTTATTTTAATGGGGCGCTCATAGATATTTAATAACTTGCATGGCTCTTTGTTTGCTTTTGATAATCGGGTAATAAAATAATTCAGGCTGATTTATACAATGCTTTACAGCTCTTCTGTGAATGAAAGTGCCTTCTGTAATTCGCAGGCATTTGGCTTTGTTACCTGTTCTCCTTAGCAGAGCCCTTTTATGAAAAAAAAACCCAAAAAAAAACCCCCAAAAAACCTAACCCATGGAAAGAATTGTGTGTGTGTGTGACTGAGAAACCACAAAATGGTGCCATCTGGGGCAGAGACTGTCTTTCCTAGGCCTCCATCTCTGTTTGGACAGGGCCGGCACAGCGCAGCACCGCTCTCCACCTCGGGCTCCCAGATGCTACTTCAGTACAAATAAATAATAATAATTTGGCAAGAGCTCAGAGCTGTAGCTCTTCCTCTGGGAGCAGCCGAATGTTTCACAAACAATATGAGCTAATTGTCCTTTCAATCTGTGGCTGGTTTTCCTGTAGAGTGCCGGAGCCCTGGACATGTCTCTGCCCTCCACGCCGGACATCAAGATAAAGGAAGAGGAGCCGGTGGAGGTGGACTCGTCCCCGCCGGACAGCCCTGCGTCCAACCCGCAGTCGCCGCAGAACAAAGAGAAGGTGGGTCTCCCCGACCGTGCCCTGCGGAGGTCTGGAGGAGGAGAACAAGCTTCTCCACTTGGGTGCCGAGGCCTGGTTTGGGCTTGTGAGGTTCCTGGTTTAGAAGGAAAGAGGAAAGCTTGTTCGCTGCAACACACGCTTGCTGCCCTTAAGTTTCCGCATGGATCTGGCTAATGCAGAAGGCCCTGCCTTTCACCCTGGGAGCGCTTTTCTGGCAGGGCAGAAGTGCCAGGCGAGTAACGTGTCTTCTCCAAAACCGTCTCCCTGTGTCCAGAGGGGGCTGGTGATTCAGAACAGGTTAGTCCGGCTGACACGTTCTCCATCAGGAGAACCTCCTGCTGCCTGGGGCTGGAGCAGTAGTTCAGGGAGGGGAATTATTGCCCAGAGGCTGCTGCGGGCGGCAGGAGTCTGAATTTCTGTGCCGCGCTCCCTGCGCCGACATCAGATCGGTGTGGCTTTGGGTACGTTGCTCGTCTCTGTGCCTCAGTTATTTCACTAAATCACTTGTAAGTCATCAGAAGGAAGAGACAGCCAGGTGATTATTAAGCTAATAAGTAACAGCATGTCTCCTTTTGTCTGTTGATCCTCTTCAGGAGATCACCTCCAAGCCTGTAATCATTTCTACGCCTACTCCAACCATCGTGCGCCCAGGCTCGCTGCCGCTACACTTGGGTTACGACCCGCTGCACCCCACGCTGCCTTCCCCAACCTCTGTCATTACCCAGGCTCCCCCTTCCAACAGACAGCTTGGGTAAGTACAGAAGAGGGACACGCGCGCCGAGGTTTTTCTCCCATACCGTCAGGCTTCCTGGGCAGTAATTAGGTACCTAAATAAGTTCCCTGATTGTCAGAACAACCGAGATGCCATGATTCCCGCTGCGGCTGCTTGGGCATAAGGGCCTCGTTGCAGCGCTGTCTACAGAAGCAGAATGGGGTGTAAGTGCAGAAAGCAGGAACTAATTGTCGCAGTGTAACGAAACGAGGCAAAACTCACCGCGGGGAGAAATTAAACCCAATCCCCAAACACGCTGACATGACACTCGCTGTCTACGATGGGAGTGTGGCCTGACTGGGGACTCCCAAGTTGCTTTTGCAGCCTGACGCGGTGGAGAGAGCTCGGCTAAACTGGTGGTAGGAAATTGTCTGGTTCTTTAATGGCTTTGGGATTTTCTCAGACAGCTGTTGCCTCTGAAGTGTAACCTCTCCTGCAACCTGCTGGCCTCCTGCATGGTCAGCCTCTGCCTCGGGAGCTGTTTGTTTCAGCAGATCTAATGACCTGCTCCTTTTTGCCACTTTAACAATCTGGATCGGAGGCTCCAGAGCGCTGGCTGCCGCAGTTATGAGCCTGCCACACTGCTAGGTAGCTCCGGCCCTGCACATAAAAGGAAGGAGCCTGAAGGATGCAGGAAACACATTACAATGAGCCCTCAGGAGACGTATATTTAGCCCCACTTCTATTCTTTGGTGTCAGGATGCTTCTTTTTTGCTGTGGTCCTGGCCTCTTTCTAATTACCCTTGTTTTGAGGCTGGCTCCCTACATTAACAAGGCCATTTTTTTTGGCTGTCAGTTCATATTTTTGTGTGTGTTTTTTGCTTTGACCCTCTGGCACCATCAATCCAGACTTCCTGACGGAAAGTTTTAAATCCTGTCTTGAGGCGTTAAGGGGTTAAGCGATTGTCCTGGGGTTTTG
Organism: Falco punctatus; assembly: GCF_963210335.1. NCBI lineage: Eukaryota > Metazoa > Chordata > Aves > Falconiformes > Falconidae > Falco > Falco punctatus. Next base: position 5,511,887 of record NC_137598.1, on the reverse strand, counting down.
AAAGGGCGTTATATTCCTTCTGTAACCCAGTGCAGCAGAGACTCACGGGGCTGTTTGGAAACCAAGTCCCCTTGCACTTGGAGGCATGAAAAAATCGGAACTGGAGTAAGCAAGCTAGACTTTAATACGATTTTATGTGCCCTTTGCAGCCCACAGGGGTAGATCCCTCCTAGGGCGCTCTATGGAGAGGTGGGGCTGCAGCTGTAGCAAGGGTCCCTGCTTTAGGGCCACTGCGGACGTGGTGGGGTTGTCAGCGTGACAGAGATGGAGGGGAGGCTGTGACCTCCCTGTAACTCGGCTTGTTAGGCTGGAATTTTCAAAGCAGCCTGGAGGATTTGGGATGCCCAATAGAAATGAATGAGAGTCGAGTGTTCACGTTCCCAAGGCAGCCTTAAAAATTCCAGCCTGAGTTATTGGCACGATGAACTCCCCCCTCTGACCCACGTCCCCTGCCTCTCCCCACCCTGCCGTTACTCCATGCCAGCAGAGCTTCCTCTGAGGATCCCAGGCAGCCCAGCCTCCTCTGTCCCTTTCCCTGGGCTGGCAGAGGAGGCAGCAGCGAATTTTTTAATTTTTTCTCCCTCCCCCAAAGCCAGGCTCCCAACAGCTCTGCTCTGCTCTCCCCGGCTCATCTCTGCCTCCATTCGGTTCCCTGCCGCGAAGGGAGGAGGAGCAGGGATCAGCCCTTGCTGCCAGGAATGGTTTCCTTCCTCTCCCGTTGGCTCGAGCAGATCGGCTCTGGCTTTTCCTCCGCTCTCCTAGAAAGGCAGAGTCCGGAGGGTCGGAGCCAGAGCACGGAGAGGTTTGTGACCCTCCAAAATGAAGGCAAGGGGCCGGGGGGTGGTGGGGGGGGGTGCGCCAGCTTGTCCCCACATGCAGAAACGCTGCCTTTCGCTTCAAAGTGATCTGCGATGGAAAAAATTGTTGGTATTTTCAATTTGTCATAATGAGGCTCCGGCACGATCGATCGCTGCCTCCCCGAGCCTGCGGTGCCGGGGCCGTTCCCATCCCCCAGAGCCATTGTCTGGGAGGACACGGCCCAGCCCTGCATCGACTCCGTATTTAGGAGGTTTTCTCCGGAGTCAGAATCGCTTGTTAACGGAAAGCTAAACCCTTGTAAACCCTCTGCCGGGAGCTTGGCTGGTGCGGCTCACAGGCTGAGAAGTGACTGGAGCAGCTGCCCAGATCCCCGATCTGCCCAGCACCAGGCTCAGCCCAGGACAGCACTTTTAATCTCCCCGAGGAGGAGCTGCAGCAACCCCTGGATGTGCTTTTCTGCCCGTTCAGGTGGGCCTTGGCAGCTGTGGTGGGTGTATGCCAGGGCGTCAGCCAGGGCACATCCTGGCGCCGGCCACCAGTGTCGCAGCCAGCCCCGAGCAAGGAGCAGCAGCCTGGGTCACCTCGGCGTGACGCTGGCACGTGCAGGGGGTGTGCGGGGGCTGAGGGACCCTCACACAAGCTCTGCTAGGCTTGGCACCCTCCCGTTCAGAACGGGCCGTTGAGAAATGGGAAAGCGAGCCCGAGTTCTGGCCAGTATTAATTCCTGCTTCTGCCCTTGAGCTCACGGGGCTGCCGGGACAGTGTAAACTTGTAATAGTCCATGAGAACTTGAATTGTTGTTTCTCCAGGTCTCCCACAGGTTCCCTTCCACTTGTCGTGCAGCTTGCAAACGGACAGACCATGCCCGTCCTTCCAGGCCCTCCCGTACAGATGCCTTCTGTTATATCGGTGAGAGAAACTTCCAACATGGCTCTGCACGGCAGAGGAGGGGACAGCGCCTTCCCCTTGCCAAATTTACGCAGACACTTCCATTTTGTAAAAATTAAAATATATCTCCCCCTCTGTGCAAGATAAGACTGGAAGAGGAGGAGGAGGAGGGGGGCCAGCTCTGGCAAGGTAGTAATAACATGCCGATCACACTGGAGGGCAATAAGTCTGGAAAAAACCAAAGCCTTGCCTGGACAGATGGCTCATGCCGCTGATCCAGGGCTGGGAACTGTAGGATCCCTGATTAGCTGCTTCCATTTGGAACAGCGTGCCTCAATTGAAACCATTCGAGCTTGCAGAGAACATGTTGGTCTTTGCAGGCCAGGAAAGCCACCCTAACCTCGCCAGCGCGCTAAAGAGCTCTTTGAATATCAGCCTTGCGGGTTTGCTTTTTGCATACAGAGAATTTTCCATGGTGCAGAACTCGGGAGCAGATTTGCCTGGTGGGTGGCTTGTAGGTCTTCCGAGTGCTTCAGCTCCCGACCAGGCAGCCTGCGTGAATCCTGTCTGTCCTGCTGGGCATGTCTTTTGGGTTTTGAGTGAGTAATGGCCAAAACCTTCTGCCTCAGGTAACGGGAGTGTTGACATCAAAGCAGGCAGATGCGCAGGCAGCTTGGCATAGCTTGTGGGCATGGAAACATATCTGCACCTTCCTGATCCTTGGAAACACGACCTGCCTTTGTGGTGCTTTGCAACGGTGTACTTGAGTGGCTTATAAAAGTGAAGGCAAATTCGGCTTTTTCCCCTCTTTGGTGAGGGAGAAGACCCGCCGTGCTTAGGAGGGGATGCTGTGACTTACCCTTGGTGTTGCGGCAGCTTTGCAATAGCGCTGCCAGAGCAATAGAGCAAACCAGGGGGGATCTCATACCCTCCCTCTCCATCCACTCTCCTGCACTGGTGGGGAAAAGCCCACTGGGAGGGCAGGGAAGGAAGGGAGGCTTCAGAGCTGCCCTCCTCCCTGTCCGCAGTGATGGGCTGGTATGGCTGGCTGATTCCGAAACAGCCACCATGGCCACCAAAGGAGTGGCTGCTGGCCTTCAGTGACAGCAGGCGTAATGGATGGCAGTAGTTAAACGCTGAACGTTTGTCAAGATTTATAAATGTGCTTGGCCGGGGAATTATTACAGAGCCGCTTCGCGGAGCATGCTTGCAAAAGCACCTCAGCTTCCCAAACCCATGTGTTGCTTCGTCCCCAATAGCTGGCTCGGCCAATGTCCATGGTGCCGAACATTCCTGGTATTCCTGGGCCGCCCATCAACAGCAGCGGGTCCATTTCACCATCAGGACTTCCAGTGCACTCTGAAGCCAAAATGGTAAGTGTCCAGAGGCGTGCTGGGGAGGGTGTTGCGTCCACAGTGTTGTCCCTAAGTCACTGGCTCCTCCAGGAGAGACTCCATCTGGAGGCTTTTCCCCTGCAGCCTTCGTGAAGAGCCACTGCTTCTCCGAAATCCTGTGCAGCCATCGGAACACCTCCCCGCACCAAGAGCAGGTGTTACAAATGCCACCAGGAATATTAGACTAATCAGCGCTGTGGCTCTGGCAGGCAGAGCAGGGGTACTATTGTCAAGACAAACCTCAGCCCCATCCTAAACACGGCTGTTTTGTAAAGCTGGTGCTTCTAGTTCCAAGATGACAGATGGGTTGGAGGTGGGTTTGAGGAAGGCAGAGCCAAGAGGAGAGTTGTTGCATTGTAATCCAAGGATCCTGGTAATGGTTTTCATGTAGGCCTTTTCTAACTGAAAGTTTACAAAAGAATATTTCTCTCTTGGCTCTTCGTGGCTCAAACTAGGTGCGCACAGAGCCGGGGAAGCAAACTGCGAATGAAGAGCAGTGAAACCCTCCAGGTTTTGTGTCCAAGACAGGGTGGAGGTGTTTGCAAACCCACCTCTTGCAGCAGTGCTGCTCGCCGTTGCCCTTGCGTTGTCACTGCTCCCGTTAACACCCTGCTTTGGTGTCTGCAGGATTCCTGGGCAGACCAGAGGGGTGAGAGATCTTAAATTCTGGGGTATGAAAGAGCCATCCTGCATCTGGCTGCCCAGAGAAGGGACGTGCAAGACGTGGTCTTGGATCACGCGTAGGTCCTTCTCTGCCCCGGGAGGACCCTCTGCGGGTGCTCGAGGACGGTTGGGCTCCGCAGCCTGTTCAGTCCACGGTCCCTCCGCAGAGCCTGCCGCTGGGGGGTGGGTTGGTGCCAGCTGCAGTAGCAATTTTGGGATGCGGACACCTGTCTGCTTGGGCCGAAGTAGGAAGCTGCTGTCTGTCTTTGGGTAGGCCAGATGGTGATGGCTTTCAGTTGCATTTGACTCAGCCACAGTCTCTGAAGAGCCTGTTCCCAGCGGCGTGGCTTCTTGGATGATAAGAGGAGCTGGTGAAAGCCTGAAGAGTGTGGAGGACAGGTCTACTGATCCATTTTTTCTCCTTTAACAGAGGCTGAAGGCCAGCTTGACAGCATCTTCCTCACTGAATGGCAGCAATCTGGTGGTGGGATCAGCCAGCACGATGGTGACTGCACGTCCGGAGCAGAGTCAGATACTGGTCCAGCACCCTGACGCCCCTTCCCCAGCTCAGCCGCAGGTCTGCTGCTGCTCAGCCCGCGAGGCTGGGCTGGAGGTGCTGGGGGGGTCTGGGCTTTGGGGAAAGAGGAGGAAAACCTCGCAGCTTCCCGGTTTGCAGAACAGGTTAAACACCTTGTTTTTTCAGTGCCGCTTCAGCACTAATGCTCTCAAACGCCACCAGGCAGAGAACTTCAGCAACATGTTAATTTGCTTGACAAGGTCTGGAGTTTCGAAAGAGTATTTCGCTCTCTTCTCCCTGCTCAATTACTGGGGTTAAACGCTCCCCTCTTAGGCAATCAGCTCCACTGGCTCCTGCCAGCTAACCAAATGCCAGCCTTCCATCAGGATCGCCACCTGCTCCGTCAGTTAGATAGGCTTCCAAAAGTTTAATATCCATATGCTGCCTGACAGTGAGTACCGAAGTGTAACTGCACTCCCCGATTGTGGCAGTGTAATTACAGAGCCCTCGCAGAAGCGCCGGCGAGCCTGTGTCTGCATGACTGTTTGCCCTCGCAGACTTTTCCTTTGTTCTCCCGAAATAAAACCGGGAAATGTACGGCGTTACTAAATCTTTTTGTACCAGTTGCCTCTGAGAGCTTGTTTGGCTGAAGGTACTCAGGAAAAATTTCACCCAAATTAATTTTGAAAGCCAGTTGCCCACTCAAAAACTGGAATTGCTTGTGCTCCGGGGGTGAGTTACCGAACCCAAATGGAGACGGCGCTTTGGCCACGTGTGGTGACGTGCGTCAGAGCGGGATCGAGCACTCCCAGCCCTGCAGCTGGAGGTTACCCTCCGTCAGCAGGTACGTGGTCGCTGGCCATGTGGGAATCTCCTGTCATTGCAGGGTGAAGTGCTTTTTAAAGTCTCTTAAGTGACATTAAACAGATGGCTGTTTCCTCTGCGTGGCCTGTGGTCGGTCATTCACCACGTTTTGCCTCAGCACGGAGGGGAGGAGGCGTCTCTGCCAGTGCCACCAGTAGGATTTGGGGTTTCACTGGTTTCCCTGACACTCACATGTTCACTGGGTTCAGGATCTCGGGGAGTTGGTGGGGTTTCCCACCTGAAGTTTGCCGGGCGCTGCAGGTTCAGCTGAGGAAGGGCTGCCAGAGTCACCTGTGAGAGGGGCTTTGCCCCCAGCTCGCCCATCGCAGCCGCACGGTCCTGGCTGCTCTGCAAAAGCAAATCCCCATTTGTCCCCGCCGCGGGAGCTGCTCTCTCCTCGGCCAGACCTCGGTTACACCAGTGTGCGCCTGCCTGCTTGCACCAGAGCTTCTGTTCAGTCTCTCTCTCCCACGTGCCCCATCTCCAGGTTTCCCCTGCCCAGCCCACCCCCAGCACTGGCGGGCGACGGAGACGTACGGTTGACGAGGACCCGGACGAGCGCCGGCAGCGGTTCCTGGAGCGGAACCGGGCTGCTGCGTCCCGCTGCCGTCAGAAACGCAAGCTCTGGGTGTCTTCCTTGGAGAAGAAGGCCGAGGAGCTCACCACCCAGAACATCCAGCTGAGCGTGAGTATGTAACTGTGGAGGCTGAGCACAGCGTTAGGACCGTCGGGTGGGAACGTCTTCCCAGTGCTGCGGAGACAGCGTGCGCTTGGATGCTGCTCTCTGGAGCAGGATCACTGCCTCTCTGCCTGGATTTCACTCCTTGCTTGCCATCCTGGTGCCCTGCCTCCAGCAGGCCATGGGAGCAGAGCGCTTCAGCGCTCTTGGTCTCCCTCCCTGTCCCCCTCCAAAGGGCTCTGCCTCTGCCCGTGGGGACAGTAGCTGGAGCGGCCTCAGGAGCAGAGAGCCGAGGCCCCAGGAGCAGCTGTATTTGTGGAGAGGGAGAGCTCTGCTGGCGCGGGGTAGGCACCAGCAGTCCCAGTTCCCTTCCAGGCACAGTGGACCTGGCACTGGGGTGAGAAGCTCTGCAGCTGTGGCCTGCAGCCACACTCATTTTTTTGTTTTCTGGAGAATTGGGTTTCCCCAGCTCTCTGGCAGCACCCCCAGCCTGCCTAGCAGAAGTGCAGCGCATCTGAAAATACAGACTTCATTTCCATTGCCATTAGCCCCCTTGTTAATGCTCCCAGCACTGGCCGAGGACCGAAGGGTCTGCAAAGACCAAACCCGTGTCTGTTCTGGGCTTTTTCCGTTGCTGGTGGCCAGTGACTCATGCGGTGGGATTTTTTCAATAGCACTGATCATGGTATTTTTATTCTCTTCCCAAGATAATTATAGAAACTGTTTCCTCAGGCGATTTTGAAATACAATTGACTGGGTTTCAGCTGTTTCTCCCAACGTTTCAGCAGAGGAGTAGTATGGTGCACAAAGTTTTCAGGGGAGTTAGACCTGGGAAGAAGCTCACAGAGGTACCGAGAGCTTGGAGGAGCGATGCTGTTCCCCACAGCCTGGCGTGGCTGAGCTGGTTGTACACTCAGCTTCTCGCTCTGGTTTAGTTTTCCATCAGAGCCAGCAGCATGCCGGAGTGTCTGCCTCCAGCAGTTGGCATTAGCGGGAGGGCTCAGGCAAATCTATGTCCAGTATTAGATGATTAACACAGCGAGGGGCTTTCCAGCCCGCGGTGGGGGCTGCTGGAGGGAAACGCTGCAGTCCATGGCTTGCACGCTGAATTCCTTGAACCCAGAAACTTTGTTTGGTGTTCTGGGGCCAGAGGCATCTCAGATTAGACAACAAATTTGAAGTTTACAGGGCACATAAATTAACGTCCTGTCGTGGCTAGAGGCTGCTGTCAAGAGCATGAGTGATGCATACGCACGTGTTTGTTTTTCAATCTCAGAATGAAGTCACGCTACTGAGGAATGAAGTTGCTCAACTTAAACAGCTCCTGCTGGCTCACAAGGACTGCCCCGTCACTGCACTACAGAAGAAAACACAGGGCTATCTCGGTGAGTGATGACTTTTGCTGGTCCTTACTACCCTTTAAGTAGGTCTAAGCAGATGCAGCCTGCCTTACGACGTAAGGGAAGGGAGTCTTCGTCTTAGTGTCTGCTCCATCAGCTTCCAGCTGCTGCAGCTGGCAGGACAGGGCAGACCTTGGTCCTGTGTCTTCTGCTGGTAGGGCTTCCACAGCCTCCACACGGAGGAGGATCCATGCAGGTGGACCCGCACATCCGCACTGCAAATCGGCGCTTGAACCTGGTGTGTAAGATCCAGGTGGCCAGGGCAGCCGCAGCATGAAAGCGCCGAGGGAAGGAGGCGGCGCGTCTCCCTCCACGCCTGGGTAGAGTGGAATATTTGACAGATCCATATGTCCGCTTCTCCCGGGAGCGCGGGCTCCCAGGCAGCAAGCCAAGCACTTGATATTCGCTTTGAAGTTAAAAACTATTGCTGATCTGGAAGCGAAGCCAGAGTCAGGAAAGGCCAGACTCTATAAATGACATCATGGGGCTCTATATCTCATTCTCTGCAATTCACATCAAATTGGCTCGGGTTTGGAAGTAAGAAGGCTTCTTTTTATGTTCCTTTCTTTCTTTCTTTCTTTCTTTTTTTTTTTTTTTTTTTTAATGCTGCCTATTTCATTATAATCAACCCGGGAGCTAAACATTATGCCTGGGTTCTTATGTCATCTCTGCAATAACAATTCCACGCTGCGGTGTTCGTACAAAGACTTTGGGAGGATGCTGGAGTCCCCTAGCGTCGCCTAGATTAACAGGACGAGAGGCAGGGATGGATGGAGATAAGTAATGACGGGGGAGAAAAAACAAAAGCCAAGGAAGCAGGCACTGTCCTTCCTGATTGCCTCCCGATCCCCACCTCCTGGGTCTCCGAAACGCTCCTCTCCTGTGCGGTGAGGCACGAATACATGCTGCACGGGGCCCGGCACAGCCAGTTTATTTTCACTCATTACAGTGACTCAGAGCTTGAGTAATGTGGTCGTGAAAATCCTCGCTGTCCCCCAGCCCTTGCAGACAGGTGTTCACTCTGTGTATAATGCAGAGAGGCAACATGATTTTTCCTGTTAACTTCCAAAGTTTACAGTTCCTATTATTATTCCTCACAGTCTGTCTACTCCAATAATAGGAATTCATCACACATCTGAATAATAAAAATTAAATTCACACCTCCCTCCCCGTGCCCCCCCCCCCTTCCTGGCTGCCTTTTTTATTATTGAGATTTGTGACTAAGCAGGTCCTTAAACAAAAATGCCAGATTCCCTCGATGGAATTACAGCTGCCTCATGTACAGTTGGGTTGTTTTATTTGTAATACCTTGTAAATCTTCTTTTTGGGATGCCAAACTATTATATGGCTCTGCTCGACCTTCTCTCTCACCGCCAAGTCAGATTTCAAATCTGCTGTGCTAGCCGCGTCTTTCAGCACGCCGGCGAAGGCCAAGCCAAGGTTCCGCAAGGGAAGGTAAAACCCGTTTGGGAAGGGGGTACAATATTCTGGCACCTGGTCGAAAACTGAGCCCTAAAGTATATTTGCTGGTGCCTGGTAAGGTTGTAAACCTCTTTTCTGATTTTTTTAATTTCCCCCCGCCCCCCCCACCCCCGGTGTCATGGGGTTTACCGTCTTGATGTGGAAGAAGTACCCCAGCTCATGCCATTATTTTGCTCTTTTAAAGGAAGGTGACCGCATCTTACCCGTAATTCATCTAGCCAAGTGCACAGGAGGGAATTTCCTCCTGACATCTGTAGATAATGAGTGTATACCCCTAAAGAGAGAGGTCTGATTGCTCTCGCCTTGGCATTTGATAGGTCACAAATTATCCTGTGTGTTAGAAGCTCTGCCTGGGCGCAGCAGGCTGTTTGTGGGAGAGAATCCAAAGTTTTGGAAAGCAATCTGCGTCGCTCAGAAACGAGCAGGGAAGAAGCTCTCTGCCTTTGTTTGCCTCCCATCCCTTCGATCGTACTGCTTCAAGTTACCGAAAGAAAGCGAGTGAGCAAACAGTTTGTAATGGGCTGTAATTGATTTTAATGTTCTGGAGAACAATAAAGAGCAAACCAGGTAATTTATATAAAAAATGGCCAAAAAAAACCACCCCAGCAAACCCAAACCACCAGCCCTGCCTTTGCAGAGGGTTGGCTGCTGCCTGCTCACCCACCAGATGGTGAGGACTCTGAAGGAGCTGTGCAGTCTCTGGGCTAAATGGCCTTGAACCAAGTACCACGCCAGGAAACAACGTGTAGGAAAGTTCATTTCTTATAATGAGGAAACAGATTTATTACGATAAAGGTTACGCTGGGTTTGCCATCCCTGGTGTGACGCCCGCGCTTCGTGCCTCCCTGGCAGCAGTGTGGCAGGACTCGGTGGTGTCTCCGCAGGACGGGGCCAGCCGGACCCGGTGGGTCGTTATGTCCCAACTCTAATCAGTTTTATTTCCAGTCCTCACTTGCTTTTGCCAAACAGCTGCTTGGGGGGGTGTGGGGGGGGGGGGGCGCAGCATGTGTGGGGGGAGCTGGGATTCCTGTAGGGAGCTCCAGGCTGCTTTGGCCGGGAAGGTGAGTGTTAAGCAAATACCTGAACTGGTTTCTGCCCCTGCTGCAGGGGCAGCCTCCCAGCCCATCGCCCTGCTGCTCACACTGGTAGCAACGTGCACAGCCTCTCTCTAACCTTAGTTTCATCTTTTTTTTCTGTTTCCCCCACCCCATCCCCTTCTTCTCTGGTCAAGCAGAAAGCCCGAAGGAGAGCTCCGAGCCCACCGGCTCCCCTGCTCCCGTCATCCAGCACAGCTCCGTGACGGCCTCCCCCAACGGGCTCAGCGTCCGCTCGGCTGCGGAAGCGGTTGCCACCTCGGTGCTCACGCAGATGGCGAGCCAAAGGACAGAACTGAGCATGCCGATTCCCTCACACGTCATCATGGCTCCACAGTCGCAGTCTGCTGGCAGATGATGTCACAGCCTGTGCATGTGACACGGAGCTAACCGCGAACTCCCAGCCGGAGAGACCGACCATAACCAAGTCCCTGACGAGTGGGGGCCGATAAGGATTTTTATTTCTTTTTTTTTTTTTTTTTTTTTTTTCAAGTGAGTTAAGGGCAGCTATGGCGCTTCTTACACTGCATAGCCTGTACAGATCCTGGCCTCCGCCGCTGCCCTGCCAGCCCTGTCCCCACGGGGCGGCTGCGGGTTGAGCGCTCTTCTCCATCCTTGGGTTGACGATCCGTCAACTCGCAGAGTCGTCCCAACAGACAGAGCCTCTTTGAAAAGCACCTTGAAAGGTTCGCTTTCAGGTATCAGTTACATTAACACTAAACCTCCATGCTTGGTGGATCCCCTTGGCGCTTTCACTCTTCCAAGTCCCCACCCCTCCCTCCTCCTCCACTCTCGGCAAAGGAAAACATAGCTCTTGGGAGGCTGTGACATTTAGTCGTGCTGTCAATGTATTTTATTTTTAACAGCATGCTGCTTCCAGGCATCTGCTCCCCCCCCTGCTCTAGCTACCTGAAACATTGCACCTTCGCACAAGAAGCCTCCTTGAGCTCCGAGGTTAAAGGGATCGAGGTTAGTCTTGTCGTCCACTCACTCCCAAGACACCAGCGACAGATTCTGGCCGCCGTGGCAGTGTAGGCACTGTACATCGCTGTGTGCCCACCGAGAGGGAGAGGGGGACACGGGGCTGGGGGGTACATGTGTTCCTGGTCGCTTGTGCTGCGCTGGGATCTGCAGCCGTTGACGTGCCGCACTCGTAGTGGGATGCTGGGGTGTCACTGGGGAAAAGGTACCGTCTGTTGTACAGCGGAGGGGCTGCCCTCGGTCTTCCTTACAGTAAATGGGTGCTGACCTGTGTCTGCTGGGACTGGTGCAAAGGTGCTCCAGGAGGCACAGGAGAGGACGAGCCGGCCCACCAGGCAGGAATAATCTGAGTCCCAGGATTCATCATCTGCTCCCAACCTCACTGTCCATCTTAGCAAACAAATCCCTCCATTTCCAAGGATCACCTCCTTTACACATAACCTTGATGACCTTAATAATGGTGGCCTTAAATATTATGAATTAGTTGCCTGTTCCAAGGGGAGGGAGCACAAAGGAGTGTGTCTGCTCGCTGATCTTGTACCTCTTCTTGTGATTAGCTCCTGCTCTGGGTGGTGGAGCGCCTGTTGCTTCCCAGCCAGGGCAAACAAAGGATTCGCAGAGCTTCCAGTTTCATAGGACAGGTTAAAAACCCGGCCTTGACATTGAAAGGCGCTTGAAATCGGGTCCGTTTTCTGGCTGGGCGGGCGCAGCATGCGTGTGTGTCTGTGTGTGCATCCCGAGGCTGCCGCTGGCCCTGGGCGGGTGGTTGGAGTCGATAGTTTGGAAATAGGAGGGAGCAGGAAGGGGCTCTGTGAACGTTCGGGTCTTGGAAGGAACCTCGTCACAGCCCCGGGAGCTGCCTCGGCCCTTGGCCTTCCTCTCCTCCTCGGGACGCCCCCCCCCCCACCCAAGCTCTCACCCCCTCAGGTTGCACTCGCCACTTTTGAGCCAAGTTTGTTTGTCGAAGTCATTTCATTTGGCTTACCCAGACTTGGGAGGTTTCCAGGGACAGCAAAACCCAAAGCAAAGAAACCAGATCCCGTTAGATGGGGAAGTCCGGCGGTTTGGTTTTTTTCGGTCGATGGGATCTGTCCTCTCCCCCTCTCCTCCTTTTCAGGTTTTCCTCGACTTCTCCGCAGTATCAGCCACGGTGTTCCTGGGTTTGGTTTGTCTTGGCGCGGTGCTGCTCGTGGCGGTGCTGCTCGTGCGCTTCCCTCATTTCTCTTGGGCGGCTCCGGAGGAGTCCTGTGCGTAACGGGGGGCACTTCGGCCTCGGCAGTTTGCCCCTCAGGTCCTGTGGAGCCCCCCCAGACCCGCCTTTTGTTCCTGTAAAGCTGCTTCTGCAGAGTCTGCGTGTTCAGATCTTTTAGCTCTTGCTGTGCCAACACGGGGGGTGCTCCTGCCGCGATAGCGGGCTGTGACAAGAGGGACACGGGGTTTTGGCGTGTCTTAAAGATGTGCAACCTGGACGAACAGGGATTTCAGCCAGGTGAGGCACAGCGGAGGGTCAGGAGCTTTTGGGGGGGGGGGGCAGAGGGTTTGAAGGAGGTACAAGATCCAGCCCAGCCAGCTCGGCTTCCTCTCTTGGAGCTGCTGCTGGATACAGCGAGGGGGAATGGCAGAAACCCCCACGCACCTTCGCATGGTCATAAAAATGACCCGTCTTGCAGCAGAGGGTTTGCTCTCGTCGTCAGAGCTGCTCAAGTTTGCGTCAGGGGGCTTGGAAACAAGTGTCTCGCTTGCTTTCTTTGACCGGGAATAGCAGGAATGACAAAAATGTGTTGTAAACATATTTGCTTCATGGCTTGGCAGCTGTCGGGTCCCATCCCTCGGTGGCCAGGAGCTGGGAGCCAGGAGCGGCGACAGCGGTGGTGCCTCCGGCAGCTCCGAATGCAGCGCACCAGCTCCTCCTAGGCTCGCCAAGGGTTCGGCTCTGCAGAAACCCGACTGTCGAGGAAACGTGTTTGCAGAAAGAAGAGAAGGGAGGAACTGGGCTGACCCCACCACTGGTTCCTTGTTTGCTTCCTGGCGTCAGGGTCTGGTGGATGAGGCAAGGCGAGGAGCCGGGGGCTTTGTGGGCAGGGTGGGAGGAAGGAGCGGAAGGTGACATTGGAGAGGCAGCAGCTCTGGGACAGAGACACGCATGGCAGCGTTGACATCAAACGCAGCAGCTTCCCCGACCCTTAATTTTTACCCCTGGCGACTGAAATTAACCCGATGTTGTGTGCTCGGAGACCCGAGGTCGCCCCGCCAGCCCACGACGTGTCTGCATCCTGCAAAAAGACTTTCCCTGCCCCGACCCTTGAAACCTCATCACCCCACCAGGCATCAGTTCAGCCAGTAGCGAGTGGGGGACACAGAGAGCGGCTTTTTCTCCCCATCCCCCCATGCCTCGGTGCTCTTGATGCCGTCGGTGCTGCCCCCGTTCCAGCATCTCCCCGTCTCAGCTCCCCTCCACTTGTGCTTAGTGCCTTCAAAAATCTGCAAACCCATGAAAACGCAGTTGTAAAGCTCCAAACCTGGGCAGCAATAATCAGGGAACAAGTGTTCGACCATACCCTAACATTTTATTTTTTTTAATCTACAGGGTTGCAGCTTTCCCTTGTCCCCTTCGGGTATGTTTTACACCAGCAGCGTTTGATACCGGCACCGCTGCTGCAAAAGCAGGTGCCGGAGCAGATTTCAGGTCCCCGTGTCTCTTGCTACCAGTGTCCCTGCTTGCAGGGGCAGAGGTGGAGCAGGAATTCACCCAGCCCGAGCAGGCTGAGCCAGCGGTGAGGAAGGTAGCCAAAACCTCAGCATGACCCTTAGCTGGCACCTCTGCCCCAGCCAGCCTCGGGCAGCGGGGGAGTTCTCTGGTCCCACCCTGGTGGATGGATGGATGTCACAAGCTGTAAACATCACTGTGGAGCACGTGGGTGAGGGCTGTCCCGTGTTGGGGTCGCAGAATGTGCCCGTCAGAGCTGATGCTGGGCCAGCCTTAAACCTCAGAAGGAGCTGAACGTCACGGGGTGGTTGTCACTTCTCCACCGGGAGGGACAGGTTTGGTTTTGAAGAGGTGACTCGTTTCTGGGCTCCCCAGAGAGGAGGGTACATAGGGAGCGCATCTTCCCACCAGTGCTTTTTCCAGCACCTCCACGCTGGCGGAGCGGCCACGTGTGGATGCGTGGGGCTGCCAGTTGTGGTTAAAAGCCGGGGTTGGTGTGGTCGCCTCTCGGAGCCAAGCTGCCCGTGCCGCTACGGGGAGCCCTGGGGAGCCCTCCAGGCAGCTCCGAGGAGCCCAGCGGCTGCTGGGTTTCTGGCCCACGTCATCACTTCTTTGGAGGCGGCTTCTCTAGGCCGGCGTGGCAGTAGCTGTAGAGGACGTGCTCTGGTTTTTGGTGGCGGTCAGGGGTGTTCTGTTTGGGAAGACGGACTTTCTGGCAGGTCGGTGATGCAGGGTTCCCCCCAGACCCGTGAGGATGGGCGAGGGTGAAGGTGGCTTTTTCGTCTTCCTATGCTGGCTCCATTCTCGCTTGAAAACCTTGCAGACGCCTTTGTCTGGGGCAAAACCCCTCGATTTCTGCTCTAGGCTGATTTCTCCTGCTTTCAGAGGCTCCCAGGGGATGGCAGCCACCAGGCCGCTCCGCTCGGCAGCTTGCCGGGCACCTGCACTTTGCTCTGCCAGCCCTCGGGCCTCAGTGCCTTGACCGAAACCCCGGTGGGTGCCGGTGTCAGTCCTGTGGCTTCCCACAAAGCCCGCCCGGTAGCCCTGCGTGGAGCGCCAGGGAGCTCCATCCCTCCACTTAATGGGGGAGAATGATCCTGGGGCTCCTGGCGCAAGTGTGGAGAAGCCGTACGGGGTCTAAATGTCGCGTTCAGCTTGTGATCGAGTCAGGGAGAGCCCGAACGGTGGCATCGGCCACTGGGAGTCAGGGTTTTATCGATCCGGCTTCGCTGTAATGTTGAATAGAAACAAACGGCTGAAAAACGTGTCCCGGGGCAATGCCGACCCCTGGGAGGGCTCCTGATGGAGGGGAGCACTCCCTCCTCTCCCTCCACTCCTCCAGGGGAGAAGATCTCAGCAGCCTCCAAATCCCTCAGGATTGAGGGGGCGGGGGGTGGGGGTGGGGGTGCCTCCTTTTTCCCCCCAGACTGGCTCCTTGGTTCCGGATTTCGATGGCTCAGCCAGCAGATTTGTCATTTTTGGACTTGCGGACCCATTTCTGTTTGGTTCTCCCCCCCAGTTCCATGCGTGTGTGGGATGCAGCAGCGGTGATGCTCTCCTGGCCCAAAGCGAGCCCAGGAGGTGACAGGGATGTGACGGTCCCTGGGGACACGGGAGGAGCATCCTGGATGTGTGTGAGTGTGTGTGTCCCAGCTGCTTTGTACGGCGAGCTTTGACGATCAATAATGGAAGAAGCCAAGAAAAAGGAAACCCCCCCGAAAAGCATAACCACGAGGGTGTAGTATCTATAAAAAAAAATAAATAAATACTTATCTATGAGTATATACAGACCTATATAGACATATATCAACTTCCTGAACGGATGCGCAGCTCCTTATGCAACGAAATGGTTTTCTAGCTGTAACCCCTTCCTGCGGCCCCCCCTGGGCCCCGACGGACCCCCCCCTCCGCACGGGCTCCTGTGAGCGGGTCCTCACAGCCCCCGCGGGGGCCTGGGGACGCGGGGGGACACGTCCCAGCCCCCCACCTCGGCCGTGTCGTACCAAACATGTAATGTGCCTTTTATTTATGCTGCAAATATAACATTAAAATATTACCCAGGAGCTGGTGGCTGCCGCCCTCTGCTTCACAGGGGCCCTGGCACTGGCTCGGCTGGGGACAACGCTGGTGTCACCTGTCCTGAGCGACAGTCTTGGCCGTCACCTGCCTGGGGGTCACAGGGTGGGTGTCACAGGGCAGGGGGTGGCAGCACTGGCTGTGGCAACCCTCAGCCATCACCTGAGTGACACCGTCTGGCCCTCAGACCCGCTGGGGACACCGTGGGCTGTCACCCACCTGGGTGGCATAGCAGGTGAGGCTGCTTGGGGGGCCACGACGCCGCCGCAGTGGTCCAGGCCCCACCCTCGGGGCGAGCGTTTGGGGCGATTTCAGCTGGTTTTGGGTCGGAGGGAGCCCTTAAAACCCGGGCCAGGGCTGGCGGAGCCGGGGCCGCCCCGTCGGGGCTGCAGGAGCGCAGCGCGGCCACAGGGTGGCGGCAACGAGCCGCGGCGGGGGCCGGGTGTCCCGAGGACGGGGCGGGGAGGGGACCCTCGCCCCGGGGGGCCTGGCCCGGGAACGGGGCCGATGCGGGGCAGGGGGCCCGGTTCTGGGGGGTCCCGGGACAGGGCGGAGGGTACCGGGGACGGGTGGGGGTCTCGCTCCGGCGACGCGGGCAGCTCCGGTGGGACGGGCTGGGGGTCCCGGGCGGGGCCGCCCCCCCCCTCCCTCCCTCCCTCCCTCCGTCCCCGGGGGCGGCTGTCGCGGCTGGTAAATGGGTTTCATTAGCGGCGGCGGCGGGGCCAGGACTGATCCCCGCCATCCCCCGCTCCCCCGGGACCCCCGCGGCGGCCCGGCCCGGCCATAAGAGGCGGCGGCGGCGGCGGGGGGCGCTGGCGGGGGGGGCCATGGCGGGGCCGCGGCTGCTGCTGCTGCTGCTGCTGGCGGGGACCCTGCGCGCCGCCCGCTGCTGCCCCGGCCCCGGTACCGGCCCGGTGAGCCCCGACCGGGGGTTCGGGCTTCTCGGGGAGGCGGGGGCCGGGTTTGGGGAGGCAGGGGCTGCCGTGACCCCCCCGCGTTCTCCCCCTCCACAGGCCGCCGCCGCCCCCCCGGGGCCGCCCCCCGCCGCCGTCCTGGGCGCGCTGCTCCGCTCCCTGCAGCGGCCCGGCCGCAGCCCCGGGCCCCTCCAGCCGCAGAGGTGAGCGGGACCGGGGGTGGGGGGACACCGGGGGGACCTCGCGGCTGGGGGGGACCCGCATGGTTTGAGGGCACCAGCGCGGGGGCCGGGGGGGGTCCCCCTTGGTGTCTGTCCCTGAACTTCTCCGTACGCGTGCCCCTGTCTGTCCCTCTGCCCCCGACTGTGTCCCCCCCCACGTCTGCCCCGCTGCCTGTCCCCGTCCCTGCCTGTCCCCATCGTACCTGTCCCTGTCCGTCTGTCCATCTTCTTCCATCCCTCTGTCCCCACCTGTCCGGCCCCATCCATCCAAGCATCTGCATCTTCATCCGTCCATCCATCCCCGGCCATCCATCCCCGGCCGGCCGGCGGGTGCCAGCAGTGCCGTGTCCCCACTGCAGGTTGGGGCAGGGGGGGGCCCAGGCCCGGCTCAGCCCCCGCAGCTGGGACCCCCCGGCTGCCCCGTTCTGGACCATGGCAACGCCACAGCGCTTCGGCCGCCGCCGCTGAGCTCCGTCCGTCTGTCCTGGAGCCGTCCGTCCGTCCGTCCGTCGGTCCGCGGCTCCATCTGCCACCCAATAAACTGGTGCCTCTCACCCCTGAACGCTCGCTCTGCTTTTGCTTCTGGGGGATGGAGGGGGGGAACCTCCCACCTTTCTGCCCCCCAACATTCCACACCTGCCCCCTGCGCGCCCCCCCCACCCCCCCCCGCAAAGAGACACCAACGCGGGGAGTTTACAAACCCCCCAGCTTTATTCCCGGGGGCTGGTTGGTGCCCGGGGACCCTCCTCGCCCCGGGGGGGCCAGGACGGAGGGTGCCCCCAGCCCTGAGGTCTGTCCGGGCTCCATGCTGGGGGGCCACGTCTGTCCATCTGTCTGTCAGCAGGTCCAGGGGCCCACAGGGTGCATCACTGGGGCCGGGGGGGTCTGGGTGTCCATGGGTGGGTCTGGGTGTCCACCAGTAGGTCCCAGCATCCATCCAGAGCTCCGCGCGTCGGTCAGTGAATCCAGGGGTCCGTCTGTGGGTCCCTCAGAGTGTCCGTGGGTCTGTCCAGGTGTGGGTGTGGGGCTCACTTGCCCCCCGCCATGATGCGGAGGTACTGGAGGGCGTTGCGGGCAGCCTGGGAGCGGGCACCGTCGCGGGAGGGGGCCGCACCGTGGCACACGGTGGCCGGCTGTGTCGACAGCTCCACCAGGCACTGGTGCAACCCACTGAGGCTCAACGCATCTGGGGCGGCAGGGGGGGACACACAGGGATGAGCCACCATCACCACAGAGCCCCCCCAAACCCCCCACAACACCCCCGAGCGTGAGCCGGGGCACACATGGGGCTGGGGGGGTGCCAGGGCAGGGGGGTGCCAGGGCAGGGGGCACTCACCGATGTCAAGGTAGCTGATGGCGAAGCTCTGCTCCTCGGAGAGCTCCTGCAGGAGGGCGCAGGCCCCTGCGCCCATGGGTGCCAGCGGGTGGCTCCGCAGCTGCACGATCTTCTCGCCCGCTGAGTTGCGCAGGGAGTCCCAGGTGCAGCCAGGCGCTCGGCCCCGCAGCCCCTCCAGCCTGGGGCACGCCTGCGGGGACAGGGCACTTGGGGACCTGCCAGACCCCCAGTGGGGACACAGGGACCATCCGGACCCCCCCCCCTCCAGGGATGTGAGGGGCTCAGGGACCACCCAGAGTTGCACACAGGGACACCCAACGGACACGGGGGCTCAGGGAACCTCTGGACCCCCAAGCGGGGACATGGGAACTGCAGGGACCCCGACACAAGGACACCCATGGGGGCTTGGGGAGCACCACGACCCCTGTGCAGTGACACCCCTGAGGGACAGCGGCTCAGGAACCACAGGGACCCTGTGTGGGGACACAGCAGCTCTGACACTGCCAGGACCCCCCACACGGGGACCCCCTTGGGGACAAGATGGCTCAGGGACCCCCATGTGGGGGCTGTTGGGACACACACCCCCTCAGTGTCTTCCTAGGGGACACGGGGGCTTGGAAACTGTGGGACCCCCCTCCAGTTCAGGGACCTTCCATGGGGAACACCCACAGCCACCCAGGGACCCCAAATCCAGAGGGTCCCCCCTAGGTCACCCTTGGGCGAGCCCTTGCCCTACTGCCACCGGACTTCGATCACTGGGGGTCCAGAAGCCCCAAAATAGGGGTTACAGAGGTGCCAGCATCCCCCACTGACCCCTTGGGGTAGCCATGCCCCCATTAACCCGCCCAGGGTGGCCTCAGGGTGCCCGTGTCCCCCATTAACCCCTTGCCGGCCACGGGGTACCATGGAGAACTGGTCCTCCTCCACCTCGGCCTCGCTGCCCTCCCGCGGCTCCATGGGGACATTGTGGATCCGCACCAGCATCTTGGCGGCCGCGTTGCGCTTCGCCAGCTTCTTGGAGGTGCCGCTGCCTGCGGGGAGGGGACAAGGGACACCACGGTGAGCCTGGCACCCCGTCGTGTCCCCCCACGCACCCAGGGGGTGCCCCAGCCCCCTACCGATCTCCACGAAGCGCTCCACGCGGCAGGTCATGGTGAACTCCTTGCGATGCGCCGGCCCTGACTCCTGCGTCACCGTGTACTCGGGCAGGCGCCAGCCCTTCTGCACCACCAGCTCCTGGGAGGGGGACGCAAATGCGGGGGTCCAGGGAGAGCAGGGCCACAGATCCCCCCTCCCAGAAACGGGGACAGCTGCCCCCAGAAATGAGCTGCCAGCCCCAAAATGGGCAGGGCCAGCCCCAAAATGGGTCTGCTGCCCTAAAAATGGGAATAACCATCCCTGAAGTTGGGATAACTGTCCCTAAAATGTGTCCGCCATCCCCAAAACAGGTGTTTCCATCCTGTTATATATACCCAAAATGGGTATAACTGTCCCCCAAACGGGGACAATCGTCCCCAAAATGCATCTACCATCCCCAAAATAGGGATAACCAGCCCTGAAACAGGGATAGCCAGCCCCAAAATGGGTCTACTGTCCCCAAAACAGGGATAACTGTCCCCAGAATGGACAAGAGCCTCCCTGGCCAGGCAGAGGCAGCCCCCAAAGGTCACTGCCACCCCCAGGATGAGTAAGGTCACCCCCAAATGGGCATGGGCCCCCCCAGACAGAGATTAGCATCCCCAAAACAGGCTCTTCAATGCCAAAATGGGGTCAGCCCCCAAGCTGGAGGGGGGTATGTCCCCTCTTGTCCCCACCTATGGTGTCACCCACCTGCAAAGCCCCCACGGGGTTACACTCCGACTGGGGGGGGGACACGGGCGTCTTCATCTCCAGGGGGGTGCCCCTGTGTGGGGCAGACAGGCACAGCATGAGGGGGGCACGGCGGGAGGCAGCTCTAAGCCCCGCCAAGCCAGGACCCCCGCACTGGGGAAGCAAAGAGGTGTCAGAGGGTGCCGGGAGCTGGGGGGGGGACAGGACTGTGCCCCCACTCTGCCCAGCCCCGGCACCTGGCCCCCCACTCCATTACCTGGGCGAGGGTGGGGGCACGACAGGTGCCAGGGGGGCGGCCGTGGGGCCGAGCTCAACCGGGGGCTCTGGGGGGAAAGGAGAGCTTGGGGATAAAAGGTGAGACGTTAACGCCCGAGCCGGCCCCCCCAGCACCCTCTCCCCGGCACTCCTTGGGGCCCCCAGCCCCCCAAATCCTGCCAGGCACCCCCAATTCCATTGCGACCCCCAGAGACCCCCTGTTATTCCCCCCCACACACCACCAATTCCCTTGGCTCCCCTAAGACACCTGCGAACACCCACCACACACCCCCAGACCTGCCTGGGTACCCTCAATCCCTACCCAGGAACCCCAACCCCCCCAGATCCCTTGGAATGCCCAAGCTGCCCCAGAATCCCCAGTCACCCTGGGTAACCCCAAACTCCCCTGGATGCCTTGAACCCCCCCACAGACACCCCCCAACTCCCCCGGCGCTGGGTGCTCAGCACGCCTGGGGTACTCCCAAGCCCCTGGGTATCCCAGCACCCCAGAGCACCCCACACTCCCCCCAGCACCTCAACACACTCAGCGCCCTCCCCTGGGCACCCGTCACCCCCCCAGTCACCCCCCAGTTCCCTCCAAGCCCATCCTGCACTGTATCCTGACCCCCACCCTGACCCCCCAACACCCTGGGGACCCCGTGTCCCCTCACCTGGGCTCCTCAGGGGCGGTGGGCTCCAGCATGTCCCCCCCTTTGAGCAGCTTCAGGGCCACCTCGGCTGCTTTGTGCTTTGCCGCCTTCTTGCTGGGCCCCTGCCCTGGGGGAGACACTGGCTGAGTGAGGAGGGGGGGACACCTGGGGCCCCCCCAGACCCCTCGCAGACCACAGGCTGTGATTAGGGCTGCTGGGGGGTGGTCCTGGGGGATCCCTCTGCCATAACCCCAGCAGCAGGGTGCCAGGGTGGGTCCCCGAGCATCCCAGGTGTCAGGATCTGAGACAATCCCCCCCAGAACCCACTTTTTTGGGGTCTCAAGGGATCTCTGAGTGTCCCAGACATAAGGGTCCCAGGGGATCCCCCACCAAACACACTTTTTGGGGTTCCATGGGATCTCCATATGTCCCAGGCATTGGGGTACAGGGCGATCCCTCACTATGACCCACTTTTTGGGGTCCCAGGAGATCCCTGGGTGTCCCAGGCATGGGGGTCTGAGATGATGTCCCACCACAACCCACTTTTGG
The DNA here is from genome assembly GCF_963210335.1 of Falco punctatus. Lineage (NCBI taxonomy): Eukaryota > Metazoa > Chordata > Aves > Falconiformes > Falconidae > Falco > Falco punctatus. Next base: position 5,490,568 of record NC_137598.1, on the reverse strand, counting down.
GGATCCCAGAGGATCCCTGAATGTCCCAGATATCATAGTCCCAGCCGATCTTCCCCCCAGGATCCACTTTTTTGGGGCCCCAAGAGATCTCTGCGTGTCCCAAGCATCAGGATCCAAAAGCTATCCCCCACCACAACCCACTTTTTGGGGCCCCATGGGACCCCCACGTGTCCCAAGCATCGGGATCCAAGGTGATTCCCCCAGCACATCCCCACCATCCTGGGGACGATCCCCACGTCCTCGCCATCCGCCCTGCCACATCCCAAGCAAGTCAGATCCAGGCCACCCTCTCCAGGCCGTCCCCCCACTCCGAGGGTGTCGGGGACCCACCAGTGCAGCTGATGTCCCCAACAGTGACACGGAAGGTGAAGTTGGGCTGGTGGGCTTGTCCCTCGGCCTTCAGGAGGTCGTAGCCGGGAGTCTTGCCTATGCGCGTGCCATATTCCTGCAGCAGGCTGATGGGCGTCTTCCCGGGGTTGGCGGCCAGCATCTGCTCCAGGCTGGGGACAGGGCTGTCACCAGCCCACGCAAGGGTCAGCGGGGACAGCATGGGTACAGGCTGGGGGTAGCGAGGTGGTGGGAGAGGCTGACACGGCCACGCCGCATAGGGATGCGGGGAGAGGGGTGGCATCGCCGCACGGCATGGGGACACGGGGACAAGGATGGAGCCCCCACGGAGCATGGGGACAGGGATGGAGCCCCCTCAACGCAGCCTGGGGACTTGGGGACAGGTCCAGAGCCCCCCCACGCAGCGTGGGGACACGGGGATGGAGACAGGCCCAGAGCCCCCCGCCCCAGCCTGGGGACAGGCCCAGAGCCCCCCCACGCAGCCTGAGAATACAGGAACAGGCCCGGAGCCCCCCCACGCAGCCTGGGGACACGGGGACAAGCCCGGAGCCCCCCGCCCCAGCCTGGGGACAGGCCCAGAGCCACCCCACGCAGCCTGGGGATACAGGAAGAGGCCCGGAGCCCCCCCACGCAGCCTGGGGACACGGGGACAAGCCCGGAGCCCCCCGCCCCAGGCTGGAGCCCCCTCACACAGGCCCGGTGCCTGAGGGCTGGGCCCGGTGTAGGCCCCAGCCCACCCCTCCCCATTAAGAACCGGTTTGGGCGGGGGGATCCCGGGTTTGGGGGTCTATCCCGGATGGCGGGGGGGGGTTGCGTCCGGTACCTGGGGAAGCCGCCGCTCCGCCTGGCCCCGCCGCCCGCCCCCTCCTCGCTCATCCCCGCCGCGCTCCGTCCCGCCGCCGCGCCGCCCGCGCCGCCAGGGGGCGGCCGCTGCGCGCCGGCGCGGGGCACGATGGGAACTTGGTGCCGCGGGGGATTCTGGGAAGCGTAGTCCGACGAGGGGGGCGGAGCGGCAGCTCTGCCGCTCCGCCCCCCTCGTCGGACTACGCTTCCCAGAATCCCCCGCGGCAGGGACCGCTGGGAAGGTGGAGGACACGGGAGGCGGAGCCATGTCGGGGGAGGGAGGCCTGCCTCAGTTTCCCCAATCTGGAGGGGGAAAGGAGGGGTGGCAGGGACAGGAATGGACAAGGGACAGTGGGGACAATGGGGTGGGATGGGAATGGATAGACAGGATAGAGACAATGGGGTGAGACAGGGACTGACAAGGGTCAGTGAATGGGGACAGACGGACAGGGGTGGGCAGGGCATGATGGATGGGGACAATGGGGACAGGCAGGGTGGCATGGGGACAGATGGACAGGGACAGACAGCGTGGGACAGAAGGACAAGGGACAGTGGATGGGGACAGTGGGGACAATGGAGTGCGACAGGGACAGACGGACAAGGTGGGACAGGGATGGACAGGATGGGATATGGATGGACAAGGGACAACAGATGGGGACAATGGTGGGACAGGGACAGACGGACAGCATGGGACAGAGAGGGACAGGGATCAATGGCTGGGGACAATGGAGACAGGCAGAGTTGGACAGGGATGGATAGAGTGGGGGCAACAGGGACTGGGAGAGTGGGACAGGGACAGACTGGGTGGGACTGGGATGGATGGGGACAGACAATGTGGGATGACGACAGGGGGCGGATGGGGACAGGGACAATGTGGTAGGGACAGACAGGGGAGGGCGGGCAGTGATGGGGACAGGCCAGCGGTGACAATGGTCAGACTGGGACCCGCTGGGATGGTCAAGGTGTGACAGGGACAGGGAAGGAGCTGTGGGGACAGTAGGACACCCATACTGGGAGCCCTGGGGACAGAGATGCCTGAACTAGAAGCACTGGAAGCAAACTGGGAGCACTGGGAACAAAACCGCACGCAGACTGGGAGCACTGGGGACAGGCACAGGCAGACTGGAAGCACTGGAATTGCACTGGGGCCCTGGTGTGATGCTGGGGCCAGCAGGGGATACCGGGGGGGTCCTAGTCCTGGTGTTGGGAGCTCCTGGGGACACTGGGGGGGTCCCAGTTCCCGGTGCTGGTGGCCCATGGGAGGTCCCGGCGCTCGTCAGAGCTGATGGGTCCCCGAAGCCAGGGGGGTCCCGAACCTGGGGGGCCCCGGTGCCAGCGGGGGTGCCGGTGCCGGGCGGTCCCGGTGCTGGGGGGTCCCCCGTTGCCGGTGCCAGGAGTGCCGGTGCCGGGGGGTGCCGGTGCTGATGCCGGGGGTACGGATGCCGGTGGTGCCGGTGCCGGGGGTCCCCGGTTGCCGGTGCCGGGGTGCCGGTGGTACCGGTGCCGGTGGTGCCGGTGGTGCCGGTGCTGGGGTGCCGGTGGTGCCCGGGTGATGCCGGCGGTGCCGGGGGTCCCCGGTTGCCGGGGCCGGGCCGGGGCGGGGCGGGCGGGGCGGGGCCGCGCCGAGCGCCGGGCGGGGCCGTTCCGCGCCGCTCGCCCTGACCGCGGCCCCGGCCCCGGTACCGGCCCCGCCCGCCCGCGCCCCGGCCCCGCCGGGCCCAGCCCCGGCCCCGGCACCCCCGGCACCGCCGACATCACCCCGGCACCACCGGCACCCCCGGCCGAGGGGCCCGCACCCCTCCAGGTACCGGCGCGGGGCCGCGGGCAGCGGCGGGGAGGCCGGGGGGGGGGGCACGGTGGTGTGGGGGGGTAGGACCAGGGATGCGGCCGGGATGGAGGGTTGGAAGGGGTGTCCCGTGCTCCCCTCCCCCCGCCGCGCCCCCTCCCCTCCCCCGCCGCACAGGGCCCGGGGGGGCCGCGCCCTCCCCTTCCCCCTCCCCGGAGGCGCGGGGGGGCGAGGGGGGGCCCGGGGACACGAGCGGCCTCTTGCACACACGCGTGCCCCCCCGCATGCGTGAGCTGCTTTCGCACACGCGTGAACAGCTCCGTGCACACGTATGACACCTCCGTTGCAGACGTGCTTGCACACGCGCGTGCAACGCCCGCAGGCATGCATGCCCCCCTGCATGGATGTGCGGCCCTTGCACTCTTGTGCACCGCCTTGCAGGCACGTGTGCACCCGCTGCACACAAGAGTGCCCACCCCTTGCACCTGCTGTGCACACCCGTGCATGTGTGTGCACCCCTTGCGTGCATGTGTGCATACCTGTGCACCCCTAACACACACCTGCACCACCTTGCACACACGCGTGAGCACCCTCACGTGTCTGTGCATGCCCTCGCACCTGCATGTGCAACCCTGCATGTGTGTGCACCCCTTGCACGCATGTCTGCGCCCCTGCACACCTGTGCCCTCCCCGGCACCTGCATTGCCTTGCACACACGTGTGCACCCTTGCGGCGTGTGCAGCCCTGTGCACACACGTGTGCCCTGCTCCGTGGGTGTGCGCCTGTCACAGGCCTGTGCAGCCGCTTGCACACGTGTGTGCCCCCCACGCACAGGCGTGAGCCCCTCGCAGCCCGTCCCGCTCCCCCCACCCTTCTACTTGTCGCGACAGGGCGCCATGTCCCGACATGCCATGTCGGTGGGGGCGCTCTCTTCCCCACTTCCCTCCTCCAGCTCCGCGCTGTCACGACATGGGGCCAGGGCTGTCGCATGTCGTGACAGATACACCCACACCCACACCCCCGCCCCCCCCGGGATGCTGGTTCCCCACTTGTGCCTCAGTTTCCCCGTGCGGAGCTGCCGGGGGGGGTGCGGCGGGGAGGAGGCTGCATCCCTTACCGGGATGACGTCACCGCGTGACGTGATGTCACCACGGGGGGGACACGACACCTGGAGGGGCGGGGCGTCGTGTCGCCTGTGTCCCCCCCCCCTCCCCCGGCCCCGGACGGCTGGGTCCCTCGGGGTGACAGTAAGCCCCGCCCACGCCCCCCCGCGGTGACTCACCCCCCCCCACCTAATTTTAGTGATGACCTCATCTGCCGGCTCCACTGTTGCCATGGCAACTCCCCCCCCCCCCCCAATTTTCCGGGGAGCTGGATCGAGTCTGACCCACCCCCGGACACCTGGGTCCCCCACCAGCCCTGCCTCAGTTTCCCCTGTCACGTTTGCTCGCCGTGTGTGGCCTTGCACACTTGTGCACACTCCTGCAAGCTCGTGCAGGCCCCTGCGTGCTCTTGCATGCTTGTACACTTGCTTGCACGCTCCTGCACGCTCCTGCATGCTTGTGCGCGTGCCTGAACGCTCCTGCACACTCCTGCACACTTGGGCACACCTTTACCTGCTCATACACCCTCTTGCACACTCATACCTCCTCTTGCACGCTCGTGTGCCCTCTGTGCATTATGGAGGGCCTCTTCCAAGCCAAGCGGGGCGCACAAGTGTAGGGGTGCATGCAGGCGTGAGGAGGGTGTGCGTGTGCAAGGGGGCATGCATGCCTAAACTAGGGGTGCACACACAGTGTGGCACACAGGAGAGGGGGTGCATACACTTGTAGGGGTACACACGTGTGTGCAAGGGGCTACACGTGCCTGCAAGAGGTGCCCATGGGCATAGGGCTGCACATGGGGGTGTAAGGGGGTGCACGTGTGTGTAAGGGGGTGCACGTGTGTGTAAGGGGGTGCACGTGTGTGTACGGGAGCATCCAGGTGCAAGGGGGTGCTGATATGTGCTGGGGATGCACACACACGTGGGTTGTACACAGGAGTGCAAAGGGGGTGCAGGTGCATGTAAAGGGGTGCCCATGGGTGCAAGGAGGTGCACACGCGTGTGGGGCTGCACATGGGGGTGCACAGAGGTGCACACGCGTGCCAAGGGGTGCCTGTGCATGCAGGGAGGGGCACCGGCGGAGCTGCACAGAGGCACGAAGGGCGCAGGCGGCTGCACGGGGGTGCCTATGGGTGCAAGGGGGGGGGGGCTGCACCCCCAATCCCACTGACAGCCCCTCCCGCAGGCCAGGGGGCAGCGGAGGGGCGCGGGGGGCCCCCGCCATGGCCTGCCTGCACGAGACGCGGACGCCCTCGCCCTCGCTGGCGCTGGCCTCGGATGGGACCCCGGAGCAGGAGCTGACCCCTACGCAGTGTGTGCTGCGCGACGTGCTGCCCACCGCCCCCGCCGCCCCCGCCGCCCCCGCCGAGGCCTGGCCCCGCCGCGGGCCCCCCCGGCACCCTGACCTGGGCCCCGAGGGTGCGGGACCCCTGGCCGCCGAGGCCGCCCACCTGCGGTGCCAGGCTGGGGGGGGGTTCCTGGAGGGGCTTTTTGGCTGCCTCAAGCCCGTCTGGACCATGATCGGCAAAGCCTACGCCGCCGAGCACAAGCACCCCCAGGAAGGTGAGGGGGTGCAGCGTGGGTGCTGCGGGGTCGGGGGGGAGCGGGGGAGGATGCTGTGGGACAGGGATTGGGGTGCTGGGGTGCAGAGGGTGCAGTGCGGTGGGGTGGGAGCCGTAGGGCTGGGCTGAGGGTGCCAAGGGGGGGGCCTGCACCCCGGCTGTGCCAGCATGTGGGTGCCCCAGGGGTGCCGGGGTGTGGGTACCACGGCCGTGGGTGCACCAAGGATGCCGGTGTGTGGGTACCGTGGCCGTGGGTGCCCCAGGGGTGCTGGTGCCTGGGTGCCATGGGTGTGAGTGCCCGCAGACCCCTGGGAGGTGCCATTCGAGGAGATCCTGGACCTTCAGTGGGTGGGCAGTGGGGCGCAGGGTGCCGTCTTCCTGGGCCGCTTCCACGGTGAGGAGGTGGCTGTGAAGAAGGTGCGGGACCTCAAGGAGACCGACATCAAGCACCTGCGCAAGCTCAAGCACCCCAACATCATCACCTTCAAGTGAGCACGGGTGCTGCTGGCACCGGCGTGGGGCGTGGGCAAGGGTATGGGGACACCGCGGGTACAAGGCTGGGGACAGCATGCACGTGGCATGGGGCATGGTCATGCCATGGTCATGGACTGTGTATGTGGCATGGGCAAGCCACGGTCATGGGCACACGGCATGGACATGGCACGGACAAGCCATGGGCACGGGGCATGTGGGCACAGAGCACAGACACAGCACGGGTGTGGGGCGGAGTGTGAACATGCCGTGGGCATGGGGCATAGACACGGGCATGCCGTGGGCGTGAGGGGTGGAGGCGTGTGCATGGCATGGGCATGAACGCAGCATGGGCCATGGATGCGCCGTGGGCAGAGGGCATGGCATGTGGCGTGGCCATGGAGGACACCATGGGCACAGGGCATGACACGGCCTGGGCGTGAGCACAGCATGAGGTATGGACGTGCCATGGGCAAGGGGCATGGACACAAACATGACATGGACACGGCAGGGGCATGAGCATGAACGTGGTGTGGGCATGGACACAAACTTGGCACGGACATGGCAGGGGCATGGGCACAGAGGTCATGGACATGGCATGGGCACGGGGCACCAACACAGCGTGTGCATGGGGAGCAGCAGCATGGCATGGACCTTGGTGGGCAGGACACAGCATGGACACGGGGCACACCAGCGTGTCCCACGTGTGGCACTGGGCACGGCCACACATGGGACAGCTCTGTCACAGGCAGGGCACTCTCGGGGCAGGGCAATGTGGGTGCAGATGGGTGCCCCAGTATCCCAGTGCTACTGGGAGTCTGGGTGCAGAGGGGTGCCCGCGGTGCAGATGGGTGCTCCTAGTGCCAATGGGGGGGCCTGGGTGCAGGTGGGTGCCCCAGCACTGGTGGGTGCTGGCAGATACCCATGCAGATGAGTGCCCTGGAGAAGAAGGGTGCCCTGGCGGTGCTGGGTGCTGCCAGGTGCCCTGGTGGTGCTGGGCAGCAGGTGCTGAGGGTGCCGCTGTGCCCGCAGGGGTGTGTGCACCCAGGCACCCTGCTACTGCATCATCATGGAGTTCTGCGCCCAGGGCCAGCTCTACGAGGTGCTGCGCGCCGGGCGCAAGGTCACCCCCTCCCTCCTCGTCGACTGGTCCATGGGCATCGCCGGCGGCATGAACTACCTGCACCTCCACAAGATCATCCACCGCGACCTCAAGTCACCCAAGTGAGGAGGGCTGGGGGCTCGGACAGCACCCATGGGTGCTGGGGTGGGTGACCCTGGTGATGGCATGCCCGTGGTGGGGACATGCATGTGGCGGTTGCATGGTTGTGGCAGTGCCACGCCTGTGGTGGTGTCTTGTCCTCGGTGGCTGCATGCCAGTGGTGGTCGCATGCTTGTGGCGGTGCCGTGTCCATGGTGGTGACATGTCCACGGTGGTGGCATGTCCTTGCTGGTGCCCTGTGCCCATGGTGGTGACATGTCCATGGTGGTGGCATGTCCTTGCTGGTGCCCTGTGCCCATGGTGGTGACATGTCCATGGTGGTGCCATGTCCGTGGCAGTTGCATGCCCGTCGCAGTGCCATGGCTGCGGTGGCTGTGTGTCTGTGGCAGCGACACGTTCACAGCATTGGTGTGTCTGTGGCAGCGCAGTGACTGTGCTGGTTGTTTGTCCGTGATAGTTGTGTGTCCACGGCAGTGCCGTGCCTGTGGTAGTTCCGTGCCCATGGCAATTGCTTGACCGTGGCAGTGCTGTGTCCACGGTGGTGGCATGCCACAACAGGACCATGCTCATGGCATTCACATGCCCATGACAGTGCCGTGCCCGCAGTGGTGCCACGTCCATGTTGGTGCTGTGGTGGTGCCACATCTGCGATGGCGTTGTGCCCATGGTGGTGGCTTGCCCGTGACCTGGTGATGCTCATAGCAGTTGCGTGCCCATGTCGGTGCCATGCCAGTGTCAATCGTGTGTCATTGGTGTGGTGCTGGCGTGGCACTGAGCAGGTGCCCCCCAGCATGCTCATCACCTACGACGACGTGGTGAAGATCTCGGACTTTGGCACCTCCAAGGAGCTCATTGACAAAAGTACCAAGATGTCCTTCGCTGGCACCGTGGCCTGGATGGCACCCGAGGTCATCCGCAACGAGCCTGTCTCCGAGAAAGTTGACATCTGGTGAGGACACAGGGACCTTGGGGACATGGGGACCTTGGGGACACCAAGGAGCTGTGGTGGCACTGGGGACACAGCAACACACGGGGCTTTGGGAGGCAGTGGGGACACGGGGGCACAGGAGGCACTGGGGACAATAGGAACGGGAGACACTGCGGGGACATCAGGGACATGTGAGGCCTCAGGAGCACTACAGGGGACCAGGGATGGGGACATTTGGGATACTGGGAGGGATGTTGAAGGGACAGGGGACATCAGGGACCACAGGAGCAGCAGGGGACAGAGGGGACACCAGCATGGGCAGAGGCAGGGAGGGGACACAGGGCAAGGGGGATGAGGGGACAGTGGGAGGACGCTGGGAGTGACAGGGGCCATGGGTGCTGGTGCCCCCAGGTCCTTCGGGGTGGTGCTGTGGGAGCTGCTGACGGGTGAGATCCCCTACAAGGACGTGGACTCGTCAGCCATCATCTGGGGGGTGGGCAGCAACAGCCTCCACCTGCCCGTCCCCTCCGGCTGCCCCGACGGCTTCAAGGTGCTGCTGCGCCAGTGCTGGTGAGTGCGTCCGTGGGGACACCCCACCATGGGGCACACTGCCATGGGGACAGCGCAGCACGGGGACAGCCCACTATGGGGACACACCATGGGCACCCATGCCATGGATGCGTCATGCCATGGAGGACCCCACCATGGGCACCCCACTGTGGGGACCACCATGGGGGACCTGCCGTTGGCACCCCAATGTGGGCAGCGCAGGGGGGACCCTGGTCACAGTGGTACCCCCACCCTAGGGGTGTGCCCAGGGCCACCCCATGCCAAACTGCACCCCATGTGGCCTGTGCACCCTTCTCTGTGGTCCCCCAAAGCCTCAACACCCCCATAGATCCCCCCCCCCCAGCACCCAGGCACCCCCCCACCCGCACCCAGCACCCTGCCACTCCCCCCAGGAACAGCAAGCCCCGGAACCGGCCGTCCTTCCGGCAGATCCTGCTGCACCTCGACATCGCCTCTGCCGATGTCCTCTCCACCCCGCAGGAGACCTACTTCAAATCCCAGGTACCAGCACCCCAGCACCCCGGGACCCCCAGCACCCCGGGACCCCCAAACCCTGCAGGAGACCTGCTGCAAATCCCAGGGACTGTGAGGGCTGCTGCAGGGATAACTGATGCCCACAGCAGCTGGTGCCCAGGATGCCCGGTATATCCCAGTGCTCGTGGTAGCCATGCCCAGTGTATCCCAGTGCCTCGAGTAGCTGCAGCCAGGTCATGCAGTGCCCAGGGTACCTGGTGCCTGGGGTATCTTGTGCCCGGGGTGCCCCGTGCCCAGAGTAGGTGGTGCCCAGTGCCTGGGGTAACTGGTGCCCAGGGTGCCCAGTGCCCATGGCAGCCGGTGCCCCGGGTGCGTGGTGCCCGTGGTAGCTGGTGGCGGGGGTGCCCCATGCCCAGGATAGCTGGTGCCCAGTACCTGGAGTGCCCAGTGTCCGCAATAACTGGTGCCCAGGGTGCCCCATGCCCACGGTAGCCAGTGCCCGTGGTAGCCAGTGCCCAGTGCCCACGGTAGCCGGTGCCCGGGGTGCCCGGTGGCCACGGTAGCCGGTGCCCGTGGTAGCCGGTGCCCACATACCGCAGGCGGAGTGGCGGGAGGAGGTGAAGCTGCACTTTGAGAAGATCAAGTCGGAGGGGACATGTCTGCACCGGCTGGAGGAGGAGCTCATCAACCGCCGGCGCGAGGAGCTCCGGTGGGGCCCGTCCGCGGGACACGGGGACGCTGGGAACACGGAATGCTGGGGACACTGTGGGCATCAGGGGCGCGTAGAGGGACGAGGGGCTGGGGGTATCGGAGGGTGCCGTGGCGCAGGGAGAGCTGTTGGGTCCCTGTCACTTTGTGTGGTGGGTGCCATGGGACGCGTGTGCTGACACCACGCGTGCCCTGGGCGCTAGGCACGCGCTGGACATCCGGGAACACTACGAGCGCAAGCTGGAGCGCGCCAACAACCTCTACATGGAGCTCAGCGCCCTCATGCTGCAGCTGGAGCTCAAGGAGAAAGAGCTGCTCAGGTGAGGGGGCCCTTCCAGCACCCACCAGCACCCCTCGCACCCCTCTGCCCATCCCATGGCCGCCCCATTGCCATGGTCAACGCTACACCCACCCATGGCCATGACCAACCCTACAGCCAGTCCATGGCCGTGGCCAACGCTGTATCTACCCCGTGGCCATGACCAACCCTACAGCCACCCCATGGCCATGGCCAACCTGATACCTTCTCCATGGCCATGAGCACCCCTATACCCACCCTGTGGCTTCCCTGAACCCATGGCCAGCCATTACCCCATGGCCACTAGCCCAAGGCCATGGCCACCCCACCCCATGCCGCCTCCCTGGGGGTGGGTGCCCACGCGTGGCCCATGGCAGGCGGGAGCAGGCGCTGGAGAAGCGCTACCCTGGGCTCTTCAAGCCGCGGGCACCACGGGGGCTCCTGCACGGCAACGCCGTCGAGACCCTCATCAAGAAACGCAACGTCCCCCAGAAGCTTTCGCCCCACGGCAAGCGGTGCGGCCGGACGCCTGGGACGGGACGGGGGGTGGACTCTGGGTCCTTTGGGGGGGGGGGGCTGGCGGGTCAGGTGCCTGGGTGCTTTGGGTTGGGGTGAGCATGGACATGGGGGTCTCTCAGGGTTGGGGGGTGTGTCTGGAGACATGGGGGTCCTGGTGGGGCTGGGAGCCCGGACACCTGGGTCCTTTGGTGGGGGGTTCTGGGGGCTTGGGTGCCCGGGGTCTTTGGGGAGAGGGGCTGGCGTGTGGATGCTGGGGTCCTTTTGCAGGGGGGGGGATGCTCTGCGGGTGCAGATCCCTGGGGTCTCTGGGGAGGTGGGTCTGGGGGTGCAGATGCTGGTGTCCCTTGGAGGGGTGGGGTCTAGACATGAGGGTCCCTCCTGGCTGGCTGGGGGGTGTCCTAGGGGCTGGCGGACGCCTGGGTCCCCGTCCGCAGCCCTTCCCCGTGTCTGTCCCCCCCCCCCCCCAAGACCCGACATCCTGAAGCCGGAGGTGCTGCTGCCCAAGCTGGATGCGGCCATGGCACAGGTGGCCCTGCCGGGGTGTCCCAAGGGCCCCCCCTCGCCCGGGCGCAGCCGCCGGGCCAAGGGCCGCCATCGCAAAGCGGGACCCCGGGGGGGCTGCGGGGAGCCAGGCCCCGAGGCTGGACCCCCCCGGGGGCTCGCTGGCCCCCCTCCAACCACCACCGGCCCCGATCTCCTTGGGGGTACCCTGGAGGCTGTGGGTGCCCCCCCAGCCACGGTACCTGATGCAGGACCTGAGGGGGCAACAGGTTCCCAAGGGTCCCCCCCACCGCAGCCCCCCGTGCCCGGTGAGCCTGAGCGGGAGAGCGGGGCCGGCCGGGGGGGGAAAGTGGGGGCCGGGCAGCACCTCACCCCCGCAGCACTGCTGTACCGCGCGGCTGTCACCCGTGGGCAGGTGAGAGCCCCCGACACCTGGGTCCCTTCCCTGGGGGGGCGGGGGAGGGGGCAGGACCCCCAGGTCCATCCCAGCAGGGGGAGGTGGGATGGATCCCTTCTGGGGAGGGGTTGGAGGGGGGGTCCCTCCTGCAAAGGAGGCATCAGGACCCTTGGGTCCATCCGGGGGGGGGGGGGGGTTGTCAGGACCCCTGGGTCCATCCTCGGGGGGTTTCAGGACCCCTGGCTCCCTCCTGGGGGGAGGGGGCCAAGACCTCTGGGTCTCTCCTGGGGGGGCGAGAGGGGGCCAAGACCCGTGGGTCCTTCCTGGGGTGGTGGTGGGGGGTGAGGACCCCCGGATCCCTCCTGAGAGGCAGCAGGAGGACCCCAACGCCCCTCCCCGCCCCTCCCCCAGAAGCGGGGGGTCTCATCAGAGGAAGAGGAGGGTGAAGTGGACAGCGAGGTGGAGCTGCCACTGCGGCAGAGGTGGGTGCTGACACCCCCCCCCTCCCCGGGTGCGTTTGGGGGTCCATGGGTGCTCAGGCACCTGGGGTAGGTGCAGGGGGGTCTGTGGGTACCCGGACATGGGGGTCCTCACCCCTCCCAACACCCCTTCCTCCCCAGGTGGCCCCCGGGCATGAGCAAGCGCCAGTCGCTCTCGACCTTCAGCTCGGAGAACTTCTCGGACGGGGACGGGGACGAGGGGCACACGAGCGAGCCCTCGCACAGTGCCACCCCCGACGTGGGCAGCACCAACACGGACGAGCGGCCCGACGACCGCTCCGAGGACCTGCTCTCCCAGGGCTCCGAGATCCCCCTGGATGCCGCCGCGCCCCCCGAGGGTCCCGGCCGCCGTCATGGGGGGCTCAGCCCCAAGGTGATGCCCCAACCCCGGGGTGGGTGGCAGGGAGCACCCACAGTCCCCCAGGGATGGGTGACAGCATGGGGTGAGGGGTCCCTAGGGTCCCCCAGGGCTGGAATTATGGGGTGGGGGTCCTCAAAGTCCCCCAAGATGGGGCTAGAGGAAAGGGGTCTCCCAGAGATGGGTGCCATTGTGTGGGGGTCCCTAAGGGTTGGAACTATGGGGTGGGCGTCCTCAAGGTCCCCCAGGATGGGGTTAGTCAGGGGAAAGGGGTCTCCCAGAGATGGGTGCCATTGGGTAGGGGTCCCTAGGGTCCCCCAGAGCTGGGCACTATGGGGTAGGGGGTCCCCTGAGGCCCCCAGGATGGGGTTAGCAAGGGGAAGGAGAGGGGAGTCCTCCTCTATGGGGAGGGGGGGACCCACTGAGGAAGGCAGGACCAGGTGCGATGGGGAACGGGGTCCCCAGAGCCCCCCAGAACCAAGTACTGGGGGAGGGGGTGATATCCCAGGGCCCCCCACCAAGGGTGGACATCATGGGCAGGTGGTCTCAAGGGCTCCCCAGGACATACCCCAGGTATCTCGGGGGGGGGGGTCCCCGGTGTCCCCCAGGATGAAGTACTGTGGGGAGGGAGGGGTCTCCTAAATCGCTGGGCAGGGTCCCCCAGGGCCCCTCCCCAGACCAAACACCATGGGGAGCAGTCTCCCAGCCCCCCCCCCAGGACAGATACCATGGGGTGGGGATCCCCCAAACATTAGAGGCCAGGGAGAGGGGGCTCCTCAGGTCTCTGCCCTGCAGAGGTGGGGGTCCCCAACACCCCCAGGACCAGCTGTGGGGCAGGGGGAGACCCTGAAGATGTTTAACACCCCCCCCCCATTTATGCCTGTCCACCCCACCCCCAGGTCTCCGAGGACTCTGACTGCGACAGCGCGGAGCTGGACCACTCAGGCAGCGGCGAGGGGCCCCCCCGGCCCACAGCCCCCCCCGGCCTGTGACCTGTCCCCACCACCACCACCCTGCACACCCCCCACTTGTACAGCCCCAAATATTTATATAAATATCTATCGATCTCTACAGAAAGCTCTGTGCTGTCTCTGTGCCTGGGGGGGAACAGGGCTCAGGGAGGGGGCACGGGGGTCACAACGGGTGTTTTTTTTTGGGGGGGGGGAGGGGGGGCGCGGTAAGAGCAGGGGTAGATGTTGACTACCTCCCTTTTCTGTTTATGTAGGCCCTACCGTAATAACCCCCACCCCAGAGGGGTTACAACCCAATGAGTTGTTTTTTTTGGGGGGTAGGGAGGCAGCATATCAAGAGCTGAGCCCCCCCTACAGTCCCACTGCTCCTTTACCAGTGGAACTGGGAACACTGGGTGGTGGCAGAGACCCAAGTGGGGGACAGCCGCTTTCACCCCTGTGAAGCAAAGGAGGGTCCCAGGTGGACGTCAGGCTGAGGGGGCAGGTAAAGAGGTAGAGACCCCCAGTGGGGACACTGGCTTCCATTGATGACCACCCCGTGGGTATACTGGTTTCCATTAAAGACCAGTTTGCAGGGTAGGGGGAAAAGGAGGGAAACCCCCCAAAATGCAGCTGGAGTATCAAAAAGCCTCCCCCCCCTCCCCTCCCCCCCCCCCGGGGGGGCTGGTTTAATTCAGCCTGGGGAACCCCCTTCCACCACCAGCAGGAACCCAAACCCCAGCTGGGCCACACTGGGAAGAACTGGGGAAGGGGGCGGGGTTCAAATAAAGACGGAGACAGGCAGATCCATTAACCAAAATATCCTCCAGTTTCTATTCACAAGGAAAAGCTCCAGTCCATCTTTTTATTAACTTTTTTTTTGAAAAATTTCCTGACATTACAGAACTAAACTGAAATGTTTCTCTTCCACTCTTACATTTCATGACAAAACAAACTTCATGAGCCGAAAAACAGGGGGTGTGGGGTGGGGGGTGAGGTGGGGGCAGGGAGGAGAGAGAGAAGCTTTATAAAACTAAGATCTGGGGCTCAGCATTTTAACAGCTGAACAGAGAAAGGAATTAAAATGCTTGTAATTCAAAACAAAACAATTTAAACAAAAAAAAAAACAAAAAAAAAAAAAACAAAACCAAAACAAAAAATAAACCTCATGAGTGGCCGCGGAGAGCATGGAGGAACCGAAAAATTTACAAACTAGTTAAAACCTGGGGCTGGCTGCTAAGGGACTACACAGATGGATGGTGAGGTGAGGCCGAGGGTCCGCGTCGGGGCCCCTAGCTGCTTCCCATGCCCCCGGTCTCCGAGGAGAGCCTGCAACGAAGAAAAGGGCGTCAGAGGGGACCCCGGCTGGGGGGGGAACAGGAGGAGGAAGGATGGGGCGCAAGGGAGGAAGGGCTTCCCCGTGGGGAGTGCGCTGGAGGGGGGACAGTCCCCCAGGGAGGGAAGGGAGTAGGTTTCTGGGGTGCGGGGAGTTGCTTTATGCACAAGCAGCAAGGGGAGATGCAGCAAGGAGGGGGGGCACCCCCTGACTGTCCTCCCCAAAACGGAGCCAGGGGCTCCCTGGGGACTCTGCCGGGGAGGGATGCGGCCGGAGCGAGGGCACCAGCAGGCTCTGCTCCAAGCAGCGAGGGCAAAGCTTTTGGGGTGCAGACACCCAGCAGAAGGGGGACGCCGAGGTGCCCTGGGCACCCCAGGGCGCAGGCAGGCAGGAATTTGGCAGCGATTCCTGCAGGGAAGGGAGAGCACGAGGGGCAGGGGGGCTCTACCCCCACCAGGGACCCCCTGGAGAACAGAGAGGGAGGGGGGACAGACGCACAATGCAAGGGGGTCCCCGAGCAAGCAGGGACAACACCAGCACCCCCAACCCACACAGAGCATCCCGGGGAGCTGCCACCTCCACGGCTCAAAGCTTCTCCCTCCCTGCAATTTTTTTTTTTTTTTGGGGGGGCCACCCCAACCTGGGTGGCAGTGAACCCCCCCAGCAAGAGGGCACCCCATGAGGCCCCCTCCCCGGGGCTCAGCCCCCCGCCGTCGGCACAGATCTAGCAGAGCAGATTCTCACCGTGGCAACTTTATTACAGGTACAGACATTAAAGAGAGACAGGTGAGGCCGCGAGCCCCGTGGGCAACGTCACCAGGAATGCAATTAAATCCCAACTCGTTTATTCGGTAACGAACCCCCTCCCTCCACCCCCCCACCCCCCTCCCCAAAACCACGATTGCAACCAAGCTACTAAAAAAAAAAAAAAAAAAAAAAAGAAAAAAAGAGGAAAAGGAAAAAAAAAAAAAAAAAAGCAACAGCTACAAGCTAGCAGGATCAAGAAGGAATCAAACAGATCACTAGATGCCGGGCTGGGACACAGGGAAAAGAGTCTCCCAGCCAGCAAGAAAACTCCACTCTAAGAAACATCACAAGCTCACTTTGGAGTAAAAAGGAGGAGGAGAAAAAAAATATTAAGAAAAAAACCACAAAAAGGAAAAGAGGAAAAAAAAAAAAATTGCTCTTCCAAGTCTCCTCTACGGGGTCTCCATGCTGCCACCAATCTGCTGGTCCTCTAAGGCCACAAGCAGACTCAGTAAGGAGAAAATCTCTGCTTTTCCGCTTTCAGTTTGTTAGTGACACATGGCACAGCTGGAGCGGAGGTACCCTTAGCAGCAGACACAACATTTAGAGCCAGGAGAGGGACAGGTTTCATGCCAAGCAGACTGGAGACACAAGGGGCAGTCGGAAGAGGG
Source organism: Falco punctatus (assembly GCF_963210335.1). Lineage (NCBI taxonomy): Eukaryota > Metazoa > Chordata > Aves > Falconiformes > Falconidae > Falco > Falco punctatus. The sequence goes on along the minus strand of NC_137598.1, from coordinate 5,474,277 downwards.
TTGGGGAGGCTGGCGGGTGCTTCGGAGGCCCCCGCTGTGGCGAGCGAGGGGGTGGTGGTGGAGGAGGAAGAAGAAGAAGGGGTGGAGGGTTGAGAGAGGTTGATGCTGAGGTGGTCAGGGATCGTGACGGAGGCTGCCTGGGAGGAGGGTTTAGCGCTTTCTAAACTGTAACAGAGGAGAAAGGAACAAAAAAAAAAAAAATACGGGTGGGTGGAAGGGAACACCACAAAAAAAAAAAAAAGCACAGGACAAACAGCGTCAAATCGCACGAGCCGAGCTCGGGGAGGGAGGGAGGGAGGGAAGGAAGGAGCGGCACCCTCCAAGCCACACCGGGACCCCCCGCACACCCTGGGCCAAGCCACTGGCTCAGCAGCGAGGCCATCCCAGTGCCCCAGAGCCAGGCACCTCAACGCAACCAGTGTGGAGCAAGTGGCATGAGCCAAAGTAAAAATAAAAAAAATAAAATAATAATAAAAAAAAAAGAAATCACAAGTGGCTTCTGTTCTGCTCCCCCTTGGGAGCAGGCTGGAGCTGCCACACCAGCCCAGCATCGACCCACACGACACGGAGCGGTCACAAGTCCCTGCACCAGTGCGGGGCTCTCCCAGCCACTCGCCTCCATCCAGAGCCCCGGGGGCTGAGGACCACGGAGGGCATCGCTCCCAGCCCGGCCCGTCGCAGGGAACGTAGGACACCGCGGCAAGATGGGTCTGAGCACGGGGAGCCCAGGCCGGGCCCTCGGTCCCCACTGCGGCAGTGCTCGCCGCAGCGTGCCGCATGGCGGGCAAGCGGCCAGGCCCCGCGCAAGCCAGCCGTGCCCCCACCGCCGCTCGCCGGTTATCGGAGCGCAGCCAAGTGCTGCCGGCAGCACCGACCGCTCTCCCTGGGATCACGACATTCCGCTGGGAGATAGCCGGGATCTCCACCAGCAGGCCCAGGGGTGTCCCTCCTCTATCACCCCCTGAAAAAGCCCTCGCCACGCAAGCGCCGGGTCGGAACAGCACAGCTCGAACTGCCGAGGGCCCGACAGGGCCAGGCACGGCTTGTAAGCGGCCGCGTGCTCCCCTCGGCCCCGTGGCCAGGCCCCTCCCCAGCCGGGTCCGTCACCCTACAGCTTCCCACAGACCAGGAGGCGATCGCACCAGGAAAATGGGACAGCAGGCACAGGGAGGGGGGAAAGGAAAAGGAGGGGAGGAAAAAAAAAAAAACAAAAAAAAAACCAAACAAAAAAAAAACACCAAACAACAACACGGGAGAGAAAACCCCTTCATTCCATGTGTCAGGGCATGAGCAGGGTCCCAGCCCGGGGAGCAGTACCCCACGGCACGGGCGTGCAGAGCCAGACCCCCGACCCACCGAGCCTCCTCGTCCAGAGACTTACCTGACATTAATTAGATACTGGGCCAAGCTAATGCTCGCTGCAGATCCAGTTATGGTAACCTGCCTGTCAGTAGATCCTTCCACTGGATTGGCAATTTTGATCTGCGCCCCAGACATCTGGCGGATCTCATTGATTTTGGCGCCCTGACGCCCAATGATGCAGCCAATCAGCTGGGGGAGGAAAGCGCCTTGTTAGCGGGGTAAGAGCCAAGCGTGTTAACCCGTCCTCATCCTCCTCCCTGCCCAGTGTCTGTCCTCCACGGGGACAGGGCTGGCACCTACGGGGGGGTTAAGGGGCTGAGAAGGGGGGTTCTGCCTCAGAGGTGGCTGCAAGGGGAGAAGGGATGCATGGCCACCAAGAGTGGTCCAAGGAGGCGGCTTGGGGTGCAGCCACAAGCCCTCCTGCAGCTTTGAGGCTGAGAACGGGCAGCCCCACACCCCATCTTGTTTGAAGAAAGAGGGGCAGATCCCGGTGACCCACAGGGATGAGGGGGCAGCTGCCTGCCCGCTGCCCACCAACCCTCCCTCCCCGAGGCGGGCTGGGAAGGAGGGACCCCATGCGCACACTCACATCATTTGGAATGGTGAGTTCATGAGAGGTGGTTTGAGCAGAGGCATCCAAACCTGTTTAGAGACAGAGAAAAGGCAAGAGAAGTTCAGGGGGAGGCGGTGGGACGGGGGGTGCAGCACAGACAGACCGGAGCAGTCAAGCCAGCATTTGCTGCCAGCTTCATGGCTACCTTGAAGACGATTAGAACAGGAGGGGAAGGGCAGAGCAAGCTGTGAGGTTACTCCAACCCTCCCCGCTGCTCCCCACACCTCCTCCCCGACCACCTGCTTCCCCCAGCTGGGTCACCCCCATTTCTCTCCCTCTCGTGTCCCCCCCCCACGATATCACCACAGGATCTTCCTTCCGGTCAGGACAGTCCCAGAGCAGCGCGCTCACTGCAGGGGCTCCATGCGGGCACTCAGCTCTGCTGCCCGCTCTGGTACCAGCTTCCAAGGGCTACGCTACCCCCCTCCTCCTCGCCGCCACGGCCCCGGCAGGGCAGTGCTATGCCGGCCGGCACGGGCGCTGCAAGGCTACTCACGCCTCAGTTGGGGCCAAGTGCATGTGCTAAGCGGAATTTTTTTTTTTTTTTTTTTTGGGGGGGGGGCGTTTTTAATTTTTCTGCCCCCCTCCCCAGCTCGCTCCCTGCTACAGGGAGCAGCGGGAGCCTCAAGACCTCACCCCAGGGCAGGGGTGAAGCAGCCTGGGGACACACCAGCAGCCAAGGCGGTTAACGGGGTGCTGTCCCCTCCCTCACCAGCGATTCTGTCACCAGCAGCAAGAAGGGGCTCGATCCGCTCCAGCAACTCCTTTGGCAGGGGGAATCGCTCCCCCCTCAGCGCATGGTTGGGGGGGGGTAAAGCGAGGGGGCCCAAGGCTCGCTAACAGCCTCAGGCGCTGGACAAGCAAGCCCTCCAACAAGTCCTGCTGCTCTCCACTGTCCAGCTGACTTCTGGGGCACGTACAACCAAGCCAGTCGGTACCTCCAGCCCTTCTAAGGCTCCCCTAACCCCCCCTTTCCCCTCCCATCCGTGCACAAAGGCGGGCAGCATTTAACAGGGAGAATGAGACCCCGGTCAGTATTAATACACAATAGAATTACTACAGATTTTGTTTTTTAATCATTACCCCAATAGCCTTTCACCTCTGGAGAGCTGGATTCAATGCCTGTTAAGATACAAGTGACAATGAGTTTGGCTGTCTCAAGTTTAGAGCCCCAAATGGGTATTTTTAGCCATCTTAGCAAATCTACAGCAAATTTGGTACAACTCAACAGTTGCCTGCTCAGGACTGGAGTAGCCGGAGGGGAGAGAGAGGGTGCTGCATGTTGGGGGGGGTCTCCCGGTGCATTGGCAGAGCTGTGGAGGATGGGAGTGAAGAGGAAGGAAAGCAGCACAGAGGCCCTGCCTGCTCGGTTTTTTTGGTGTATGGTTGGGGGTTCTTTGGTGGTTGTTTTTTTTTCTCTACCCTCTGCAGCCCACCGCAACTTGCAGAGGCCGATACCAAGTCACCCCCAGAGATGTCGCAACAGAAGTCATTACCTGGCTGGGCTCAGCTCTGGGGGAACGTTTGGTTTTGGTTGGTTGGTTTTTTTGGTTTTTTTTTGAGAGCGCGAGACCCAAGCGGAGGCCCCGTTAGAGAGGAGCCAAGCGGCGGCTCACGGGCTGGCCTTTGGCCCACGCTAGCGTACAGAAGAGAGAAGGAGTTTCCATACCACTGAATCCAGTGTTGCCATGAGACATTGGAAAGTGTGACTGTTGCATTGCCAACTGGTGCAGCTTGGTCAGCTAGAGGGGAAAAAGAGAAAGAAAAAGGCTGATGTTAGCCATTTCCCAAGCCCGGGGGGGCCAGGACTCACAGCACACACATCAACACAGACACTGCCAGTGGCACCGGGTCCCCTCCCCGGCCCCTCCATACACGGCACGGCCCTCTCCACATGGAGAGGGGGAAGGCGCCAGGCCAAGGTGGGCTGTGGGGGCAGGGCTGCGCCCACCCCCTGGTGAAGCGAGGTATGAAAGGAGCTCAACGGAGAAAAGCAGAGAGGAGCAGGAGACGAGACAGCAGGGTGCTCACACCACACCATGCAGGGAGTGGCAGGGGGGACAGGGGTGCCATGAAGGGAGATGGGGGTGGAGCCCGGCTCGGTTCAGCTGCCGGAGTAGCTCTTCTAGCCCAGCTTCCTTCTAGCCCTTCTTCTCCCTGGCCTGGTGCGTCAGAGCCGCCCCCCCTTGCTGCTCTAAGGGTGCCAGGAGCGGAGATCGGCCCCCACTGAGCCTGCAACGAGCCTACGGGATGAACATGGGTGCCAGAGGATGGTGGTGTCCAACAGCAAGCTGGGACAGCGCCCGCGGGAGAGGCGGCCCCTGCCTGGACTGTCACTCCTCTCCCAAACGGTCCCCGACAGGCTGGCAGCAGCCTGGGCCGGGCCGGATCCAACCCCCCCGCGACTGCCACCTGCGACTGCTCGCTGGGCCAGCTGTCCCCTGCCCCAGGAGAACCACCATGACAGTGAACCATCATGTGCTGTTTTTGTTTTCTCTTGACAGGCTGCGGGCCAAATTCGGGGGGGTGGAGGGGCAAGGGAAGAGCCGAAGCTGGTGTGAAATGCCAAGCCGGGGAGAGACGGGTTGGGGGGGGAAAAAAATATTATATATATAGGAGGAGGGAAGTGTCAGAAAGAAGGTGGGGGAAGGAAAAAGGAGAGATCTGAGACCGGGTGAAGCTGGCTGCAGGAGGGCGAATTGAAGGGAGACAAGTTTTTTGGGGGGGAGCTCGGATCAGACAGAGCATTCAGCCCAAGCTGACGGCTAATGGCTCGAGTCGAGAAAGCACGGAGAAAATTTTGGAAGGGGGGAGGAAGAGGGTGGATTTCAAGACAAGAAGTTGTAAACAAAACTTACATCTGGCTGTGGAATGGCATACTGTCCTTGAATGGTATAGGCCTACAAAAGGAGGAAAACAGTCCTATTAACAACCATTGGACAGCCACCCAGGGACAGACAGATTTCAACTAGCCAGGAAGTCAGAGAGCCAAGGTGGAGAGTTCTCCGGGGCGAGGGAAGTGGGGCAGGGAGAGGCAGGGGACGGATAAATGCTGTAACAAGCAGTTTCTAGACGGGCGGTTACTCAAATTGGCCTTACGTGGCGGTTACAGGGAGGGAGTGGACAGTATGGTGCCGTCCCCCCCAAAAAAAAAAGTGGCAGACAAAAACAGAACGGCTGGGATCTTGATGAAGATGTATGGTGTGGTGGAGTCCGACAATGCTTCTAGCCCTGCGCCCCCCGCCTCGCCGACAGGGGAAGATCTCCAACGCCCCCGCCAGCCCTACTAGCTCCCGGCCCCTCCTCTCCCCGGCCCAGCAGCCCCCCCCAAAAAAAAAAGTCCCGTTCTGAGTCCTCTCGTCACTTCCGCACGCCTAGGAAAACGTCGCCAGGCAAGCTAGAGGTAAATGCTGGAGCTGGCTACCAATGCTAGACAAGGCAAAAGAGAGGCATTCGGGGGGGGATAACAAGGCTGAGTGCCTGACCTGCCACAATTCCATGTCTTGAGGTTAAGGGACAGCCACAGACTTCAGATTCCTCCTGAAGCTACCCAGAAAGGGCGAGTCACTGGCTGGGGCCTGGCTGGCTAAGGTTTGGGGGGGTGGGGGGGCCGGGCAGGTGGGGGTGGGTGGGATAGGAAGGGGAGAGGGGGGTACACAGCCTCACTTCCAGGTCACCGGAAGAACTGCAGCCCAGGCTGGAATTGGCCCAAGTTCGTTGCCATGCAGTGGCTGCCGGGTGGCCTGCGTGAGGAGAGGTTGGTGGGCTCAGAGTCCAGTTCCCAGTGGACAGGAGTCCACAGCACAAAAGCCACCGTTGACGGTTTTGGGGGACGGGGATGCCACCCTTGTTGGCAGTCTCAGAGAGGCCAAGGATTGAACGGGCCGTGGAGACTGAACTCCCCTCTCACCTCCTGAGGTGGTCCCTCCAAGTCAGAGTTGAGGCACATGGATGGGGCGGTGTGGGGGTAGCTCGCACTGCCGCTGCTGTACCTGTCCTGTGGATAAATTAGAGGACTTCAGTCTCCAGGGCTGTCAATCCGAAACCTTCCGCTAACACCAAAGTCACATCGACATTAGCTCTGCTTTTCGAGGGCTAACCCTGCTCTACGCACGACTCTGAGCTGCAAAGACAGAGCGCAACACCACCGGGAGCGGGGCCGGGACGGCTGCGTCGGGCTGGCCGCGGCCCTGGGCCAGGGGAGAGGGGTGGAAGAGAAGGAAGGGGGAGAAGAAAGGGGAAGGGAGGGAAGAGATGCGTGGCCGTGGGAAGCCTGCTCCTCACTGCTCTAACGGGGAAGGCGGCCGGCTCCCGCGCCACGGGGGGGGCCACATGGTACGGCCCTCCGCTTGCAAGAGGCGCGGGGGGGCACAGACGTACCGGCCAGGCGCTTCCCCCGGGGTGCAGAGCGGCAGGAGAAGCTGTCGGAGAGGCGGGGGGGGGCTGACCAGGTTCAGGGAGGGGAGGAGGAAGAGGCAGGGAGGGCAAGGGGTGGGGGGGGCCAAGGCGAGGAAGGGGACGGCAGCAGGTCCGTCCCCAAAACAAGCATGGCATGCCAGCCTGGTGGGGGGGCAGGGAAGAGCAGAGTCAGGCCTGGCTCTCGGGGAGGCCGGCGGCAGCAGCTACCCCTTTCCCTGCCTACAAAGGCCTCCATCGGCAATGCTGGACCCTGCCTGCGCGGGTCCCCGGGCTGGCTATGGGCGCCAGGCCCTGCCAGAGCCCACCCCCGAGGGGTCTCCCTGACAGCAGGAAGGCAGCGGATGCGTTTGCACAAGTCGCTGTGTTTTCTCCAAGCATTACGGCAGCCCTGGGAACCGCAGGGTGGGGAACGGCTGACCCGCACCCAGGCCTCAGCCTCCTGCCTTGCCCAGTGGCCTGGATGGGACCGTGGGCGAGGACACCCAGCCAGCACCCCAACAGCCCCAACAGGGCCGGGGGGATTCAGGGCTTTACAGCAGACAGGATCCCGAGGGAGCCCTGTCACCTGTAAGCTGGCTCGGCGGCAGGGCAGCAGGGAGCAAGCAACTCCCCTGGATCAGCTCAGTGCAGGAGGGACTAAATCCCACATCACCTGATGGCTACTCCTATCTGACACCCTCCCCTCGTACGAGATGAAGCCTTTCCACACCCCAACCCTACCCACAGCACAGGCTAAGCCTCTGCACCCCAAAAGCCAGCCCCAGAGAGCAGAGAACCCCCCCAACCCTCTGGGCCGGTCACCCACAACAGGTCGTGCTGAGTCCTCAGAGCCAGCTGCAGGCAGAGGGGCAAAGCCTGGATTTGGCAGCTGGAGCATCGGCCCGATTCAAATCCCCCACCACACTGGGATTTTTATTATTTTTTTTTTCCCCCTCTGGTTAACTCCAGGACTGTTTGCCAGCACCCTCTCCTCTCCAGATCAGCCCTTTTACCCTCCCACCTCCCACCCCATCCCACCTCTGCCCTCTTCCATCCCTCAGCGAGCTCAGCGAGGAAGGCTGGGAGCGGGCTCTGGGAGGCCGAGGCCCAACAGAGCCACTCTCCGCCAGAGGAAGCGGCGTGGGTGACAGGCACGCAGAGCGGCTGATGTGCGCTGGCAGCGTGGCAGCTCGGTAAGACACCCCCTTCCCCTCCCCACCCTGCACCCCAGGAGCAGAGGAGAGGCCTTACCTGACCGCCTGCAAAGATGACGGGAGAGCTGGATGGCTTGGGTCGGTACGGGATGGTGACGCCCTTCGGGGGAGACTGGGTGACAGGCAGAGAGGAGAGGTTAGACACCAAGCGCTGCTGGCACCAACAATCCCCTCCCTGCACCCCAAACACCAACTCTCTGCTTTGGGTTTAAAAATCAGCCATTTGGGAGGACGCAAAGCAATCTCTTTCTTCCCCATCCCAAGCATGAGGCCAAGGGAGGACATGCGAGGAGCCGTGCGGCGTGCGAGGGAGGCTTGGGACGGCGGGAGGCCACTGCTCAGTGTCACCATGCTGGGCAGCACGACTGGTCAGCACAGAGCCACAGGCGACACCGTTAGCCGGTCAGCAGCTCTAGAGGCCTGGCTCGACCCCGGTTTTAAGCAGCTCCAAGCCTCACCTGGATGAGGCTGTAATCCCCAGCTATCCCTTTATCCCCCAGCAGCCATTTCTCCGTCCTCAGCAGTTTCCACTCGTGAGGAGGGACGTGGCTTGCCAAGGGCAGTGGAGATTCCTGTGCAGCACGTGCTTCCCCCGGAGAAAAACAGGCCCATGGGGCCAAGGGGAGGCCCTACCTCAAGCATGACGACGCAGATCTGTTTGACGCACTCAATGATGGACTGTGGGATCCCAGCAATGGTGATGGCTCGCTCAGTTGAGTTGGGCAGCATGTCTCCTGCCACCTGGACCTGTGCCCCCGTACTCTGCAAAGTTTACGGTTAAAAATAGGCAGTCAGACCTCAGGGAGAGCTGTGACCTCAGCGACAAACCCCGCAGCTGGGTTATACATAGTCAAAACTGCCCGCCTCTCCTGCTTTCCCCCAAAATAAAATCCTTTAATCCTAGCTGGAAATAATTTGGCCATCAGGAGCCCAGGGCAGGAGAGGAGGACCTGGGCTACAGCCTTTCCTGTAACCCAAGTCAAGCCCGTCTCCGCAGCCAGTGGAGCTGGGCAGAGTTAATCCATCGGCAGTCCAGAGCTGGCAGCGCCCAGTGCACTAAATGGCATTACTGAGGGCGGTGCAGGCCTGCCAGTGCATTCCCCCCTCCTCCAACAACTGGGAAAAAGCTGGGATGGGCAATCAGGAGCCCAGGGAAGTCGGGGAGCAAGAACCCCTGCATCCCACCGCCAGGGACAGTGCTGGGAAGGGGAGGGTCTGCCCCAAGTCTCACTTTCACAAGCACTAAAAATACAAGGAGGTCCAAAACAGCCAAGTGGTGCCATGCGGCACCACCCAGAGTAGGGGCCAACCCAAGGATTCATCCCTAAAACCGGTGCGTCTCTCCTCAGGGTGGCCAACACACACCTCTCTTATCTCTTTGATCTTGCAGCCTCCTTTCCCAATGAGGGAACCGCACTGGCTGGCAGGTACAACAAGTCGGAGGGTGACCGGGGGCCGGCTGGCAGCTGTACTGTTAGTCATGGAGCTGCTGATGTCCTGCGAGGAAGAGGAGTTACTCAGAGGGGTCAGCCTGGCGCACTGCCCTCGCCAGAATGGCACGCGGGTGGTGACGTGCCCGGCAGAGGGACAGGGAGGATGTCGCTGGCACAGACAGGCCAGGCCAAGGTGACCCCAGGGCACTCTCAGTCCCATTTCCCAGACTTTGTTAGCTGCCCAGAAACAACACAGCCACGTCTTGGGGAAGGATGAAGGCGCCAAGCTCTGTCATCTCACTGACAATGGGGGTTTAACCCCCACTGGCCCAGTGGGGAGGCATCGGCTGGGTCACACTGCAGCCAAACGCGAACGGGCTGTGCCCATGTTGGAGTGGAACAAGTGGCTGGGGGCTCCGTGTGCCCACAGCTCCCAGCTCAGCACGGAGCCTCTCGTCGTAACAGGGGATCAAGGCAGGAGCAGCTCCAGGGAAAACAAGCCCAGCGCTGATTACAGCGGTCATGTGCTGGCAGGGGGAGGGGAAGGCACAAGGCCACGGCTCAACTGACCTACTAAAATAAAAGCTTTTAACTCCAAGCCCAGCACTCGGAGCACCAGCAGCCAGGAGCCACGCTCAGATGGGAAGCCCTCAGAGGACTCCAGCGCTCGGGGTACAGCAGGAACAGCTCCAGGCTCCGCAGCCTTTTAGGTGGCAAGCGAGAGCAGAGGGGCACCAGGTCAGATCTGCCAGCACTGGCTTATCTCCTTCCACGGAAGGGCCCCAAATCCAAAGGGCAACAGGATTTCTACCCCCACAGACAAGGCGAGGGCCACGGAGCTCTGCCTCACACCAGGCAAGGAGCGCTCATGCCTTCCAAACAATGCAGAGCAGGATGCAAAGCTCCTTGACAAGACAATCCTGAGCAGGCTCTAACGCCCACAGCCAGGCTCCTGGTTATTTAGAACCAACATTCCCTCTGGAAGTCATCGATTCAGTGGAACCAGGGGCACAATGCAGCTTCTCCTCCAGTGCCATGCAGCTGCACCCCCGGGTCCCCTCCTTGGCAGGGCTGGAGATGGCACCGAGCCCCGCCAAAGGGGAAGCAGCACCAGGAGGATGAGCAAAGCCAAGTGAGTTTCAAAGCCCTGTTCTGTTTTAAGCTGTTTAACCTGTGGCCACAGGGTGTTTTTGGCCTGGGAAAGTCCCTGCAGGGCTCTGGCACTCGGCAAGCAGTCACTTAAGGATGGCTGAGTGCACACAGGGAAGTGTCCCTGCTTGGACCTTGAACCTGCTCACAGCTGGGCAAAGATCAGGCCCCATGGGGAAAACACCACCAGCCCACGTGGAACAAGCCCATCCTGCTCCTCATCCTCAGGGAAAAGCTTTCCCTCGTGCTCCAGACATCCCCCCACCCCCACACACTCTGGGGCAAATTTATCCAGGGAGGGGGTAAAGGATGACTGCAGGCAGGGCAGCGCCGGGGGACTCGAGGCCGCAGACACACCTCTTCCAGTTTGTCAATGATCATTGCAAAAGCTTTGAAGATGGCATTGGTGGGTCCAGCGAGGGTGATGATCCTTTCGGGGCAGTTCCCTTCTGAGATGTTAATGCGAGCACCGCTCTGCAGGAGGGAAACGGGCAGACATCAGGGCTCCCGGCCCCCAGCTCAGACCCCCAAAAGCAGCAGCAGGTCCACGTGCCCAGCTGCGTTCTGCATGGGGCAGCCAGGGTCCCCCGGGAACCCCCGCCGGTGACGAATCCTCCCTCCCTCCCTCGGCTCCGGGCAGCCATCTTAGCCCGCTCGGCTTCCTGCCCGGCCCTGCCTACACCTCCCAGCATGCCCCGCGCCGCGGCTCCCATCTGCTGCCGGTGCCGCTGCCTGCACTGCCTGCAAATTCCTTTTCAGGCCCGCGCAGCCGCGGCCCCCCCCAGCTCCCCGCCCCGACCCTCCCAGCCCCCCTCCACTCACCTCCTCACGCATCTTCTTCACCGACTCTCCTTTCTGTGCAGGGGGAGAGAAGGGAGAGGCGTTAGCGTGGCTGTGCTGGGCGGTGAGGGGGGAGAGCGATGCAGGGCAAGGGGGTTTGTTGCTCACTTACCTTCCCAATGATGCTTCCCACCTCCTGGGATGGAAACAAAAGCAGCAATTACTCAGTGTTTAAAAACACTCCCGGGAGTCCCAAGCTTAAACAACTCCCTGCTACAGCCAGAACAAGTTCCTCTGCACCTCAGATATGCCCCCCCCAAGCCATTTGGCCACCTCTCTCCCAGCTGAGCCCCTCTATCGAGTCACTTCCACCCCCCTGAAGCTGATATTTTTATTGATGCATCAGGCTTTTAAAGGGCGGCCTCGCTCGTCATGAGATATCCAGGAGCCGGCCCAGTGCCAAGGAGCACATTCCTAACACCGCTGCCTAATGGCTGCAATAACGACGCAGCTCCAAGAGGTCCGACCGACGCCGCTTTACTGCCATGGAAGCGCCCAGCCTCCCTCCGGGCTCCCAGAAGGGCCACCCCCTGCGTTGGGCGAGGTGGCGTCGGTACAAACCACATCCCATGGACACGTACCTTTCCATGCATGAGTAGTCGGATGGTGAGTGTGACATTTAAACCACCTTCAATGACACCAGTGTCCATCTTGAGCTGCGTTGGGTTGAGTCAGGCTGCGTCAGTGCTCAGATCTTTGGTCACTGGTCGAGCAGAGCTACAAATGAGAGGGATTGCATTTGAGGAGCTGTGCCAACCCTCCCTGGCCAGTTTCAGACCCATTCCAGGGGGCCTGAAGCCCCTCTATGCTTCTTCTCTCCTTGAATATCCCCCCTGGCAGTTTTAGGGCCACGCTCCTCTTCAAGTGGCGATTAGGAGAGCTGATCCATGATGGTTCAGCTCCCCAACAGGCTGCTCCTCCTGCTAAGGCATTTTCCAGAGTGGACGGGCTAAGCTGACACTATCCCGCCTCCAGCTGGGGCCATACGGGTCTCACTCATCCCCTGCCTCTTTCCAACCCCGCTGCTCACAGAGGCTTTGCTTACAGCTCCAGAGAACTTGCCTCTGCTTGCGAGCCCCATACCTTAATCTAGATTACAAGCTTTCCTCCGCAGCTGCGTATAGACACACGCGCCAGACAGAGTGACCGCCCCGCTCCCCTTCAGTTTAACCTGCTTGAGGAGCCAGGCTGTTGAGAAAATAAAAATATATGAACTTATCTGTGGCCTGAACCTGCGGAGGGGGAGGTCTTTCAGACCAGTTTCCAAGTTGATTTACTCAAACCTGGTAAGGCCACATGAGCACACGATCAGGTTTCAAACAATCTGCGGCCGAGTCGAAAGCAGTTGCAAAACACAACTGGCCACCAGCTCAGCCAGTCAGCCGTTTAACTTTAAAAATAAATTAAACTAAATTTTAGCTCTTGTTTTTAATCAGTCCAGTTGATCACCACCCCATCAAAGTTTAACCATGCCCCGGGAAAGAAGAAGCCAGGGCGAGGGCAGGGGCATTAATCTGGCAGGGGACCATGCCAAGCAAGCAATGCTGCCATGCTCTGGGTTAATGCTCTTTTAAGGGGAAAGCCACTGGCACTGAAGATTTCCCCCCCCCCCCCCCAGCGAGGAGTTATGGCCTCCATAAAACTCAGCCTGACATCCCATCAGATCCAAAAAGGCGCTTATTTGCCTAGTTTGGAAAGAAGGGCTCAGGATCCGAGCCCGGCAGCAGCAGAGTGAGGAGGAAAGTCTAGACCCAATCCCACGAGTTGGTTGTTTACGAGCTTCCCGGTTCACCGGAGGTGGCGGGAGCCTCGCTGGCACCCGCCGCCGTCTCTCTGGCTTTAAACCCACTCCTCCTCCCACCAGTTCAGCATCCCAGTTCGCCTTCGTTAGCATTAATTTGCTTTCCTGGCAGCGGTTTTGCCAGTCAAACGAGCTTGGGTTGGTTACGGGGCCGCCTCACAGCCCGCCGGGGACAAAAGGAGCCGACCAGACCTGCCAGGGGGTTACGCAAAGGGAGAAGCGAAGCCGTGCGGGGCAGGCCAAGGCCGGCGAGTAGCCATCGCTCCAATCCGAACTTGCTGAGAGGCTCTTCCGGAGGGAAACTTCCCCCAAAGTTCTCCTTACCTCCATCCGGCAGCCCTGCCTGCCCCCACGGGGCATGTGTAAGGCCCAGCCCCTGCCCACTGCCTGTATCGGGATCAAACACCCACCCGGGGCCTCCCCACTCAGTATCCTGGCCCAAAACTGGGACCATTATGTGGGGGGAACCAGTTGCCAGGGCAGTGAATTGGCTCCAAAAGCAGCTTGTCCCTGAGGCGGAAGGAAACGTGGCTCCACCACTGGCTCATCCCTGTGGCGGAAGTCAGGGGGGGATGTGAAAAAAAAGTCCGAGGCTGGAGATCCCGGCTCCAAACCGGGCTCCTTGGCCCGCGGTGAGATGGGGGAAGCACGGACCAAACCTCCGGGCTGGGACTGAGCCTCTGAACCAGGCCCATCCACAAAGCGGGGTGAGGGCAGGGGGCCCCCAGTGCCAAGATCGCAGCTCAAAACCGGCCCCAGACCCCAGGAGGGGAACAAGGGCCGAGCCCCGGGAGCGCGGCTCAGTCCCAGCTCGGTCCCGAAGAGCTGGGGAGGCGGCTCGGGACCCCCAACCGGGCCTGGGAAAGAACCGGCTCCGGGGCTCTAAAAACACCCCAGCAGCTGCGGCGGGGCGGGGGGCACAGCCCCGGCCGGGGATCGCGGCCCCAACCCGGGCAGGGCCGGGGTGCAGAGGAGGAGACCCCCGACCCCAAGGCGGGGCCGTCGTCCCAGCCCCGCGTGTGGGGCGCCCACCCCTCGGGCGGCAGCGTCGCGAGCCAAGCCGGGAGCAAAACAACTCGGCATGGCGGCAAAGACAGGCTCAACCGTTAAAAAAAAAAAAAGAAAGAAAAAAAAAAAGAAAAAAAAGGGGGAAAAAAACGAAAAAAAAACCACAAAAAAGGCAAAAAAAATTTCCTGCCCCCCCTCGCGACCGCTCGGTACTGACGGCGGGGGGTGGCGGCGCCATGTGACGCACGCTGCTCCTCGGCCCCCCCCCGAGTCCCGGTTCCCGCGGGGGGAGGGGGGGGGAGGGGGGGGCGGCGGGGAGGGGGGGAGGGGCAGCAGCGCCCCCCACCCCCACCCCCCCCGCCCCGCCGGCGGCGCGGCGCGCGCGCAGGCCGCGGCCTAGGCCGCGACTAGGCCGCACATAGGCCGCGGGCTGGCGTGAGGGCGCGGCCGACGGCGGGCGGCGCCGGGCGGCGCGGGGGCGCTACGCGAGGCCGCGGCTCGGCTGCCGGTGTATAAGTTGGCGCCGGATGGCGGCGGGAGGGTTCGGGAAGGGGAGGGGGGTCGGCGGGGGGGGGTGGGGGTGGGGGGGGTCGGGCCTACCTGGAGCGGCGCCGGTAACGGCAGCAGGAGAAGGGCGCTCCGGGCGGAGCGGGAGGAGGGAGGGCGGGGAGGAGGGGAGGGAGGTGGGGGGGGAGAGGGAGCGCGCCGGGGCGGGCGGGCGGGATGGCGGCGGGAGGCGGCGGCGGCGGCTGCTCCTGCTGCGGCGGCCGCGGCGGGTCTGGGAGGGGGCGGCGGGAGCGGCCCGATTTACACCCCGCCCCGACCCGGAAACGGACGCCGCGCACCAGCGAGGCGCGGCGGGGCGGGGATAGAGAGGCCTCCCCCCTCCCCTCCCCGCGCCCCGCCCCGCCCCGCCCCGCCCGGCTCCTACCGGCTCCTACCAACGAGGCGGCGCCCCGCGGGTAGAGTGGCCACGCACGACCGCAGCGCCGCCGGCACCTCGGAGGACTTGGGGAGGGAAGGGGTAGGGGGGGGGCAACGGGGCAGGAGGGGGCAATGGGCGGCCATGGGGGAATGGGGGGCAATGGCGGGGGGGACGACCGGGGGCGATAAGGGGCGAGGGGGAAGAAGGGGAAGGGGTGTAATGGGGGGCAATGGGGGAAACGGGGGGCAATAGAAGGGAATGGGGGGCAAAAGGGGAGGGGGGCAATAAGGATTGGGGGCTGGAGGGGGGCAAGGGGTAATAAGGGGGAAAAGAGGGAAGAGGGGGTATTGGAGGGTGGGGGGGCAATAGGAGGGAATCAGGGGGCAATAGTGACACGAGGGGCCATGGGGGGGCAGTTTGGGGGGCAGTTTCCCCCCCCAGGAGCTGATGGGTGCTCATGACCCCCCAGCCCCCAGTGGCACGAAGGAGATGCTGACACAGTGGGATGTCCCAGGGCTTTATTGGGGGGCAGCAGGGGCACCCAGCACCCTCAGCACGGGGCGGGGGGGCACCCACGGGTGGGGGGACACAGGGCGGCACAGATGGACATGGGTGGTCACACGTGGTCATGGTTGGTCATGTGTGTCATGGATGGTCACAGATGGACACGGGTGGACATGGGAGGTCCCAGGGGGACACAGGTAGTTACAGGTGGTCCCAGGTGGTCACACGTGGTCATGGTTGGTCACACATGGTCATGGATGGACACAGGAGGTTCCAGGTGGACATGGGTGGTTCCAGATGGTCACACGTAGTCATGGCTGGTCACATGTGGTCATGGATGGACATGGGAGGTCCCAGGTGGACACGGGTGGTCATGGGTGGACACAGATGGTCATGCGTGGTCCTAGTTGGTCACAGGCAGTCATGGATGGACAAGGGAGGTCACAGGTGGTCATGGCTGATCCTGGGTGGTCATGGGCACGTGGTTGGCCACAGGAGGACACAGAGGGTCCTGGGTGGTCACGTCTGGCCACAGATGGTCACAGCACCCAGGAGGACACGCATGGGCATGGAAGGACACGGGTGGGTCACAGGAAGACGCAGGTGGTCACGGGTGGCCACAGCAGGAGGTGGGTGCTGGGTGGTGCTGGTGGCCTCAGTCGGAGCTGCTGGAGGAGGAGGAGGACGACGACGACGAAGAGCGCTGTGGGGGGACAGGACAGCCATGAGCACCCAGGGTGGGCTGGGGGGCACCCCCCCGTGTCCCCCATGTCCCCCATGTCCTGTGTCCCATGTCTGTCCCATGTCCCCCTCCTCACCTTGTGCCTTTTCTGAGCCTTCTTCATCCTCTTCTTCATCTTCTTTGCTGCCTTCTTGTCCAGCCCGGGGGGGTATGGGGGGGGCACCCCGGGGTGGGGGGGCTGCAGGGGAGGGCACCCTGGGGGTCCCATGGGGCACAGGGGGGGCCCCGAAGGGGCCAGGGGAGTCCCCGGGGGGCACGGGGTGGGCCCCGAAGGGTATGGGGGGTGTCCGGGCCCCCCCAGAGGATTTGGGGGTACCACCGGGGGGGGGTACACAGGGTTGGCAGGGTGGGGCTGAGTGGGGCACGTGGGGTTTGGGGGGTACACGGGGTTCAGGGGGGGCGGCTGCCCTGTGGGGAGGAGAAAAAAGAAAATTGAGGGGGGGATCCAGAGCCCCTCGCTGCCCCGAGGGGGTCAGGGCAGCCCCCCCACCACTTTGAGGGTCCCTCCCCCCCCTTACCTGCACCAGGGTCCCACATGGCAGCTGGCAGCTCCAGGACCTGGGGGGGCACAGGGGTGAGTGGGGGCCCCCAAACACCCCAGGAGGGGTCCCTGGGGACCCCCCCCGGCTGGATCCAGGGGAGCAGAGGGGGGCAGAGGGATATTGCAGGGGGTGGGGGGTGGCTGGGGGGCTCAGGGGTCGCTGGGGGTCAGGGCCTGCAGGGTCGGTGGCTCAGGGGATTTGGGGGTGCGGGGGAGAATGGGGGATGCACAGGGGCTGCGGGGGGGGGGGGCTGGGGGTGCAGAAGGGACAGGGGGTGCACAGGGGCTCCAGGGGGGATTTGGGGGGTCACAAGGGGGACCTGGCGGTGCAGAAGGGGACAGAGGGGTGCAGGGGGAATCTGGGGGGTGCCAGGGGAATTTGAGGGCTCAGGGGGTGCCAGGACGGTGCAGGCTAGATCTGGGGGTGCACAGGCGGAGTAGGAGAATCTGGGGGGTGTTGGGGGTGCCGGGGGGAATTTGGGGGTGCTGGGGGGGTGCCGGGGGGGATATCGGAGTGCGGAGGGGTGACAGGGGGGTGCAGGCTGGATCTGGGGGTGCACAGGCGGAGCAGGGGGGTCTGGGGGTGCCGGGGGGGGAGTTGGGGGCGCGGGGGGGGGATGCCGGGGGGAGTTGGGGGTGCGGGGCGGTGCCAGGGGGGTGCAGGCTGGATCTGGGGGTGCACAGGTGGAGCAGGGGGGTCTGGGAGTGCCGGGGGGGAGTTGGGGGTCCCGGGGGGGAGTTGGGGGTCCCGGGGGGCTCCGCTCCCACCTGCCGCCTGCGCTCCGGCCGCGGCCCCGCCCGAGGGTACCGGGGGGGCGGGGCGCCGAGTGGCTCCTCCCGGGGGCGGGGCGGGGGCGGGGCGGGGGCCCTGCCGGGCGGGAGCGCCCGCCCCCCTGTGCCTCAGTTTCCCCCCGCACGCACCTGCCGGGGGGCGCCGGGGGGCGGCGCGGGGGCGGCTGCCAAGCGCTGGAGCCGCTGCAGCGCCCGCTCGGCCGAGAGCCGCGCCTCGGGGTCGGGGTCCCAGCAGTCCTCCAGCAGCTCCGGCAGCGCCCCCCCGGGCTGCGGGACCCCCGCTCAGCGCGGAGCCCCCACGTGGGGAGCCCCGGGAAGGGACCCTCACGCCGGGCATGGAACTCCCAAACAGACCACCCCTCCCCACCCTGAGCAGGGGCACCCTCGGCGCCCCTGGGGACCTGGGCAGGGACCCCCCCAAGGCAAGGGCACCCCCAGGCACCCCTGGGACCCTCTGGGTTGTCGTGTCCCCCCCCAGACAGGGGAACCCCAGGGCACCCTGGACACCCCCAGCCACAACTCCCAACACCCTTGAGTACCCAGGCAGGGACCCCCCCAGGGTAGGGACCCTCCCCAGACACCCCTGGGCACCCCCAAACACCCCTGGGTACCCAGGCAGGGACCCCCCCAGGGTAGGGACCCTCCCCAGACACCCCTGGGCACCCCTAAACACCCCTGGGTACCCAGGCAGGGACGCCCCCCCAGGCATGGGCACCCGAAGGCACGCCGGGACCCTCTGGGCACAGACACCCCGCGTCACCACTGCCCATGGGCACCCACAGCATCCCTGGGCACCCAGGAAGGGACCCCCCAAGGGTAGAGACTCTCCCCAGACACCCCTGGGCACCCCCAAACACCCCTGGGTACCCAGGCAGGGACCTCATCAGGGCTGGGACCCCCCACGCACCTCCCCAAACACCCCTGGGCATCCAGGCAGGGACCTCCCCGGGGCAGGACACCCACCCCCCCATGGGTGCCCATCGGGGCTGACCTGGGGGGCACAGTGCCAGGCGGGGGGGATGAGTGGCCGCCGCCGCTCCTCCACGGCCAAGCGCCGGAGCTGGGCACCCGTGGGGCTGGCACCCAGCTCCGCCTCGTATGCCAGCCGGAATGCCGGCACGGGTGCTCCTGCGGGACAGGGTGGGGGTCAGTGGGCATGGGGGGGGTCCAAGGGAGCAGGGGGGCACCCATGGGTGCTCACCAGGGCTGAGGGCCTGGCAGCGTGAGAGGATCTCCCAGAGGAGCAGTGCCAGCGCGTAGACGTCCGCTTGCCGCAGCGCCCGGCCCCATGCCCGCAGGTCCAGGCTCTCATCCAGGATCTCGGGTGCCAGGTACCGCTGGGTGCCCGCCTGCACGCACAGGCACCGGGGTAAGGCTCGCACCAGGCCCGTGCATGCACAGGCACCAGGGTAAGGCTTGCACGAGAGTCGTGCTTGCACGAGCACCAGGTCCCAGCCTACACCAAGGCCCCATGTACCAGGGTAAGCCTTGCACCAGGACTGTGCTTGCACATGCACCAGGGTAAGGCCTGCACCCAGGTGAGGCTCGCACCAGGCCCGTGCATGCGTGGGCACCAGGGTAAGGCTTGCACTAGGGTGGTGCTTGCACATGCACCAGGTCCCAGCCAGCACCGCAGCTGTGTGCACATGCACGAGGGTAAGGCTTGCACCAGGGCCGTGCGTGCATAGGCACCAGGGTGAGCCTTGCACCATGGCTGTACTTGCAGGTGCACCAGGACCCAGCTTGCACCAGGGCCGTGCATGTGCTTGCCAGCCCCCCCAGCACTGCGCCTGTCCTCACACACGCACGAGGGCTTGGCTTGCACCAGGGCTGCGCTTGCACACGCACCAGCAGTGTGAGGGGGTCCCATCCCCGCCCCACCCGTGTCCCCGTCCCCGTCACCTTGCGGATGGGCACGGCATGGCGGGCGCCAGCCTGGGCGCGCGGTGGCAGCGCCAGAGCCAGCCCGAAGTCACCGATGGCACAAGTCCCGTCCTCCCGCACCAGCACGTTCTGGCTGCTCAGGTCCCGGTGCACCACACTGGGCTTGTACAGGCCTGGGGGGGGGGGGGAAATTTGTAGGGGGTCACCAGAGGGGGACACCCCTGCAGAGGCCGGGCGGGTGCAGGAGTGGCTGCACTCACCATCGCGCCACAGCTCCTGGTGCAAGAAGGCGAGGCCGCGGGCGAGGGAGAGCGCCAGGCGCACGCTGCCGGCCCACGTCCCCACGTGCTGCCCCAGGAAGTGTTGCAGGGAGCCCTGGGGACACGCGTGGGGACACGCGTGGGGACACAGGGCAGCTGCCCCCCTCATGCACGCACCCAGCTGCCCCCCGCTGCTTGTGGGGGCACCCCGTGTTCCGGTGGGTGCGTGGCCGTGGCACGGCCTGTGTGAGCACCCCCACCCTGTGCACCCCAGAGCACCCCCGCTGCAGCCACAGGCACCCCGAGCACCCACGCACCCCCAGAGCACCCCCAGAGCACCCCCTGCACCCCCTGTGCACACTCGTATGCACCCTGAGCACCCCCAGCCCCCCATGCACAACTTCCCAGCACCCTGTGCACACTCGTGTGCTCCCTGAGCAACCCATGTGCACCCTGAGGCCCCCCGGAACACCATGCGCACCCCTAGCACCCTGTGCACACCCATGTGCACCCCAGCACCCCATGCACGCTCCCCCCAGCACCCCCATGCACACCCATGTGCACCCCCAGCCCCCCATGCAGAACCTCCCAGCACCCTGTGCACACCCATGTGCACCCTGAGGACCCCCAGCACCCCATGCACAACCCCTCAGCGCCCTGTGCGTACCATGTGCACCCTCAGCACCCTATGTGCACCCTCAGCACCCCCAGCACCCCATGCACGCTCCCAGCACCCTGTGCACACCCACGTGCACCCTCAGCACCCCCAGCACCCCATGCACGCTCCCAGCACCCTGTGCACACCCACGTGCACCCTCAGCACCCCCACGTGCACCCTCAGCACCCCCAGCACCCCATGCACGCTCCCAGCACCCTGTGCACACCCACGTGCACCCTCAGCACCCCCACGTGCACCCTCAGCACCCCCAGCACCCCATGCACGCTCCCAGCACCCTGTGCACACCCACGTGCACCCTCAGCACCCCCACGTGCACCCTCAGCACCCCCAGCACCCCATGCACGCTCCCAGCACCCTGTGCACACCCACGTGCACCCTCAGCACCCCCAGCACCCCATGCACGCTCCCAGCACCCTGTGCACACCCACGTGCACCCTCAGCACCCCCAGCACCCCATGCACGCTCCCAGCACCCTGTGCACACCCACGTGCACCCTCAGCACCCCCAGCACCCCATGCACGCTCCCAGCACCCTGTGCACACCCACGTGCACCCTCAGCACCCCCAGCACCCCATGCACGCTCCCAGCACCCTGTGCACACCCACGTGCACCCTCAGCACCCCCAGCACCCCATGCACGCTCCCAGCACCCTGTGCACACCCACGTGCACCCTCAGCACCCCCAGCACCCCATGCACGCTCCCAGCACCCTGTACACACCCATGTGCACCCGCAGCACCCCCAGCACCCCATGCACGCTCCCAGCACCCTGTGCACACCCATGTGCACCCTCAGCACCCCCAGCACCCCATGCACGCTCCCAGCACCCTGTGCACACCCATGTGCACCCTCAGCACCCCCAGCACCCCGTGCACGCTCCCAGCACCCTGTACACACCCATGGGCACCCTGAGCCCCCCATGCACACCCATGGGCACCCCCAGCACCCCATGCCCACTCATGAGCACCCCTGGCACCCCGTGCCCCCCCCCCCCCCCTCACTCACGGCAGGGTACAGCTGGAGGACAAGGAGCCCCCCATGGGCACGAGGCCCGGCCGCCCGCGTGCCCAGCAGCCGTGCCACGTTGTCGTGCTCCATCAGGGGCAGCCCGTGCACGGCTCGCTCGGCTGCGAAGCGCCCGGCCGCCCCGGCCACGAAGGCCTTGATGGCCACCGGCCGCTGCTGGAGGGTGCCCTGCCACACCGCTGAGAAGCGTCCGGCCTGCAGCACCTGCCGGTGCACACAGCACCCATGGGTGCCCATCGTGACACCCAGCGTGTCCCCGCTGGGTGGTGGGATCCCATCCGGGGCTGGGTGGCCCCAGCTCCAGGGACAAGCAGCTCTGGGCACCCATGGGTGACCCCTGGAGCCCCAAGCCCCTACCCTCAGTGCTGGGCACCCACGGGTGCCTCCCACTCCTGAGCAGCCCC
Organism: Falco punctatus; assembly: GCF_963210335.1. Lineage (NCBI taxonomy): Eukaryota > Metazoa > Chordata > Aves > Falconiformes > Falconidae > Falco > Falco punctatus. The sequence goes on along the minus strand of NC_137598.1, from coordinate 5,452,703 downwards.
AGATGCCCCCGTACCCAGGGATGCCCCCGCACCCATGGGTGTCCCCAGGCACCCCACACCCAGGGAGCCCCAGGCACCCATGGGTGTCCCTAGCCCCAGGTACCCCCTCACCCAGGGATCCCCAGGCACCCATGGGTGTCCCCAGCCCCAGGTGTCCCCTGGCACCCCACACCCAGGGAGCCCCAGGCACCCATGGGTGGCCCCCCCGGGATTCCCCATGGGTGTCCCTCAGCCCGTGGGTGCCCACCCCATGGGTGCCCCTCGTCCCGCAGGTGCCCCGTTACCTGCAGGAAGCGCAGTGCAGGCAGGTCTGGGCTGGGGGGCTCTGGGGCAGCCTCGATCCCCTGGCACCCCCGGGGTGGCTGCCCTGCGTGGGTCCTTGCCCATCGCAGCCCTGGCACAGGGACATGTGGGACACAGGGACAGAGCCCCCCCCACCCCCCCAGGGACCCCCCATAACCAGGGGGGACCTCGGGACACCAGAGACTTTCAGGACCCCCCCCACCCTGGGGACAGGGGGGATGTGGCACCCTGGGACCCCCACACCCAGGGACGCCTGCATCCTGGGGAAACCGGGGACAACCCCCCCGGGCGCCTCCTCCCAGGGCTCCCCAGGACACCAGGGACCCCCCTGCCCCAGGGGTGACATGATGCTTGGGGACACCCCCACCCTGGGAAACCTGCACCCTGGGGACACCAGGGACGCAGCATTTGGAGACACCCAAACCCAGGGGACACGGGGTAGGGGGTGGGCTGTGCCTGGGGGTCCCCACGTCCCACCCCACGTTCCCATCCCTACCGAGGATGGCCAGGCAGCTGAGGAGGAGGAGGAGGAGGGGGCCAGCACCCCACAGCCACAGGGGCCCCACAGCCCCCACAGGGCCGGGCACTGGGGACAGAGGCTGCAGTGACACGGGGCCCCCCCACACCTGGTGGGGACCCGGGTGGGTGGCCCCCTTTTGTTTGGATCGCACAGGTTCCCCAGTCCCCTATAGGTCCCAGGTCCCCCCCATGGGTCCCCCAGTCCCCCCCCAGGTCCCCTATGTGTCCCAAGTCGCCCCCCCCCCCAGGCCTCCAGCCCCCCCCTGGGTCCCACATCCCACTAGGTGTCCCCTGAAGGTCCCCATGGGTCCCCCCAGTCCCCCATGCAGCCCCAGCCCCTCTCCCCAAGCGTCCCCCAGCACCCCCAACCTCCTGGTGGATCATATCCAGCCCCCCAGTGCCCCCCAGCACCTGGGCCATGCTGGGGCCCCCCCAGCCCCGTCCCTGTCCCGCTGGCGTTGCCGTTGCAGAGGTGGCCGTGGCAGAGGCAGACGAGGACGGCACCGCCGGGGGGTCCCGCGGGGCTGGGGGCGCAGGTGGGAGAGGGGCAGGTGGCCCCCCCCCCCCCCCCCCCAGCAGCCTGGGGACACCGCAACCGTCACTGGGGCGCCCCACGGTGCTGGCAAGGGGACCCCCAAGCCCAGGGAAGGGGCAGGGGGCCAGGCTGGACCCCCCTCCCCAGGCCCCCCCCGCAGCGCTGCTCCGGCCCAGCGCCTCTGTAGCTGCTTCTCAAGGCCAAGGTCAAGCGCAGCAGCTGGGAAGGGACCCAGGCTCCGGCCTCCCAGCACCTCCCCCACCCACCAACGGCCCCTCAAGGCAGGATCAGGCCCCTCTATCCTGCCCCAGCCCCTTCTGCCCCCCCCCAGTACCCTCCCAGGGCAGGATCAGGCCCCTCTATCCTGCCCCAGCCCCTTCTGCCTCCCCCCCCAGTACCCTCCCAGGGCAGGATCAGGCCCCTCTATCCTGCCCCAGCCCCTTCTGCTCCCCCCCAGTACCCTCCCAGGGCAGGATCAGGCCCCTCTATCCTGCCCCAGCCCCTTCTGCTCCCCCCCAGTACCCTCCCAGGGCAGGATCAGGCCCCTCTATCCTGCCCCAGCCCCTTCTGCTCCCCCCCAGTACCCTCCCAGGGCAGGATCAGGCCCCTGCCCCGGCCCGTTCTGTTCCCCACCCCTCCCCTGGGCAGGATCAGGCCCCAGCCCCTCTCCCACCAACGCTCCAGGACAGGATCAGGCCCCTTCTCCCCCCCAGGACAGGACGAGGCCCCCCCATATCGGGATGCATCCCCAGGGGGGTGGGGGGGGGGTCTCACCCTGCACCAGCGCGTGGCTCTGGTTCCAGATGCCGATGCAGCACTGGCCGGGGGGGCAGCGGACGGTGCCAGCCTTGGCCCCCCCCGGGCCCCCCAACCCACCCCGCACGCTGGGATGCTTGTAGGAGACGCAGCTGAGATTGTAGGGGCCTGGGGGGGGGGGGGGGGGGGGGGGGCAGAACACAGTGATGATGGCTTCAAGCCGCCCCCCCCGCCCCCCAAAAATATCCTCCTCTCCTCCCCTCCCACCCCCCAACAACCACCACCAGCACCCTAGGGTGGGGGGTCCCCAGCACCCACCTGGTGGCCCCGGCGCCAGCCCCATGGGTGCCTCCGGCTGCAGGAGGGAGCTGGCAGGATGCGTGCGGGGGCCGGTGGGAAGAAGAAAGCGGGCCCTGGCCGGAGGCAGCCCCCGGGGAGGAGGAGGAGGAGGAGGAGGAAGGTGCTGCCCCCGCAGCAGGGAGGAGAACAGGATGGGGTACCCTGGGTAGCAGCCACTCCCCACCCTGCATCACCCAAAGCCCCAGCACCCCCCCAAGGCACTGCCGCCCCCCCCAGACTGAGCACCCTGCCCTCAGTTCCCCCCCTCCGCCCCAGCTCTACCTGGTGCTGTGCCTCAGTTTCCCCACCCGGGGACAGACACCGCACCCCCCCCCCTCCCCCCGGGCCGTGCTCCCCCAGGTGACCCCCCCGCAGATCTCCAGACAATGCCAGCGACTCGTGTTTATTACAAAAAAGAAATCGTCATTCCCCATTTACAAAGGAGCCCCCAAAAAACTAACATTTTAATCTAACTCTTTTTGTACAAAAAAATAGCACTTCGGGGGGGGGGGGGGGGGGGGAGAACAAACCTGAACAAACCCCCCAAAAACACGTTTTGAATGCTATTACATCAGCCACCAGATTAAAAAAAAAAAATAAAATAACACACCCCCCCAAAAAAAAAAAATCATATATAGCACAGACATGACAAGATCAAACAGTCTTGACAAGGAGAGAGAAATTATTGCCGGTGTGGAGGGGCCAGATCCTGCGGGACCCCCCGCCCCCCCCCGCGCTGCATAGACAACTGGCCCCAGCCCCCCGAGATTAACGGGTGACAACGGTGGATTAAAGCTGGGAGATGGGGGAAGCCTTGGGGATGGACCCGGCCCCCCCAGTTTCTCCCCCCCTGCCCCCCCCAACACCTATAAAAGTCTGGGGGAGGTGGGGACGGAGCAGGGGCTTGTCCCCAGCCTGTCACCCCCTCGTCAAGGCACGTTTTCGTGTCCCCCCCCCAGCCCAGGAATGGCTGGAGGTGTTCTGGGGGGCTGCTGGGGGAATTTGGGGAGGGGGGTTGGGGTGCACAGAGCAGGGGAGGGGCCCGGAAGCTGCAGAGCCAAAATGGGGATGATTGGGTGGTCCAGCTGCTCCCCCCCACCCCCCACCCCCTGATCTTCTGACCCCCCAAAACAGAGAGGGGGGTGAAGACCCCAGGCTCTGTGCGCAGCCCACCCCGGGGGGACCCCGCCAAGGGCTCCCCCTCCCTCCCAGCTGCGTTTCCATAGGAAAATTAAGCTCCATCAGGGACAACAGGGAAATCACCGGGGGACACACACAGCACGGGACACCCCAAAACCCCACGCAGAGCCCGTCCCCTCGGCGGGGTCTCGGGATCGGGGTTTGGCACTTGACTCCCGCTCGGCACAGGGTGGGCTGGGACGGAGCAGAGCCGGTGAGCGCAGGGGGCTTGGGGGGGTCTCGGGGACCCCCACGTTAACGGGGGTGAGGGGAAAAAAAAAAAAACAAAACCAAACCCAAAAGAAATTATCAACAATTAAATTAAAAAAAAAAAATAAAAATCCTATTTTCTACCAATTCTCTGTAGCTTCCAGTATCGAGGAGGGGAGGAGACGGACACGACGCGCTGGGGAACTCATAGTGCTTCACAGATTATTAAAATACAAATGCTTAAAGTTTCCTATATAAAAATATACAAATGCAAAAATATATATCGAGAGAGAGAGAGCGCGGAAAGATCGGCCGGAGGAATTGCCAGGCTCGCCGCCTCCCTCCCTGCAGAGCTTCTTCTATTAAAAAAAAAAAAACAACAAAAACAACCACAAGGTAAAAACACCTTCACGCTTCACAGTTTGGCTGGGGTTTGCCGCGATGGATCAGCCCCGGGGGGTCCTGGTTCGGATTCGGGGGGGGGGGGAGTCCCCGGCTCCGGCGAGCCCACCCTGCCATGGGAAGCGTCCGAGCAGTTTGGTAGAAAATTGGGCCCCTGGGGGTCTGGGGGGGGCCTGGGGGGGGGAGGGGGCGCGGGTTGAACTCCTCTCCAAGGGGCTTCCCAGCCCCCCCTGAGCAACCCTGACCCCCCCCCTGCCACCTCCCTCCCGGTGGTCCCGGCTGCGCTGGAGCCCCCCGGGCGGAGCAGCCTCCTGGTTGTCCCCAGGCGGGGGAATCACACGCTTCTAGAAAACTCCAGGGCAGACCCCCGGGTGGGGCGGGAGGGAGGTCCGGGAGCTCAGCACCCTCTCCTCCCGTGAACCTCGCTCCCACCGCCGCAGCCTGCTCTCCTCGGCTCAGCCCCCCCTCCGAGCCCCCCCCCGGGCGCTCTCCTGGCCGCTCACACCCGCTTCGTGCTCGTCTCACCCCAAAATTTCTGCTTGAAAACAAGAAGAGGTTTCACCGGAGACCTCCCTGCAGCCGGGGAGGGGGCGGCAGGGACCCATGGCCCACCGCTGCCTTGTTTCGGGGATGAAGTGAAGGTTCCCCGTGAGCTCTGCGTCACCCTGAGATGAAATCCCCCCCAGTGTCGGGGGGGGCGGCGCAGGACCCCCCCCCACGGCGGGCAGGGAGCCCCTGCCTGCTTACAGCCGGAGGGGAAAGGGCAGATATTGTCTCGAGCGGAGCAGGAAGAGGAGGGTGTGGAGGAAGAACGGAAGAGGACTGAGCCGTCCTGGTCCTCCCAGGGTGGGAAAAGCTGGGCATTGGAAAACCAAAAGGGTTTTCCTGGAACCGTCCCCATTTCCAACACCCCCTCCTCTTTTTTTTTTTTTTTTTTTTTTTTTAAGGAGGAAGCACGAGGAGCCACCTCCAGCAGCCTCCCAGCAAAACCCAAGAGGTGACGGCCCCATCGTGTGTCCCCTTCCATGCTTCACCCTCGCCACTGGGACCTCTCCGGGGTGGAAGAGCATCGTCTTCCACTGACCAGCTCCGCGGGCGCTGACTTTCTGTAATTATTATTATTCTTAAGACCAACAGCGGCCGGAAAAAAAAACCCCAAACTATAGACATTTTCCCCGAGGACCTCCCGAGCCGTCTCCCACCGTACCGGGTCCCAGACCCTCTGCTGAATAGTTTGAGTGAACCTGCACGAAACCCTTTAACAAATCGATTCCACGTGTAGAGTCACCGCTCAGCCTGCCAGAGCGAGGATTAGAAAAGCCAAAGGAAAAGGATCTTCGCAAAGAAGATGGCTGGAAAATAAAGATCAAAAAGTCCAGTGAAGAGCAAGGAGAGGGCAGCTGTTTTTACAAGGGGCAGATGGGGGGGGGGCGCGGAAAAAACAACAAAAAAACAAAGCCTCACCCAAATAATTACAAAGAAATTAAAGAACAACCTAAAAGCAAAGCGTACAAAAAAGGCCAGGGGAGTTGGGGTGGTTTTTTTCCTTTAAGATTACAATGTAAAATGTAATACAAGGTCTGAAAGACAGCTCAGGCACTGTCTGAACTGCCCCAGAGGGTCAACCTGCTCCAAGATAAGGCATCAAAGAGACCAAGCCATGGTCGCAGCAAAATCTCTCCTCTCTCAAACAAACACATTTTATATTTTTATATATATAATAATAATATAGAATCTTTTTTTCTTCTTTTTTTTTTTTTTCTTTTTCTTTTTTTGGTTTTTTTTTTTTTGTTTGTTTGTTTGTGGTTTTTTTGCTAAAAAGTATTTCAAGAATTGTATACTTTTACCAAGGCATGATGGCGTCGAAGGCTAGCTACGGAGGGGCAGACGGATCTCGGGGGGGGAGTGGAGGAAGGGAGGGAGGGGGAGTGGAAATAATCATAATAAGGTCAAGCCGAAATTAAAAAAAAAAAAAAAAATATATATATATATAGCTCTGGCCTTCGTGTGTGGTCACTGGGCCCCGGAGGTTGGACAGCTCGAGGGTTGCGATCCCAGGTAAGAGGAGCTGGGCTTTAGTGCTGGAGGGCGACAAGGGAGAGCCGCCCTCGTGGTGAAAGTAGCTCCCGTCTCCGTCTCCGCTTGCCTCTCGGCCCTGTGCCGCCCGGCGCCGCCGTGTCGCCCGCCGGTGCCCGCGTCCCGCTTCGCCCTCAGAACCCGTTGCCGCTGATGTTGATGGACTGGAGGTCGGCCACCTGCATCACGTTGATGCCGCTGCTGGCCAGGCGGGCGATGCCCTCGGGGCAGATGGCTTCCATGGCCACCATGTTGGTGGCGATGAGGGCCGAGGGGGTGGCCCCGCCGTTACCCTCCGCTGAGGCCCCCGTGTCCATGGGGACGGCAGAGACGTTCATGGCCACGTTGTTGGCCGCGCCTCCCTTCTTGTTCTGGTGGGTCTTGATGTGCTTGGAGAGGTGGTCGCTCCGCATGAAGCGCTTGGGGCACTCCGGGCAGGCGAACTTCTTCTCCCCTGGGAGAAGGGATGGAAAGAGGGGTGAGGCGGTGGCCAGGCTGGCTCCCATCACAGCCCAGACCGGCAGGAGGATGAAGGATCCCAGGGGAAGCAGCATCCCAGGCCCTACCTGTGTGTGTGCGCTTGTGCCGCTGCAGCTCGTCGCTCCGGGTGAAGCGCTTCCCGCAGAGGATCCAGGTGCAGACAAAGGGCCGCTCCCCGGTGTGCCACCGCAGGTGAGCCCGCAGGTGAGAGGTTTTGCCGTACACCTTCCCGCAGCCCGGGATGTGGCAGATGTGTTGCTTTTTTTTACCTGGATCCCCAGAGCTCCTAAAAAACCAAGAGTCCAAGGGTAAGAGATAAAAAAAACCTGAAAGCTCCAGCTGGCTGGAGGGAGGGAAAATGGGACCAAACAATGCACTTCTGGGGTTTCAGCCCTCTCCAGGGGCTCGGAGGTTGCCGGATCCGCGGTGGAGCAGCCTTACCTTCCCTCGCTGTCTTTGCAGTAGGGGCAGGTACATGCTTCCCTCCGCACTTTCCGTCCCTGCTGAGGCTGCGGGTCCGGGCTCGTCTCTCCTTCCTCCACAGCCGCGTTCTCGTCTCCCAGCCCGTCTCCGCTCGTGCCGTGAAGACCCAGCTGAGCGCTGTGGTCACCTGGAAGAAAACACAGGAGGTTACTGCGGGTCCTCATTGGCAAAGCCCCCAGCAGCAAGAGGGAAGCAAGAGGGGCTTTTCCCAGCCTTTCCCCACTGCAGCTGCAAAGCCGGGAGGGTCTCAGCTTGATCGAGCCGTAGGAAGTCATTAATTCCAGCTTCTCCCTTGGCTTTCCACCGGCTCCGGTGTTTTCAAGCCCTGAGAATCCCCCGCTGAGCTTTCCCTAAAGCCCTGGAGCTCTCCGTGTTCTCCACAGCCCCCAGCAAAGTGGGGTCCCCCCAGTGTCGCCCCACATTTCGGTCTGTGTCCTCTGCTTTTGTCCAGAGGAGAGACAAGAGCTGTGTCTCAGGAGAAACAGCCCCCCCTGCGCCCCCCAGCCGCCTGCCCGCTATTCTGGCTATTCCAGCTCACCTGGCACGGAAAACAGCAAAAACCTAAACTGAGCATCAAAACATTGCTGAGGGAACCCCGGGCTTCTCCAAATCACACTGTGTCACCGACCTCACCAGGGTCCCTCCCTCCCCCCCCCCTTTGTGTTTTTGGGCTGAAAGAGGCAGATTTCCCTTTGCAAACATCTCTCCGGCTTAAACCTGACGAAAGCAACAATCCAGGAGCAAATCTACAGAGCAGATGTGAACCCTCCTGCCAACCACTCCCCCCACCCCCAAAAAAAGGCAGCGATAAACAAAGTGGGCAGGAAGACCGTAGTCTTCAGCAGCATCCATCAGCAAAGATATTATCGGCACGCGCTCACTGGTTAATTACTGCGATTACAGAAAGGAATATATATATATAAAGTTGAAAAATCATCTGGCGCTGCTGGCGGAGCATGGTCCCTCCCTCTCTCGAGGAGCAATTCCCAATTACAAAAGCCGTAGGAACCGCAGGGTAGTGCTGACGAGCTCCCAAATGCAGACAAACATAAACCGTTCGTAACGGGGGGGCTGAGGGGTAGGAAGTTTTTAAGCCTATCAGTTTTCATTGCCATTTTATTGCTCTACGCTTATGCTGTCATCTAATTGCTTCTCCAATAACCCCATCTACACTTCACAAGTGTTTTATTTCCCTTCAAGCTCCGCTGCTTGATTATTTTCATGCTGAAAAGCCAGAGCGGGCGCAGAGACGACAGGCTGAGTAATCTCTTTTCAGCTGCAATTAACATATGCCAATAGGTCTAACAGCAGATTTAGAGCCGAGACGCTTCCGCCGGATGGGTGGCAGCATCCTTGGCTGGCTACAGGCTGTGATTCAAGCCCAAAATTCACCTTTTTCCTATCAACTCCCTCGCAAGCAGGCAGCCAGGGTTGAGACCGCTGCCCAAACACGGTGGTGTTCGAACACAGAGCTGAGAAAAAACACACGTGGGTGCAAACACACACATGGGTGCGCTTGTCCCCCACAGCGAACGACACCGTGCTCTGCTGCTCCTTCCAGAGATCCTCTCCCATGGCTGGGAAATGAGGGTGTCAGGGCGAGTCCTGCCCAAAAACACCCATCTGGGGGATTTCCTGATGCTGCTTTGATCAGCAGCTGCCCGGCTGGCTCCAGCGAGGATGAGTTAAGGGGAAGCACCGCGCCAGCCAGCCCTGCCAAAGGCTGATGGGGACGCTGGGGTGTGAGGGATGTCGTGCTGCCCTGGGAACACTGGCTCACTCGCTCCATCTCCTCTTCCCAGCACCTGGAAGCTGCTTCTTAAACAGGGAGCAGAAACATCACAGAGCTGTGGTTTCCAGAGCTGGCATTCCCAAAATACAATCCAGAGCCGTGTGATGACAGGGCTGCAGGTACAAAGGCCACCTCCCCGGCATGGGGACCGAGATGCTGCCGCTGGTGGTGGTACCGCAGGAGGCCAGCACAGCCTTTTGAGAAGCCCTGCTGGGACAAGTACCTTCAGCAAAGCGGCGAAATTTTGCTTTAAAAACCTGATGTAGCCATGCAGGAGGCAGCACAGCAAGCATCCACAGGAGAGGCGCTGAAGGAGGATAAACTTTAGGCTTACACTGGCCCAAAACATCCGCTGGCCACACGCTGGGCTCTTCCTGCGGCTGCAAGGGAGTTTTTGAGAGCCTGGAGCCAGCGAGGGGGGCCTGAGAAGTTTCTGGCAGCTGGCAGCCTTCCCCGGCCCCACGGCTCGGCTGTTACCAGCAGGTGTCAGTGGTACCCTGGCAGAGCTCGACAGAGGGGCTGGGGCAGGGGCCCTCGCTCCAGAAGGGACCAGAGCCACCTGGAAGAGATCCCTGGCAACCTGGGCCACCGGCCAGCTCGCGCCGCGATGCCCAGCAGCTCCGCGGTGGCATTGCCAATGACCTGCATGGCGCAGCCCAGCTGTGCTCCACCGCTGGGCTTCCTCCAGCAAGACGAACAGCTTTGCTCCCACTCCTTTGGGCCACAGCGGCATCGACAGGAGCTTCGCTCTCCCAGGCAGGAGCACGCACACAGGGAGGCTCGGGATTAGGGCTGGCTGCTCTGCCCCCCATGTCCGCAGGGGTCCAGATTTCCTGGGAGAGGGCAGCGCCAGGCAAGCCTTTGCCACTGAGGACCGAGACACCCAAAGCACCAAAGCAACAACCAGAAGGGCTGCAATCGAGGCAACGAAGCCTGACTCATCTGCTCGCCTCATCTCTACTTACGTCACGCTGGGGCCCGTTTGTCCACAGGGGGACGAGGCACGTGCCACCATCCCAGGCAGAATCCAGGATGTCATCTGTGGTGTGGCGAGGGGCTGTGCCAGCATGTCGGGGCCCCAGCATCACGTGTCAAAGGATGGTGCTGGCCCCAAAGATGATATAACCCCACGGATGGTCCCCTCCGGTCCGCACCAGGGCAGGAGGGAATGCTCAGCTGTATCATGGCTGAAAGATGCTGCAGGTAACACCCATGACCGATACACCTGGACCAGTCCAGCCCCGGCACAGGGCTCCCGCGCGGCAGTAGCACTACTAACTGCAACAGCGTAGGTTGTGTCTGCCCTTGCACTGGGACACCAAAGTGGAGAGGAATATTGCTGGCCAACAAGCAGCAGCGACCAGGCCAGCTCTGGCGCGCTACTGCGCAGGAGGAAGGAAACTGTTTGTCCCTCCAAAGGGGACACAATTCTAAGCACCACTCAGAAATCTTGGCTAGGTCCTCCCGTACCTCATCAGCAAAACTCCTGCGCTCCCCGCAAAGTCCAGCAATTTTAGGACAAAACCTTTTCAGTTGGTCCCCCCCGCCAGCTCTTGCAACATATGTTTACAGTCTAAAACCAGCATGGAGGGAACCAGGAAGGCTTTGGGGTTTTTTTTTAAGCTTTATAAGCCAACGACGACAGCTTGCATTACAGCGACAGATTAGAGATTTCCCTGTCACGTATGTGCTGTCCAGGGAGAGCTGCTGTAAAAAGGAAGGAGAAGACACACACGCTCTCCCCAAAATACGCTTGGGAGGGGGAGAATCCAGCCCTGATGTCTTGGAATGGCTTCAATCTTCAAACATGCAAAAGCCTACACAGCATTTTATAGTCTGTTGGCATGTCATATGGAGGGGAAAAAACCCAAATCCTCCTTCTGGTAATCTATGGCTCACATCTAATTAAGGTATAAATAAATTACGGCGAAAGAAGACAGATCTTGCACATACACGCTTCATTCTTCGCATATCAGGACGCGCCGAAGTCTCCAGAATATTGCAGTTTCAGGGGAAAGCTTGGCAGAGAGAAATCATCTGGATAATTTATGTTTATTATCTCCACTAATATAGATTACTTCTAAGACTAAAGCTTTCATGAAGGCTGCCAAGCCCCTGGTCCATGTTCAGGTCATTGAAGTCCTGAAAAAAATATATTAATAGAGCAAGGAGGGGGATTTAATCCTTGGAAAACCCTGGGGAGCAAAGCGGGACTTCCCTGTGAAGACAGGCGACAGGAGCTGACCCTGCTTTGCCGCGCCTGGCCGCGGCACCGGACTTGTTTCTGCCCGAAGGAGCCCCTGCTCCAGCAGCATGGGGTGGGGGTACCGGCTGCCGAGACCCCCCCCAGAAGAGGGGGAGTCATTTGCTGGTCTTACACTAAAAAGACCCAAGCACCCAAGTCTTGGCTTGCGACTTCTCTCAAGACAAGGTGTTTCTTGTCTTCTAACTGCTTGTTGGAGAAAAAAATACTTCAGTTTAGTCGTTTTATTTAGCAAACTAAAATGAGGTGAGAAATGCCCTGTGGATAGAAGAGAGGAGCATTTTTAGATCCACCCCAGCTGACCTTAGGAGAGGGGAAACAGACTCAATGTTCATTTTTAGGAAGGTTCTAGGGAAAAAAAAAAAAACAACCAACCCAATCAAACAACGCAGTTTCTTGTGCAAATTCTGCAACACCGGCAGCTGCAACGCTGCAGAGGCAGGAGAGGAAGAGGGGGGTAAGTCGTCACCACGCAAAGTGGGGCACGCATGACAAACCGGTGTCAGCTTCCAGGCGCAATGAAAAGAGGCAAGAGGAAGTTTTAAGGCGAAAAGAAAGGGCAGCAAAACCCAGCGGCACGCCGCCCTGGGGCTCCCCCATCCTCTCGGCGCATCTCTTGCAGCAGACAACAGACAGCAGGCATGCGCCTGAAAAAAAAACACCCCAAAATTAAACCTTTCCTGCTCACAGCTCAAGTTCTCCCTGTTCCCTCCTGCTCTTTAGCGTGGCAGCACCTCGCCGGTGCTTGCTGCTCTCCCCAAAACACACCAGCTCTGCTCCAGACAGATCAAAGACAATTAAGCTGCACTTGCTACATACAAAGGAACAAAGCAGGTTTTGTAATGCAGTCCCCTTGATTTTTATCTCGTTTGATTTCCTTGCTAATTTGCAAAATGAGTTAATCTGCAGTAGGAAGTCATTCATGTAAATTAGCTGAGCTCTCACTTAGTAATTCTTCGGAGTTAGGACGGCAGGTTACGGACGGCGGAGCAGGGAACACACGGTGCCCGGCTGCGTAAGATGGTGCAGTTTTGAAGTCTGACTGCAGCACGTTCAGTAATTGCGTTTTAATCTGGAGTTTAATGACTTAAAAAGCCACACGGCAAGTTCTGTGATATCCTTTAATTGTTAGAGGTTTCTCTGCGTCACAATAAATTACACTTCCTTTGGAGAAGAAATAAATAGGGACGGAGCGCTTTGGGTCAAGAACGAGGTGGGCTGCAAGGGGAGCCAGAGCTGCATCTCCTAGCCCTGTGACGCACGGGCAGAGGCAAAGGCGAGCTGGGAAATCACCCCGTCCAACCTGCGCGATCCCTGACCCCCCAGGACTTGCTAAATACCTTTGTCGCGCTGCAAACTGAAACACGGATCTCCTTTGCCCTTTTAATTCCCATCTGGATCGCCGCAAAACTGGGATGAAGCCTCTAGATCTGCCAAAGCCTTCACCGGGGTGGCCTTGCCAGGGTGAACCAGACCACCATCACCCCGCCGCATAGGCAGGTCCTACCAAACCACTCCAGAAAAGAAATCAGGTTAGTTAAAAAGAGAAGTCCCCGATGATGTGTCAAGAGCACAGGAAGGAAGAAAGTGCCCAGCTGAGATGGGGAAGGGCGATCCCCGTGACCACCGAGGAGGAGGAGGAGAGCTGCAGCCCGAGCCCAGCCCAAAGCACACTCAGGAGACAGGGAAATCCCCGCAGGCATCTCTCGCTGCACCTGAACCTCTGTCTGTCTCCCTCCCCGCCGCAGTCAAGGGCGGATGCTTTTTCCGAGTCACAAAGCCCGTGTTTTTAATCACGCCCCTCTGCAGAGTGGGGGAATTCGTGCCCGTATCGCTCGCGGCATCTATCCTGGATGTCCTGCGCTGGGATGGGGAGATGGGTGGATGGCCTGAGCCACTCCGAGGTGGGAGCCAGTGCCCTGAGAGCCGATGCTGGGGAAAGGAGCCACACTGAAACCACCCCTGGTCCTCGGGCGCCAGGCTCCAGCTCCTGCAAAGGGGCGATAAAGACTATGCTCCCCGGCGAGGAGGCGGCGGGGCTGAGGTCAGCACAGATAAAAGGAAGGGGAAGATTAGGGCCCAGCGAGACGGTCCGGGGCTGGGCGAGGAAACCCTTTTGTAGGGAGTCACAGGGTGCACAGCACCCAACCAGTCCAACCAGCACGGCTGCCAACCTGCTCCCATTCCTGGGCGGGCGAGCCCCAGCCTCGAGGAGGAGGAGGAGGAGGAGGAGCAGAGCCACCCCATGGAGTCCCAGGCCCACAGCAGCTTTGTGTGGGGCACAACCTCGCTGGGACGAAGCCACGCAGCAGCTCTGTATTGGGATCGCTCCCTTTTGCCAAGCAGACCCCAGGATCTCTCGGGATTTGTGTAATTTCTTCAGTAAACCACCCTCTTTATTATGGCAAAGAGAGAGGTCAGCCAAGGAAGCTGGGAGCATATCTAAAGTCCAGCCCAGCTAGAGTTTAGAGAAGGAAATTTCACAATATAATTATTTTGTGACGCGATGTCATGGGTGTAATGAAACAAACAATTACAGCGTGTTAAGGAGAGATCCTGTCAGGGCTTGCTGGCCTGCGATTGACTCCGATTTTCCCCTCCCCTCTGCAGATGATGCCATGTGGATGTCTCATCAAGGCCCTGCTACAAAGCTTCCCTTAAAAACAGAAAATAGGAGACAATCAGGTCTTTGTGTCAGTGCCCCGACGGCTGGGAAAAGCCCTGTAAGAACAAAGTCACAGCAGAGAGCTGGGGATGCATTTGGTAAACAGATTTCGAAGGGTTACTTCCCCCACGAAGGCTTTTTTTCAGGAGGATGTCCTTGCTATGTCCCACTGCTCGATTAGACCACAAGCTTCATCCAAATGATAGACAGAGCCCCGAGAGGGAGCTGGTGCTGCCAAAACGCCCCGGGCAGGGGCACGGCTTGGGGCTGGCACATCTCCCTGGTCCCACCAGTGCTCCGGACACCCTACCAGCCCCATCCATCCTCCCCCTGGAATAAAACATCCTTTAGCGCTCACAAAACAAGGGGCTCAGATGAGGGGCTGAACTGCAGTGCTGACCTAATGGGAAGGCAGAGGCAGACGCCTGTTTACCCAGCACATACCTCAGCCAGGCAGGGCTCCATCTCCAAGGCACGTGGCTCCGAGCAGCGGGACGCTGCCAGGGACAGGTACGTGGGGCAGAGCCACTTCGCTGGCAAAACTACACGGACACGGAGCTAAAAAAAGTCCCTCTCCTCCTCCCTAGAGCTCAGTCAAAAGGGGAAGAGAAACCCCAGTGTCGCAAACTTCTTGAAATCGCCCCCACCCCGACTGCCGCAAAGCCTCCACACGAAGGGGCCTCATGCACGATGTCACCCCCCCGAGCAGGCCAGCGCTGGGGTGACATTTGGGTGACGCTGCTCTCTGGGGTGAGGACCCCACCGAGGCGTCTGTGTCACAACACCCACCTCTGCACTAGTACACTCACAGAAGAGCACCCAAAAACCTCTCTCCTTCAACCCAGGGGCAGCCCGGCTGCCCACTCGCGTGGGGAGCAGCGGCGTGCAAGCCCACGCACGGGTTTTGGGCAACGCCAGCCGAGGACGTCTCCTCACCCGCTCCGGGGCTGCCTTCCCCTCGCAGCAGAACCGGCCACAAGGCTTGTTGGCCCACATACCAACCCATGACGGTCACGGACCTTCTCATGCCTCTGCCACGAGGGCTAATTCACAGCCCATCTAAGGCCGAGGAGGAGGCGGCAGTGGCGGAGGTGGCAGCCTGCAAACCACCTAATTAATACAAACACAGGCCGAGTTACATTTGCACAGAGCACCCGGCTCTGCCTCACACCCCGGAGCAAAAAATCTGATTTTTGAAGACCTTTTCAAGGTGTCATTTTTCTCCAGGGGGGGTCTTTCCCCCTGTCGCTTTGCAGAATGGAAAGTGAAAAGCAGAAACCTCCTCAGCAACTCACCCTCAGACCTCACGAGGGGCTGAAGGCCACAGCCTGGAGAAGTCCCCCCTGCCCACGGCCTGGAGCAGCCTGGCAGCAGCCGAGCCAGGACAGCGGAGCGGCTGTCAGCCCTGAAGCCGAGCCGAGCTCTTCGAGGCAGCTACACTAAAGCAGATCTGCAGGGAAGCAGTAGGAAACACGGCGGCTGCGAAACAGGGAGGCAGCTGGGGCACATGCTCTGCTACCGAAACCCCTCGCCACACACCCCCTTCTCCCTGCCACACGTGGCAAAACCCAAGGGGCCGGGACGACCAGCTGCCAGTTTCTCCTCCCAAGCAAACCTGGGTTCTATTTCCCATCCACCTCCCTTGGAAGCGGAGGAGCTTTTTCTGCTACAGAAAACCCTCCCAACTCTTAGCCTCGAGCAGAAAGCGAGCACAGAAAGTTCCAGCACACGTGGTGTGCACTCACAGAGCCGGCGGCAGCTGAAGAGGAGGCTCCTCATGGAAAAATGTTCAGTGATTTGGACAACAGGCACAGTTGGCAACAAACCGCTCCCTTAAATCGCCATCGGGAGAGCTCGGACCGGGAGGGGTCCACGCTCGCAGCCCCCCAGCGCGGCAGAGGATGGCTCAGCTACGAGGCCATGGTGTGGATGGAGGTGATGCACCCAGTGGAGGGTCCACAGGAGCTCAGCACCCACGGAAGAGGGGCCATTTGCAAGGGGGACAAACAGATCCATCACCACATCCTGACAGACCCAGCTAAGAGAAAAAACCTCCTCCAGCTCGGAGTTACACCACGCAAACCATACGACTGGATCAGCGCCAGAAAGCTTTCTGTCCCAGCCGCAGCCTCTGGGACCTCGTCCTGGAAGCCCAACCTACGGTTCCCTCGAGATGGGGCTCTCGGTGAGTCCCCACCAGCCCTTTGAAACCTGAACTCTGCTCTGGCTTTTCAAACCGAACAACATCAAAAGCGTTGTCTGAACGTCACTTCCTCCAAGCTAAGGAAGAGCAAGGCCCTCGGCCGCGGCTCTTGGTGCAGCTGCCAGCGTCAGATGGTGAATTCGTCACCGCGGATCAAGAGCTAAATATGCTGCTGAGCAAAAAAAAAAAAAAAAAAAAAAAAGAGGAGGAGGAGGTGGCTTCCCAGTGTGAGTTCGTTGGATGGGTGGTCTCTGGAACGTTCCTCCCTGCCCCACCTCTGAGGGCAGAGTCAGGCACAAATACAGGAACTAGGAGTTGCCCATGCGTTTCTCCAGGCACCTTCAAAACAAGAAACAAGCACGCCTCGACACAAGCAGCCCCAGCGGGCTGTGGGGCAAGGGGATCCCACCGAACTCGGGTGGGCAGAGGCCACAGGGACCCTCTGCCGCCTGCACTTCCACGTATAAAAGAGGTGACACGCTGTCAGCTCCCCTCTGGGTGCAAAAACAAGCGTGTTTTAGCACAAGTGGGTCTCTCTCTACTCAGGGAAGTCCAAGGATCAGGCTAATCCCGACTGCAGCGCAGTCTGTAATAAACCCGTGGATGCCTGCAAGCCAAGCTGCTGTAGCAACAGCCCAAAATAATGCTGCAAAACAACTCCAGGAGAGCAGCCGCCTCCTCTCGCGAGAAGGAAGCACGAGTCGGATTGAGCAACATTTTTTGCTGCCTCTCAGCTGTGACTAAATCTAGCAACTGCCTTTTTAGCCAGAGCCAGAACAAAAAAAAAAAAAAAAAAAAAAAAAAAAAGACGAAGAAGAAGAAAAACACTGGAAAAGCAAGTGGAGCTCCTTTTCAGCACCGATTTCTTCCAGAGCAGGAGCTTACAGCCCCCTCATGCAGGCAGGCACAGCATTTCCAAGGGGAAGACACACAGCCTCAAGCACACAACCTCGTGTCCACACCCCCCCGTGTCACATCCCCGGCCTGGTGGGAGCTTTTGAGAGATGACAGGACTGATCCAGGTGGGACCGAGCATGGTGCCCTGCACCAGCCGTGAACGTGGAACCGTCTGGACCACAATGAGATCACAGTGTCCCACACCAGCACCCAACTTGAGGCTAAATATACACTTAAAGAGCCCTTTCTTCCGCCCCTGCAAGGAAATTCCCCAAGGCTTTTTGTTTGTTTCCTAGGGGGAGGACAGGGGGATTTCAGTTATTCTTGAGTTTTATAAGGCTGTGACTCTTTCTGCAGGCTCCCGCAGCCGAGGAGCTGAGCCGGACTCAGGTCCATGCCCCAACCCCAAGCCGAGACCCCCACTCCCCAACAGCCATGGGGGCAGGACAGCGGCCTCGCACAAAACCTTCACCCTTCATGCCACACGCGGTGTCTCCCTCCTCCCTTGCTTCTCCTTCCCGCACATCTCCCTCCTTCCTCCTTCACTGGCATCTCCTCCGTTTCTTTTCACGCAATCAGCTGCCCAGGAGTTAATCAGATCAGAAAATCCCCAGAACGAGTTTCAGTGTTATCCTGGCAATCGGCAGAGGTTTAATACTTCCTTCCCAGGGCCAGCACAAACGCCAGCCTGCTTGCCAACTGTCTTTGGCATCGATCACACCCAGCCACAGCCCTGGCACAGCTCTGCCAGCACCCTGAACCCCCCCAGAGTCCAGACGGCGCATGGAGCCGGCTGCATGCAGCCTGGGTGACATCGTTTCGCCTTCAATTTCCTCCACCCGGTGACAGAAAAGGAACTGAGACAAAACAACTTACCGGCAGTGTTCGCTATGGCCAGTGGCAGCCCTTGCAGCTGATGCACCTGGATCCCAGACGCTCCCAAGGCACTGAGGTTAATAGTCTGGAGGCCTGGCATGGAGGAGAGCTGGGCAGCGTTGACCGTGACAGTGCCGCTGGGGAGGGAGGCGATGGGGGTGAGCGTGGTGCTGGTGCTGCCCGTCTGCCCCAGTGACACTCCCTGCATGGGGGCCAAGGTGATTGTCTGAGCCTGGGGGTTTTGAACCTGAAGGTTTTGGAGCTGGATGGTCTGCCAGCTCACCTGCCCGTTGGGACCCACCGTAGGCGTTCGGATGATGATGGGCCCGGAGTTTGGGACAGCCTGGAGCTGCAGGTTCTGCAAGGCGTCTTGGGAGATGGCTTGAGTGGCAAAGGTCTGGCCAGAGAGAGGGGTGGTCTGGAGGGCTTGGATGGCCTGCCCTCCTTGGACTAGCTGCGGCTGGATCAGGATCTGCTGCTGCTGCTGCGATTGCTGGCTCTGATCCCCCTCCTTCTGCTGCCCTGGCTGCAAAGCCACCCCAGAAACTTGGCTCTGCAGAGAGTCTGAGCTCTGGACACTGCTGACCCTCTGGGGCGTCTGCGCCTGGACGTTGGTTCCCACCGTCGTGCTGGTGGAAAAATTCATGATGCCCATGTTACTGGTGGTGGTGGTGGTGGAGTAGCTGTTGGCGTTGGTAAAATAGGCGCTGGAACTGGCATGAGACGTGGCCGTGTTGGTGGAACTGATGGCAGCGCCCGAGGTGGCTGGCTGGGAGCTGCTGTCCGGTGAGCCGGAGCTGCTCAGCGTGACCGTCTGGGAGGTGGGGGCCAGGCTGGTGGCCACGCTGTTGACAGGCAGCAAGGTGATGTTGCCGTTCAGAGCCACGGGGACGTTGGCCACGTACTGAGTTTGCCCTGAGAGGGTGTTGTTGGCTAAGCCCACACCCTGGATGGGGACGGCCTGCTGCAGCAGGTTTGGCATGGCGATGAGGTTACTCGTCCCTGCTCGGCTCGTTATGATCTGCTGGTTTGTGCCAGGGATGATCTGGAGCTGACCAGAGGCATCCTGCTGCACGTTGACTTGGGCAGAAGTGGTGGCAAACTGGAGCTGCTGCCCATCAATGGTTTGGAACTGGGGAATGACCTGGTACTGGATGTTCGGGATAACTCCCGGCAGGCCCGTGAGCACCTGCTGGTTCTGCAGGTTGGAAGCGGTTGTGACCACGTACTGCCCCGCGCTCACGGGCCGGCTTTTGGAGGCATCTCCGCCGTTGCTGCCCTGCTCCTTGGAGGCTGTCGGCGTGCTGGAGCCGGCAGAAATGATTTGCCAGCCGTTGGCGGACTGGGCGATCTGAGCGGCGGCGGCTGTGAGGTCCAGCTCACCGCTCCCGCCTTGCTGGCCCTGGGAACTGTTGGAGTTCTCATTGGGAGACTCGATCCTGCTGCAGGTGGCTGCCAGCAGAGCCAGCGGGGAAGGCTGTGATTCCTGGGAAGGAGAGGAGGAGTTAAGGACGTAGGAGGCAGCCCGATGGGCAGGCCAAATATAAAAAACAGGGGGGGGGGGGAGGGGGAAAGAACATTAAAAGAGAAAGCAGGGAGGAGCGTACTTGGAAAAGATAAACACTCCTTCCTGAGAAAACCCACCCACAGCTGGAAAAATGCAACTGCCAGACACAGGGCTGTCAGGCTGGGACAGACTGAACCCACAGGGAAAAACCCTCCGGGAGAGAGGAAAGGGGAGGGAGTCTGCATGTGAAAGTCAAGGAGAGACGTCTCTTCTCCACCCCAAAGTGGGTGTTACCTCCCCACAGGAGAACAACCCCGGGGAAGTACAGTTGTCTCTGGGCATCCCGTCGTGGAGTAGGGCCAGCTGGGGCTGCGGTGTTTCCTGGGAGTGGGGGAGCTGTCACGTTTTTGGGGGCACCGCGCAGGGCTGGGGAGGAGGGGAAGCCACGGGCGCTGCAGGTCGGCACTCCGGCAGGTCGTCTGGTATCATGATGATCCCCCGGCATGCACTCGCCCTCCTCTTCCTCTCCCGGGGGAGAGGAGCCGGTGTAATGCTCGGCTGGGCCGAACAAACACCTCAGCCCGGCCCTGGACTTTGCCACGGGGACGGCGAGTTCCCCAGGGCAAGCGGAGCCAGCGGGCCGCCAGCTCGGGGCTGCTCCTCCCTGCACTCACCTGGCCCTCCCCACCGCCTGTGCTGCTGTTACTGCTGGCATCTCCTTCGCCCTTCTCAGGCTTCACTGTCACCATCTCCTCGGGACTCTCTTGGTCTGTGCGGGCGGGAAACGACAGCGGGAGTTAAAGACATTTCTGGGCAGGAGAAGGGGACAAGGAGCACAAGGACACAGGGGGAGTCAGGGGCAGGGAAGGCAGCAGGGCTGGGCAGGCAGGGGGGACGGCAGGCGCCCGGGGGGGCCGTCTGCTGCTCGGGAAGGGGCTGGGAACCGGAGGGAGCTGCCAAGGGGAGCTGGCAGCAGGACAGCAGAGGAGGACCCGGCCCTGCTCCAGGTTCCAGCTCCTCCCCACCCGCCCGGGACACTCCCTGGCCCCCGCCGAGGTCCTCCCCAGGCCTCCCCCTTCCCTTCGCCAACGGCCGGGGAGCACGCCCCCTGCCCCGGCCCTCCGCGCACCCCCCGGCCACCTCCCCCTGCCCTGCCCACGGGATTCCCCGCCGCCGAGCCGGGTACCGGGCTGCCCCGGCCGGGCGCGTCCGCGATCCCACCGCGCGGGGAGCCCTGCACCCCCCGGCCCCTCCTCACCCTCCGCTACCGCCCCCCGGCCCCCCATCACCCCTCGCCATGGCCCCGTTAACCCCCCCCTACCGCTTCCCTGGACCCCTCCGAAACACCCCCAAGCGGGTCACACCTTCCCCACGCCCCCCCCGGCTCCCCCCCACCCACGCACCCCCCCCGCGGCACGGCTGCCTCCCACCCACGGCCCCCCCACCCCGCGAGGCCCCCTCTTCACGCATCCGCCCCCGCCGCAAGGCGCCTTCCTGGCAGGGGAGGGGGGGGGGAACGGGGGGGGGGCGCTTCCCGCCCCCCCGGTATCTGCTCTCACAGCCGCCCCCCCCCCGGAAAAAACCCTCCACTCCGCGCCCGCTCCCCCGGGATCCTCCTCCCCTCCCCCCCCGCTGATTACCGGGGCCTCCCCCATCGCCCCCCCCCCCCCCCCCCCCGCCGCCCCCTCCTCCGCTGCCAGCCAGGCCCGGCCCGGGTCCCTCCCCCGAGGCCTTCCCCCTCCCCCGGGTCCCTCCCCCGGCAGGTCCCCCCGGCGCGGCGAGGCGAGGCCCGGCCCGGCGGGGCCCGGCCCGGCGTGGGGCGGGGCCGCCTCTGGCCCCTCCGAGCGGGCGGGCGCCGTCTTCTGCGTGTGCCTGGGCGGCCGTGCGCCCCTCGCCGTCCCCCTCCCTCCTCCTGGCCGGCGCGGCGGGCCCGTCCTTACCGCTCATGGTGGCCGGGGGGGGGCGAGCCCGAGCGGCGGCGGGGCGGGGGGGCAGAGGGGCGGGCGCGCCCGGCTCGCTGACGAGGCGGCCTAACCCCGCCGGTGACCGCCAAGGGGCTGCCGAGGGAGGGAGCCGCGCGGCGCGGCCCCAGCCCCGCGACCCGCCCCCGCGCCCGCTTCCGCCAATAGGCCGCCGCCGCTGCGCGAGAGTGACGGGCGGCGTGGCCAGTGGGAAGCGAGGGCGGGCCGGCGGAGGGGGGAGGGAGGAGGGCGGAACTCCGCCCCCGCCGCCCCGCCCCGTGGGGGAGGGGGAGCGCCGCGGGCGGAGGCCAATGGGGGAGCGGAGGGGGCGGGCCGGTGGTGGCGGTGGCCAATCGGCGCCCGCGCGGGCTCGCAGGGAGACCCCGTATGGGAGCGGCCGCGGCGGCGTGGGCTGCGGCGTGATGGGCGCGCCAGGCCGCCAATGGGGGATGGGAGGCGGGGTGAAGTAATGACTGGCGGCGGCACCCGCCAAGCGGCTGCGCGGTTCTAGCCGCGGGGGAAGGCGAGCTGGCGCTTTGACGGGCGCGCCGCCCAATGGTGGCTCGGAGGCGTCGGCCGCGGCGGGGCGCCGCGCCAATGAGACCCACGATCCCTCTCAAACTGGCCAATAGACGCCGCGGGGAGGCGGGGCGAGCGGCTGGGCTGCGCCCTTGGAGGGACGGCTCGGCAGCGCCGGGAATGTGGCGGAAAAGGCGCCATTTTGGCGCTGGCTCCGCCCCAGCCGCGGCAGCCGCTTTCCCCGTAGCCGTGCAGGCCCTTGAGGCCGGGCGGCGGCCCCGGGACGGTCCCGCCGGCTCGGTAAGCCGGGCCGTGTTACGACAGCGCCGCTTCCCCCTCCCCCCATCACCTTTTCCTGTCACGAGCCACCCCAGCCCCTGTCGTGACAGCTGCCATCCCGCAGCGACACGTCGCCGCAGGCCTGCGGCGGGGCTTTGTTGCTGTGTAAAATGTCCCCAGGACGCTGTCACCGCAGCTGGCCCTGGGGTCCCTGCCGCGACATGTCCCATGTCCTATCACGCCACCTAGCCATGTCGTGACAGGGGTTGTGACCGCTGTGACGCTCGAGCCTCTCCCCCCTCAGGCCTGGGGTCACGCCTGCTCTGGGCAATAGGGGGTGGCAGGTTTTTGGGGGGGTTCACAGCAAACCCGCTTCGGTTTACAAAAAAAGGGGGTTTTGGGGGGCAACCGAGGCACAAGGGGCTTCGGGGACGCAGCCACTCCAGTGTCGGGACACGGGCGCGGGCAGCCGCGAGCCGGGGAGGGACACAGGAGGACGAGACGTGACATTTAATGTCTTTTTTTGTTGTTGTTCTTGTTTTCCAGCATCAAAGCCATCGGCCTCGCACGGCGCCAGCCGCCCCCTGAAGCCGCCGGCCCACCCGTTGCCCGTCCCCGCCGGCCACCACCCTTTGATGTCCCCCCGGTGACGGTGGGCCTCACCGCAGGGACCCCTCACCCCAGCACCCCCCCACGGCCCCACTGTTGATGTTGGAGGCGCTGCCAAGGCCGGTGAGCCCCTTGCCCAGCACCCTGCCGGCTGCCCGGATGCCGTCTTTGCCGTGACCTTTTTATTTTCCACTTTTTTTGGCCTAATTCCCTTTATCCCGCAGCTGGAAAATCGCCGTCGCTCACCGCGACCTCACCCCGCTTCCAGCAGAACTGTTTTATTTCGGTTTCTTGGTGAGGCACCGGCCCCACCGGCCGGCTGTGAGCCCCTGGCGTCATTAAAACAACGCCGAAGAGCAGAGACCGACCTGGGGAGGTAAAATAAAACCAAACCCTGCCACAGCCGGCGGTTTTTGGGGATGGCCCCTCATTCTTGCTGTCACACTGCATGGAACCTGTCCCACAAAACCCTGCCATCGGGGAGGGGACAGCCGTCCTGCCCGCGGTCCCTTTGCTGTCAAGCTTTTGTCCCCCTGGGGCTGACGGCCACCACTTCACCCCAGAGCCTGCTGTGGCCTTGGAGTCACTTCTGCCGCAGCTGGTGGGGGACAGGGGGGTGTCCCTGTGCCCCCCGTGCCGGGCGAACGCAGCATTTTCTTTCATCTGGGCCCACGTCCCACTGGCTGTGGCGTCAGCAGATGCGGATGGGATGGGTCCCCCACCGTGCCTCAGTTTCCCCTCCTGACCCGCAGTGGTGGCACCTGGGGACACACAAGGGGGACACAGAGCCCACGCCTCTCCAGGGTGAAGGCTGCCGCCTCCTCCTCCTCCTGCTCTGCTGTGGGGGGACGAAGGGGGACAAGTCCTGTCCCCATCCCACCCTGCCATGGGGCTGGGGGGCCACAGGGGGGCTGGGGATGGTCTGGGGGAGCTGGAGAGAACCACTGCAGGGCCCCCACCCCATCAAACCCTTACCCCGCTGTTAGGGCTCCCCCTTGTTAGCACCCCTCACCCCCCCAGCACTCCGTGACTCTCACCAGGATCTTCATTCCATTAACCCCCCTCCCGTAGCCCCCCCCCCCCATTAACCCCCCCCCAGTTACCCCCATTGGGACCCTCTCCAATAGCCCCCCTCCCGTGAACCCCCACCCTATTAGCACACCATTGCCTGCCACCCCATTACACCCCACTGGGCCCCCTCCAGTAACCCCCTCACCCCATTAGGACGCCCCCCATTAACCGTCACCCTATTAGCACCCCATCGCCCCCCCCCCTATTATCCCCCACTGGGCTCCCGTCCAGTAGCCCCCCAGTACCCCATCATGTTGGACCCCCACCCCATTACCCCATCGGGATGCCCCCCAGTAGCTCACTATGAATCCCACTGTTCCCCCGTCCCAGTAGCCCCCCACTGCCTCCCGCTTAGCACCCCAGTTCCCCTCAGTCCCCCCCAGTGTCCCCTCACTCCCGCCCGTGTCCCCAGTCCCGCCCCCTTCTGGCGCCCCCCTGTGGCCGCAGTGGGTCGGTGCCGCCCCCGCGTGCGGGTCTCTGTTGCCGCCTGGCGGGGACGCCTGGCCTCGCTGTCCCCATATCTGTCCTGTCCCCAGCAGGGTCCTGTTCTGTCCAACCCTGTCCTGTTGTGTCCCAAACAGTGTCCTCAACCCTGTCCTGTCCTGTTCCCAGCAGGGTCCCCAGCAGTGTCCTGTCCTGTCCCGTCCCCAACCCTGTCCTGTTGTGTCCCAAACAGTGTCCTCAACCACGTCTGTCCTGTCCTTAACCCTGCCTTGTTCCCAGCAGGGTCCCCAGCTCTGGCCCTGTCCTGTCCTGTCCCCAGCCCTGTCCTTATCCCCATCTCCAGCCTGGTCCCTGTACCCAGACCTCTCTCTTTCCCCAACCCTGTCCTCTGTTGCTGTTCCCAACACTGTCCATAACCCAGTTCCGGTTCCCATCCTTGTCCCTGTCCCCTCCCCTCTTCCCTGTCCCCATCCCTGTCCCCACCTCACACCACCCACGATAGCGCTAGGGACACAGGACGGGGGACTGAGGAGCTCTCAGCTCTGACCAAGGGGGTGGACTAGTATGGGGACAAACTGGGAGGGGGACCGGGGGCACTGGGACCAGTCTGGGGTGGGACAGACACACGAGTGGATAACATGGGCACTGGGACCCATCTATGGGGGAACAGGGCCACTGGGATGAGGAAAGGGGGCACTGGGCTGGGTAATGTGGCCGCTGGGACCAGTCTGGGAGGAGACAGAGACACCGGAGTGGGTAACGTGGGTACTGGGACCAGTCGGGGGGCATTGGGATGCAGAATGGGGACAGTAGGATGAGGAATGGGGCTACTGGGACCAGTCTGGCAGGGAAGGGGGACACTGGGATGAGGACAGGGGGTACTGGGGTGGGTACTGGGGGTACTGGGACCAGTCTGGCAGGGAAGGGGGGCACTGGGACCGGTCTGGGGGGGAATGGGGACACTGGGTTGAGGAATGGGGCTACTGCAGTGGTAATGCAGCCACTGGGAACAGTCTGGGAGGTAATGGGGACACTGGGATGAGGAATGGGGGCACTGGGCACCCAGTCTGGCAGGGAAGAGGGGCAGTGGGGTGGGTCCCGGGGGCCCTGGGGAGTGGGGGGCAGTGGGAGCAGCCTGGGGCCCCCGGCCCCTGGCCCCCCCGCAGGTCGCGGCCGCGGCGGAATCAGGGCGACGCCGGGCGACTCCCAGCAATTTTGGGTTGGGAACCGCAGAAATGCAGCGTGGCGCGAGCCAGCCTCGGCCGACCGCGGGGACAGGGACGGGGACCGGGGCAGGGCATGCCGGGGGGCCCGGGGCACCGGGGGGGCCCAGGGCTTGGGGGCACCTTGGGAGGACCTGCAGCCCCTGTCAGCTTGGGGGGGATCCCAGGGCTTGGGGGGACCTGGCGGAAGACACCCAAATTGTCTTGGGTGGGGGGTGTTCTGGCAGCTTGGGGGGGTCCCAGGGCATCAAGGTGGGGGGCTCAGGGCCACTGGGTGTCCCTGGCAGCTTGGAGGGGTTCCCAGGGCAAGGGGGGGGTCTTTGGAAGCTTGGGGGGGGGGGTGTCCCAGGGGTTGGGGGGACCTGGGGGGTGACACCCAGATTGGCTTGGGGGATTCTCTGGCAGACTGGGGGGGGGGTGGCAGGGTACCATGACAGCCGGGGGGTGGTGGGGGTGTGCAGGATTTGGGGGGGTCTCTTGGCAACTTGGGGGGGTCCTTTGTCAGCTGGAGGGGGGGGTCAGACCCCCCCAGTGCCACCCCCACGGCCGCCGCCACCACTTTGATGCGGCTTCTGCACCGCAGCGCAATGAGAGACACATGGCCCGGGGGGGGGCCCGGGGGGGGACGGCGGGGGGACGGCAGCGGGGGACAGGCAGATGGGGTGCAGCCCTGGGGGCCTCCGCCGTGGCCCCCAGCCTCCATCCCTGTCACCCCAGGGGGGGTCTGGCCATGGAGGGGGGGCCATCCCCGTGACCCCCCCGGCTGTCCCTGCGGGCCAGGCCTGTCCCCCGGGGCCACCGCAGTTATTTCTGGCCCGGCCGGGGGATAATTAGAGGGTGGAAGGAAGCGCCGCGGGCGTGGGCACGGCTCGGCCCCGGGGCAACCTCTGCCCCCGGCTTCCCCAGCCCGGGGACCCCCGGGTCCCCCCACATCCCCAGGGGTCCCCCCAGATCCCCTGGGTTGTCCCACATCCCCGGTGTCCCCATGGGTCCCCCCATGTCCCCAGTGTCTCCTGGGTCCCCCCCAGATCCACTGGCTCACCCCAGGTGCTCGTGATGCTTGGGGGTCACCCTGTGTCCCATGGGTCCCCTCCCATCTCCCCCATATCCCTTTGGGACTCCCCCAGTCTCCCCATGGGACCTCCCAATCTCCCCCAGGTCCCCACAGGTCCCCCCAGTCTCCTCCATGTCCCCCTGGGTCCTCCCAATCTCCCCCATGTTCCCCTGTGTCCCCAAGGGTCCTCCCCAATATCCCCCATGTCCCCTTGGGTCCCCCATGTCCCTACAGGTCCCCCTCAATCTCCTCTGGTCTCCCCTGGGTCCCCCCAATCTCCCCCAGCCCCCCCTGGGACTCCCCAGGTCCCTCCCAATCTCCTCTGTCCCCCCAGACCCTCCAGGTCCCCCCAGACCCTCACACACACATGGGGGGGGGGGGGGGGCTGGACTCGGTGGGCCGAGGGGATACTGGGGGGCCACCCAGACGCTTGGGGCCCCCACCCCGGCGGGGAGGCCAAGGCAGCAGGGTGCCGGGGCGGGGGGATGCTCAACCCTGCTACGAGCCCTCCAAGAGTCCCCGGTGCCCCCCCCGGCGGCTGGAGCCCGCGGGCGCTGGCAAGCGGTGCCCGGCGCACCCACCGCTGGGGCCGCCGCTATTTTGGGGCCTCCGACCGCAAAAGAAACATCCGGGGGCCGGAGCGCGGCGGGGGGGGCGCGGGGGGGTGGGGGTGGGGGGGCGGGGGGCTGCCGCTGCCAGGCAGGGAGGGGGGGGCGTGGGGGCCACCCCCAGGGTCACCCAGTTGGCGGCCTGCCGGGAGGCTTGGTGGGCTTGGGGGGGGGCACTGGGGGGGGACACAGTGGGCTGGGGGGCTTGGGGACACCAAGGGGACACTGGTCGAGGGGGGTGGGGACACCTGGTGAGGGGACACTGGTGTGGGGAGCTTGGGGGCACTGGGGGGGATACTGGGGGGAGACACTGTGTTTTGGGGGGGTGGCGTACCACATTCCCAGTGCTCCTTATTCCTAGTGCCCCCAGTCCCCATTCCCAGTGCTCCCAGTCTCAATTCCAGTCCCCTCAATCCTCTTCCCCAGTGCTCCCCAGCCCCAGTGGCCCCAGTTCTCACTCCCAGTGCCCATTCCCAGTGCTCCCCATTCCCAGTACCTCCAACCACCATCCCCACTGCCTCCAACACCACCTTCCCAGTGCCCCAGTCCCCACTCCCAGTGCTCCCAGTCCCTACCGCCTGTGCTCCCCACTCCCAGTGCCCCCAGCGCACACATGGAAGCGATTCGTGGGCTGGTTTTCGCTCCCCTTTGAAGGGCCGCGGTGCCCCCGGCCCAGCTGCCGGCACTTACCGCAGGGGGGGCCGCGGTTACAGGAGCAGGGGGGTCCCCCGGGACGGGGACATTGCCAGCCCTGCCTGGGGACAGCAACCTCCGCCCTGCTGAGACCCCCCCCAACTCCTGTCATAGGGGCTGAGCCCCCCTACTCATGCCATGGGGCTGGGACCCCCCCCAACTCCTGTCATAGGGGCTGAGCCCCCCTACTCATGTCATGGGGCTGGGACCCCCCCCAACTCCTGTCATAGGGGCTGAGCCCCCCTACTCATGCCATGGGGCTGGGACCCCCCATACTTATGCCATGGGGCTGGGACCCCCCAAACTCGTGTTGGGGGGGCTGAGCTGGGTTGACAGCTGGGGGTAAATGAATCAGGGAAGGGGGGGAAGGAAGGAGTGAAAGAGAGATGGAGAGGAGAGAGGGTGGGATGGAGGGTAGAAGGAGGGAGGGAAGGAGAGCAGAGGGAGGGATGGAGGGAAGGAGAGAAGAAAGGATGGAGAGGAAGGGGTGAAGGGAGGTGTGGAGGGAGGGAAGGAGGGATGGGGGGCGGAGGGAGAGATGGAGGGATGGAGGGATGGAGGGAGGAAGGGACAGAGGGAAGGAAGGAGAGATGGAGGGATGGAAGGAGGGAGGGAAGGAAGGAGAGATGGAGAGATGGAAGGAGAGATGGAGGGAGGGAGGGAAGGAAGGAGAGATGGAGAGATGGAAGGAGGGAGGGAAGGAAGGAGAGATGGAGGGAAGGAAGGAGAGATGGAGGGATGGAAGGAGAGATGGAGGGATGGAGGGAAGGAAGGAGAGATGGAGAGATGGAAGGAGGGAGGGAAGGAAGGAGAGATGGAGGGACAGAGGGAAGGAAGGAGAGATGGAGGGAGGGAGGGATGGAGGGAGGAAGGGACAGAGGGAAGGAAGGAGAGATGGAGAGATGGAAGGAGGGAGGGAAGGAAGGAGAGATGGAGAGATGGAAGGAGGGAGGGAAGGAAGGAGAGATGGAGGGATGGTGGGAAGGAAGGAGAGATGGAGGGAAGGAAGGAAAGATGGAGGGAGGGAGGGACAGAGGGACAGAGGGAAGGAAGAAGAGATGGAGAGATGGAAGGAGGGAGGGAAGGAAGGAGAGATGGAGGGATGGAGGGATGGAGGGAAGGAAGGAGAGATGGAGGGATGGAGGGATGGAGGGAAGGAAGGAGAGATGGAGGGACAGAGGGAAGGAAGGAGAGATGGAGGGAGGGAGGGATGGAGGGAGGAAGGGACAGAGGGAAGGAAGGAGAGATGGAGAGATGGAAGGAGGGAGGGAAGGAAGGAGAGATGGAGAGATGGAAGGAGGGAGGGAAGGAAGGAGAGATGGAGGGATGGTGGGAAGGAAGGAGAGATGGAGGGAAGGAAGGAGAGATGGAGGGAGGGAGGGACAGAGGGACAGAGGGAAGGAAGAAGAGATGGAGAGATGGAAGGAGGGAGGGAAGGAAGGAGAGATGGAGGGATGGAGGGATGGAGGGAAGGAAGGAGAGATGGAGGGATGGAGGGATGGAGGGAAGGAAGGAGAGATGGAGGGAGGGAGGAAGGTGGGCTGGCGGGTGCCAGCCAGTGGAGGGAAGTGGAGCCGGAGGATGAGCCGTGGGGCAGGAGCCCCCCCGTGTCCCCCCGCCCCCGCAAGCAAACCCAGGCGTCCGGCCGGGTATAAATACCCAGGTAATTGCGGGGGCCCCGGTGCCGCCCTGTAATCAGCCCCCGCCGCCGCCAGCCCCCGCAGCCCCCCGCTCCCCTCGCCGGGTGACCGCCAACCTTTGAAGGGCCCCGGGAGACACGGTGGGGTCCCCGCTAACCCCAAGCCGGGCAGTGGGGGAGGCCCACACCCCAATTTGCACCCCCAGCTCAGGGACCTAGGCGTTTGGGTGACTCCCAACCACCCCCCCGCAGTGAACCAAACCCCCCAGTCGATGCCAGTGGGAGCCAAGCCCCCCGTGACCCCCCAGAAAAACTTCCCAAACCCTGACAGCTGAGGAAGAAGAGGGATGGAGCCGCCGTCCCAGTTTGCTCCCAGTTTGTGGGCAGTGGAAGCCCTGGTGAAGCCGGGGGTGGAGGGGGGAACCGGGGGGGGGGTGCGGGCTGGTGGTTGTGGCCTTCGGCGGGCGGCCGCGGCGCCGGCGGCTCCGGAGCGGAAAGCCCTGACTCAGGGCTGGGAAAGGGCCCCGCTGGCTCCCAAACAGCCGGGGCGGGGGAAAAATAGGAAAGGGGGAAAAGAAAAAGGAAAGGGAAAACAGGAAGAAAAGCCGGGGGGAAAGAGGGGGAAAAGAAAAAGTGGGGGGAAAGAATAAGCCCCTCATAGTGGGGAAACTGAGGCATGGGGGGATCCCCAGCCCCATCTCTGTCACTGCTCATGTCCCTGTCCCCAACCCTGCTCCCCTGCAAGTGCCCCTTGTCCTTGTCCTCAGTCGGCCCCCCACAGCCCATTCCCTCCCTGCTCTCCCCTGTCCCTCCCCCCCAGCCCCATCCTTGGTGCCCCCCGTCCCCCCCGTCCCCATCCCCGCTCCAGTCCCAGCCAGTCCATGACTCCTGTCCCTGTCCCTGGTTCCTCAGCCCCATCCTTGGTACCTCCAGCTCCATCCCTGGTTCCCTCTCATCCCCACCCCCGCTCCATCCCTATGCCATCCCTGTCCCCATCCCATCCCCATCCCTATCCCATCCCCATCCTGGTCCACCCATCTCCATCCTGGATCCAATTCTGTCCCCATCTGCTCCGTCCCCATCGCTGGTACCTCGAAGTGGGTCCTGGATCCTGTCTTGTCCCCATCCTGTCCCCATCCCTCTCCTCTCCCTGTCCCCATCCCTTGTCCCCTGCATCCCCTCTCTGTTTTGGAGGGGTTTCACCCCACCTTGCCCCCACAGACCCCAGGGTGACGCACCCCTGGGTGCCCCCAGGTTTCCCTGCCCACTTCGTCCCTTTCTTCCCTCTTGCACCAGCCTTTCCTCTCCCTGTCCATCTCTTCTCCCTTTTGCCTTTTTCCTTCCCTCCTTTCCAGCCTTTTTCCCACTCATCCCCTTCCCATCTCCTTCCCCTTCCCCCTTCCATCCCCTTCCTCCTTCCTGGCCCTTTCTCCCCCCTCTCCTTCCTCTGCTTCCCCCTTTCCTTCCCAGCCTCCTTTCACTCTTTTCCTTTTCCTTTCCCTTTTCCCACCAGCACAGCCCCTCTGCACTTCCCTCCCCCCAATCCCTGTCCTCCAGCCCCCCTCCCACCCCAGCCTTCAGCTTCCCTGTCTTCCTCCCTTTGCAACTTTTTTTTTACTTTTCTTTTCCTTACATTTCTTTTCCTTTCCTTTTCCCCTTCCTTTCTCCTTCCCTCTTATCTTTTCTTCCTTTTTTCCTTTTCTTCCTCATTTCTTTCCCTCTTTCCATTCCTTGTTCTTTTTGCTCAGACTCTTCTCCCTCCTTTTCCCTTTTCCTTCCTCTTTTTCCGTCCTTTCCTTTTCCTTTTCCCTTTCCCCTTCCCCTTCCCCCTGCCCTGCCCTCCCTTCCCCCGACCCCCCCCCGGCCCCCCCGGCGAGGGGCGGTTCGGGGCTGGGCTCCCGGCCCCGGTCCCGGCCCGGCCCAGCCCCGCCGCAGCGGCACAGCGGGGCGGGCGGCCGCCGCGGCGCTCCCTCCTCCCGCACAGACCCCGGCACCCTCGGCACCCCGACCCCGGCACCCCGACCCCGGCACCCCGACCCCGGCATCCCCGGCATCCCGACCCCGGCGCCCCGACCCCGGCATCCCGACCCCAGCACCGCCGGCACCCCCGGCACCCCCGCACCCGCGGAGCCCCGGAGCGCGGTAAGAAGCCCCGGGATATCGGACCCAGCAGGATGGGGGACCCCCCATCCCGGACAGGGACCCCAGGATATGGGACTCGGTGGGTGGGAGGAGCTGCTGCGGGATGGGGAAGCCTCCCGGGGCACGGGACCTGCGAGGACAGCGACCTTCTGGGGTGGTGACCCCCCTCCCCCCAGGACAGGGACCCACCGGGAATGGAGGACCCCCCTGGGATACAGGACCCTCTGAGGATGGGGGATCCCCCTGGGACAGGACCCCCCCCAAGGAAAGGAGACCCCCTCGAGTCAAGAGGGGTCCCCTGGGATATGGGACCCCCCCGGGATATGGGACCCCCCCGGGAAGGGGGACCCCCCTCTGGCACTCGGCCTGGAGAGGACCCAGGTGTCCGGACAGGGGGGTGGGTGGCTCCAAGGATATTTTCAGCCCCAGGACTTCGTGACTGTTTCTAGATGGGCGTCCCCCCCAGCCCCACCCTGTCACCACTGCCACCACCACACTGGCCACCAGGACCCAGCCTGGGGACCGCTGGGGTCCTGCAGCACCGGGGCACCCCAGGGTGCTGAGCCCTGGGTGGGTGCTAGATGAGGCTGTGGCGTCCTGAGACCTGCTGCTGGGGACACGTCTGTCCCCAGGGCCATTGCACCCCAGACCTGGGGATGGGGACACATCCGTCCCCAGGGCCGTGGCACCCCCAGACCGGCTGATGGGGATGTATCCATCCCCAGGGGTCCAGCACCTCTTGGGGACACATCTGTCCCCAAGGCCCCGGTGATGGGGCCACATCTTCCCTCGGCGCAGGGCCATGCCCTGGCCCTGTGACACCAGAGGCCACCATGGTCCCTGGGAGCCGTGGGGACCAGGAGCCGGGGACCTGGTGTCCCCTATCCCTGCGTGGGGCCTAATCTTCCCCCTGGCTGTCCTTGTGCCCACAGGGGACACTCTGGTATCCCCCACCCCAGCAGGAGCTGCCATCCCAGGGGGGAGACCAGGACACGGGGATGGCACTGAGTGCCACCTCTGCCCCAAACTGTCCCCTCGCTGGGGACAGCTTCACAGTGCGAGCAGGGGGAGCCAGGGCCCAGGGTGATGGGGTGTCCTGGATGCCTGGGGACATGGGACGGGGCAAGGGGGAGCCAGGGCCGAGTGAGGATGGGGGCTGTGGTGGTGGCAGGGTGGCCTGGGGGCTTATGGGCAAGCTGGCAGGGGGAAACTGAGGCATGGGCTGGGGGGGGCCACCCGCTGGGGTCAAGGCTGGGATCAGTAGCACTTTGGGGACGGGGACCAAGGTTTGGGGACCAGGGATGAGGTCTGGGGACCTGGGGTGGGGGACAAGGGGCTGGGGACTGGGCTGGGCTTTGGGGACCTGGGGGTCAGGGGACCACGGTTGGGATCTGGAGACAAGAGACTGGGACTAGGGACAGGGACTGGGGACCAGGAGCCAGGCACGGGGGATCGAGGACAAGGGACCGGGAATTGGGGACCCCCAGGGCAGGGGCTGGACCCATCCCACCCCAAGTGGCTGCTCGGGAGTTGGTGGGACACAGGCAGGGTCAGGGTCCCCAACACAGCAGCAGCCACGCCGGGCCATGAAGCCACCAGCTGTCCCCCCCAGCACCCCAGCAGCCGCCACTCGTGCACCGAGCTCGCGCGTCCTCAGCCCGCAGCTCCCGGCTCCCCGTGCGCCTGCCTTGCTCCTAATTTCCCGGCGCAAGCGGAGCTGATTTATGGGAGGTTTACACTATTTTAAGCGTGCCTCCGTTAGACGCTCGCCCTGGTTTTAATTACCTCGGCTCTCGCGGCAGGGCAGCGTTCCCGGGGCACAGGCCTGGCCCTTGTTATCCTTGGAAAACCGGGAGCATGCTGCGGCCGCCCCGGCCGGCTTAAAAATAGGCGCAATAACCACGGCAAAAGGGGGGGCACCCCCCCCCCCCAAAAAAAAAAAAAAAGCTGGAAAAGCCACAGTGTGGGTGAAGGGGAGGGATAAATTTTAGAAAAATTAAAATAAAGGGAAAAACTGGAGGGTTTTGGGGGGTGGGGGGCAGCTTGTGACGCCCGGTCTCAGCCCGCGGCAGCTGAAAGCCATGAAGGGCATAAAAGCAGAGGAAGTCGCCTGGGGAGGGGGGAGGCCACAGCGTAATTCGATTAAAAGGCCATAAAGGCAGAAGGAGCTGAGACTGGGAGTGGGGAGAGGCTGGGGGGCAGCGGGGAGGGCCCCCCCCCTCCAGCACAACCCTGCTATTAGCCCTCAGAGAAGCCCCTGCGAGGATGCCGGTGCCCTGTGGGTGGAGATGGGCTGTCCTCAGCTTGGGGGGGGGGGGGGGGGGGGGAACTGAGGCACAGTGGTGTGGGGAGCTCTAGGGGGTGGTGGGGTGGAGGGGGAGGTGACGGGTGTCACTGCGGGGCTGGGTGCCCCGTGGTGCTCAGCACCCTGGTACGGGGTGCTCCACAGTGCTGGGCACCCCATCGTGCCGGGTGCCCCCCAGCACCCTAACACCCACCTCCCTCTTCCCACAGGCCGCTGGGCGCCATGGCCGCGTGCCCCCGCTGACGCCGCCCCTGCCACCTCGGGGTGCTCCCAGCCATCGTCCCCCCACCCCCGCGCCATGGGTGACTCCTACACCGCCGCCTTCCCCAGCGCCCCGGGGCTGCTCTCGCCCTCGGCCAGCCCCCAGGCATCGCCCGGCCCCTACGGCCCCGACTACGGCCCCTTCGGCCACCCCTTCCCGGCACCCACGGGTGCCCAAGAGGTGCTGGGTGCCCCCGTGGTGGTGACGGCCAAGGGACACCCACCAGGTGACTGCCTGCCAGGCGTCTACCCCTCGCTGGAGATGCCGCATCCCTACGGCTCCTGGTACAAGGGTGGCATCGGCGGGGGGCTGCCGGGGGGCTCGGGGCCGGCGGCACCCTCTTGGTGGGACGTGCACCCTAACGGGGGCTGGCTGGGGGGGCCGGCGGGCGCCGAGGGGCTGCAGGGCTCGCTGCAGGGCCAGCCCACCCTCAGCCCCCCGCTTCCCACTTACGGCTCCGATTTCGGGGCTCTCAACCCCCCCCCTTACACCAGCAACCCCGCTGCACCCCCCACCCCTAAAACCAACCCGGGCGAAACCCCGAAGGGACCCCGCGGCGGTTCGTTAGGGGGGCGTCCGGCCTGCGATTGTCCTAATTGCCAAGAGCTGGAGCGTCTGGGGGGGCCGGCGGGGTCCCGAAGGAAGCCGGTGCACAGCTGCCACATCCCGGGCTGCGGGAAGGTGTACGGGAAGGCCTCGCACCTGAAAGCCCACCTGCGCTGGCACACGGGCGAGCGCCCCTTCGTCTGCAACTGGCTCTTCTGCGGGAAGCGCTTCACCCGCTCCGACGAGCTGGAGCGGCACGTCCGCACCCACACGCGGGAGAAGAAGTTCACCTGTCTCCTCTGCAGCAAGCGCTTCACCCGCAGCGACCACCTCAGCAAGCACCAGAAGACCCACGCGGAAAGCGGCACCCCCAAACCCCCCCCCGGCACCGGCGGGGAGCAGCCCCCCGCTTCCCCCCGGCAGCCGCCGGCCTCTCCCGGGAAAGACGCCGGCAGTCCCGAGGCCGGCAGCTTGTTGGAGATTTGAGCCTTCATCCGTCATCCTCATCCTCCTGTGTGCTGCCGGGGATATTTATTACGGGGTGTTGCCCCCCGCCCGCCCCCCCCCCCCCCCAAAACCCCGCATCCCCTCTCGGGGCTGGCGGCAGCTCCTTGTTAGCAATTATAATTTATGTCTTAAATTATGGGGGCCCTCTCCGAGCACTCTGGTGCTCACCGGGGGGGGGGTTAGTGAGGTGAGACCCCCACCCCCTCTTTCTCCTCGCCCCCCCATCTTCTCGCCCCCCAAACCCCGCTGGCCGCCTCGCACCCCCGCACAGAGCTCAGGGACAGGGTTCGCCCCTTCTCCTCCGCCTCCGGCCTCATTAATACGCCCGGTTCGTTAGGCGCTAATGTAATGTACCCCCCCCCCCCCCTTTTTTTAGCTGGCTGCCCCCCCAAAAAATAAAAGCAATAAAGGGATTGCTAAGGCATGATAGCAGAGCCGTGCCCCCTTCTCCTGCACCTTGGGGCTGAGACCAGGCGGCTTCATCACAGGGATGGGTCCTGCGTCCTCCCGCACTCCTGCCCTGCGGCAGCTCTCAGCACTCAAAGGGAAACTGAGGCACGGAGGGGACACGGCCCTGTACCCCTCCCCCCCCCCCCCCCCCCCCAGCTCTGGGGGTGGCAGGAGCCCAGTGGAGTTGGGGACAATCTGGCTCTGTCCCCTTGCCCCCCATCCCTGGGTCCCCGCCGCAGCCCCTCGCTGCCGGTTCCTCGTGGCCCTGTATCCCTGTGGTCCCCTGTCTGTGTCCCCACATCCCCAGGACCCTGCTGCCCTGCATCCCCTTGTCCCCACAGCCCCAAGACCTTGGGTAGCCGTGGTCCCACGTCCCTTTTTCCTGTGTCATCCCATTTCCAGGACCCCACGGCTCCGTGTCCCCATGACCCCACGTCCCCACGAGACCCTACCTACACCAGCCTCACCCTGCACACGCATGTGCCCCCGCCCCGCACACCCGCCCTGGCCAGCCACACGTGTGTCCCCAGAACACCCATGCACAGGAACACACACACACGTGTGCGCAGGGACACGTGTGAGCACAGCCCCTGCCCAGCCAAGCCTTGCCTCAGTTTCCCCACAGCAGCATCGTGGCCAGGAGCCACGTGGCAGCATGTGGGCATGTGGCAGGGCCACGTGTTACCGAGGACACCCCAATTTTGGGTGCCGTGGGCTGGCAGGGACCCGGCCCCCCCTTCCCCCGAGCACCCCCCCGGATCCCTGGGCTCCCGCCAGCCCTTTGATGCGCCCAGCTCTGGTTTGGGGATTTTCCTGAAAAAAAACCACCAAAAAAGCCACGGAAAAAGGCAAAGGGAGGTGGAAACAGGCTCCTGTGCCAGCACGAGGCGGGGGGGGGGGAGGGGGCTGCCAGCGCCCACCGCCCCACGGGGGGAACAGGGCCAGCAGTGGGTCCCCGTGCCAGCGTGGCGGGGCCCTGGGTGCCACCCCTGGCCACACGTGCCAGCCCTGTGAGTCACGTCGGCCACGGCTCCGCAGGGCTGGCCAGCGCCCGGGTGTCCCCAGGGAGGGGGGGACACACGCCGCCCCCCCCATGCAGGGAGGGGAAACTGAGGCACGGCGGCATCCCCGCCTCAAGGGGTGGCCGGAGCCCGGGGCCAGAGGCGACACGGACGCTCCCGGGGGGCTCTGGGATGGCGGGCACCAGCTCCCCGCGTAGCCCCCCCTCTGCTCCCCCCCCCCTCCCTCCGATTTGCTCCTTTTGGGGTGTTTTCCCCCCAGACCACCAGTCCCGCTGCCGCTCGCCGTGGGTGGGCCAGTGCCCCCCAGGAGCCCCCAGCCAAACCGAGGGCTCGACCGCCCGGAGCCTCCCAAACCACGGACCCAGCCCCATCCAGCGCCCCCCCGGGGACCGCCCCCCCGCTTCGGCAGCACCAGACCCTCCTGCCGCGCTGCCCCGCGGGGGGGGGGGCTCAGCTCCCGCCGCCGGGTCCGGGGAAGCCGCGGCGGCTCCGGTGGCGGCGCCGTCCAAATCGTTGTCTCCTGCCGAACCCGCCCGCTCCGTAACGGGAGAGGAATGCGGGGCCCCCCCGCGCCCCCCCCCGCCGCAGCCCTGATTTAATATCCTGAAAAAATTAAAATAACTTTTGCGGCCGCTAAGGAAAACACAGAGATAAATATAATAAAAGCGAGCCGAAAAGGGGGACTGGGGGGGGGTGGGGGTGGTGGAACGATCCAGGGGGGCTGGGGGGGTGGCGGCACCCACTGCCCTGCCTGGGGGGCACATGGGCACCCGGGGGTAGGGGGGACATGGGCACCCACGGGACCTGAGCACCCATAGGACCGGGAGCGAGGGGGGACACGGACGGACATGGGCACCCACGGTACCGGGAACGAGGGGGGGGGGGACACATGACATGGGCACCCATGGGACCCGGGTATGGGGCGGGGGGACGGGGGGGGCACGGGCACCCACGGGACGGACACACACACGGGGGTGGGGGGGGCACCCACGGAAGTGGGCACCCCCCATGGGGCCGTGCGCCGGAGGGTCGGGGGGAGGGGGGTGCAGGACAGGGGGTGCTGGGGGTGTCCGGGGGGGTCCCGGTCCCGGTCACCACGTGAGCAACCGCCACTGCGCACCGCCACCGCCCCCCGCCCGCGCGGGGCACGCTCCGCCTCTCTTAAAGGGGCAACGTCCGCCGGAGCCCCTCCCCCCGCCCCCCGCCCCCCCCCCCCCCGTTCCAGCGGAGAAGCCCCTCACCCAGCGGAGGGCACGGCGGGGTGTGTGTGTGTGTGTGTGTGTGTGTGTGTGTGCGCGGAGCGAGTCCCGCAGCCACAGAAGGCGCAGCCCGGGGGGGGGGACACACAGGACTCACCGACCTGCCCACCGCGACGCCCCCGGGAGCCGCGGCCCCTTTAATTCCCCCCCCCCCCCCCCGGAACCGGCGGGAGCGGCCGCGGCGGGGTTTGGCCCTCGCCGGGACCCGTCCGTGGACTCGGGAAAGGGTGAGGGGCGGCATGGGGGCCCCGGGGGCTGGAGGGGTCCTGCGGGGGTGGCACACCCGGGGGGCTGCGGGTGGGGGGCACGGGGGGGCTGCGGGGAGCGGGCAGGCCACGGCTGGGGGGGTGCGCTGGGTGCGTGAGGGGCTCGGGAGGCCTCGGGGGGGCTGTGGGGAGCGGGCCTGGGGCTGGAGCCAGAGCCCCTCGGGGGCGGAGGGTGTGAACGGGGACCCCCCCCAGCATCCCGCCCCCCCCAGCATCTCCCCTTTGCTGTGCCCAGGCTTAACCGGGGGGGGACGACCCCGGCCCTTCGGGGTGCCCGCACTGCGCAGCCCCCCAGCGCCTCCCCCCCCCCCCCCCAGGCCCGGCCGCCATGTGCTCCCTGGGGCTGTTCCCCCCCTCCGCCGCCCCCCGGCGCCGTCACCCTCTACGAGCTCAGCAACGCGCTGGTCTGCGGGCGCCCCCCCGAGCCGCTGCCCCTCGCCCTCCAGAGCCAGGTGAGCCCGCGGGCGGGGGGCGCCACGCTGCCCCCCCAGCCCGGCCCCGGGGGCTCCCCCCCCCCCCGGTTACCCTGGGCAGTGAAAGGTGCAGGCTCGCGCCTGGGGCATCCCTGTCCCTTTGACCCCCCTGTCCCCCATCCTGGCCCTGGTCCCTTCGCCTCCCCCATCCCCCGTTGTCGTCCCCCCCCACCATCCCCATTGCCAGTCCCTTCGCCCCCCCATCCCCGGTCCCTTTGCCGCCCCTCCAGTCCCTTTGCCCCCTTTTTCCTTTTCCCTGTCCTTGCACCCTTCACCCCCATCCTTTCCTATTTTTCCTGCATCCCTTCCCCCCATTCTTTCACCCTTCCCCCCCATCTTTGCGCCCCTCCTTTTACCACATCGCTATTTCTGCGGCGGGGGGCCCTTCCCGGTGCCCCCCCTGCGCTGGCAGCTGGCAGACCTGCCGGTGCTGAGCCTGCCCAAGGAGACCCTCAAGGCGCACAGCCGGCTGGAGCACAGCGCCCGCCCGGCCTTCATCCACCACCGCGAGGCCCTCTGGAAGCGCTGCCTCAGTGCCTGGTGAGCTGCCCCCCCCACACCCCCCCCCACACCCCCAAAACCTGGGTGGGGGCTGGCAGGGCCGGGGGCTGCCCCTTCACTCAGGGTCTGCACCCAAACCCCCTCTCCGTGGCTGCCTGGCAGCCCCCCCACCCCGGGGCACGGCGGAGGCGGGGGGGGTACAGCCTGCTGTCACCCCCCCGGGGTGCTGCCACCCCACCCCAGGCTCCCTCCGAGGGTCTGGGGGGGGGCACGATGTAGAACCTGGGGGTTCAGTGCTCCCAGGTGACGGGGAATGCGGTTGGGAGACCCCAGCGGGGCCCTCAGCAGGGGAGGGGGATTTTGAGGGGTCCCTGCTGAGGGGGCTGAGCGACCCTTCTGCGCAGGCGGGACGTGGGGCTGAGCGGGGTGCTGAGGGAGATCGCCAGCGCCGAGGAGGAGGGTGAGTCTGTGCTGCTGCTGGGGGGGCCGGGCGATGCCCCGGGACCCTCTGGCCCTTCTGTTGATCCTTCGGCTCCCTTGGTGCCCATCGCTGGTGCCGCCGCCGCCGCCGTGCCCCTCGCCGCGGCCGCAGGCACCGATGCTGCTCCGCTCCCCGCAGGGCTGCGGTGGGCGAAGGTGGGCTCGAGCCACGTGCTGGCCCTGTGCCACTGGCTCTCCTCGCTGCACGGCTCCTTGTTCCCCCACCTCTCCGTGAGTCTTTAGGGGCGGGGGGCTTCACCCGGCGAGGTGGGGAGGATGCGGCACGTCCCGGGATGCCGGCTGGGGGCTGGTTGGGGTGGTGGGTGAATGGCTGGTTGGGGTGGTGGGTGAACGGCTGGTTGGGGTGGTGGGTGGGCGCTTCCCAGCTGGAAACGGCAAGATCTTCCTCCCGGCGGTGCCCGGCCAGTTCCCTCGCCAGGGGGAGGAGAACGGGCGCTGGGAAGGCGTTGGGGCAGGGGGTGCGGCGAGAGGGGCTGGAATGGGGGGGGGGGGGTTGGACCCTGGGGGGGTCCCCACTACAGCCGGCACAGTGACAACTGGTAACTCTCCCCCAAAGCTCGCCAGCGAGGACATGATCGCCGCCTTCTCCCAGGCCGTGGACTGGTGAGTCCCGTGTCGCGAAGCCCCCCGTGCCCGGGTGCCGCGAAGCGGGGTCGTGGTGCTGGGTGGTGGCAGCGCGAGGCCAGCGCCACCCCATTTTTCTGTGTAGCCCCCCTATCAGACAGACCCTGGGGCAAATATTTCCCCGCTGCCTCCGGCTGCCCCAGCCCCTGCACGGCGGTGAGCGGTGCAGTGTGTCTCGACGCCCCGCGCACGGGGGAAATGGCGTTAAACCGCGTCAGGGCTTGGAAAAGTCCTTCCAGTGCCGACCCCGGGCTGCTCGCCGGCCTCTGGGCTGCGGGTAATTGCCGGGGATGGGAAGTTTTTAGAGCAAATGACCCCACTCGGCAGCGAAAAGGGAGTTTTATTTCACTGGTGACTCTGGGAATCGCCTTTGTGGTGCTGGGCGGGCATGCCCCGTCCCGGAGCCCGTCACCGCCGCGCCCCACGCTGCCCGTCGCTCCCGCAGGGCCGGCTGCACCGTCCGCGCCTTCGCCTGGCACCCCCACACCAGTAAGTTCGCCGTGGCCCTTCTCGATGACTCCGTCCGGGTCTACAACTCCAACAGGTGAGACGCTGCCCCTTGGAGGCACCTCCGCAGACCCCCGCTCCCCATCTCGCCCCCTCGCCCCCCCCTCCAGCCCCTGCCAGGGTTCCCCCGTGTCTCTGCCCTGCGCCGCCTTGGTCCTCGCTCAGGCTTTGCTCTCGCTGGCAGCGCCTGTGCCCAGAGCCTCCTGCGGCACAGCAGGAGCAGAAATCACGGACTGGTTTGGGTTGGAAGGGACCTTAAAGACCATCTAGTATCACCCCCCCACACCATGGGGACACCTCCCACCAGACCGGGGTGCTCCAAGCCCCGTCCAACCTGGCCTTGAACCCTTCCAGGGACAGGGCACCCACAGCTGCTCCGGGCACCCTGTGCCAGCACCTCAGCACCCTGGCAGTGAAGAATTCCTTCGTCATATCTCATCTAAATCTCCCCTCTTAGTTTGAAACCATTCCCCCTTGTCCCGTCGCTGCAGGCCCTGCTGAAAATCCCGTCCCCATCCTCCTTATAAGCCCCCGGTAAGTGCTGAGGGTCTCCCGGAGCCTTCCCGTCTCCAGGCTGAACAGCCCCAGCTCTCCCAGCCCGTCCTCGCTGTTTTCAAAACTAGCTGTTTTTTCAGTTTCAGTCAAATATTCCAATACTAATTGTATATCATTCCAATGGGGATTGTGTTGTTTTACGATAAATTGGAAATGCCTGGCTACACTTATTGGGTCGCTTCTATAATCCTTTGCAATCTTTCTCCACTCTCCCAAATCAGCAGTGGAGAAAGGCACTTTAATTAGCATTGTTCCACCATCTGGCCCCACCGCCTCTCGGAGGGGTGCTCGTAAAATAGTCAGGGCAGACTTCTGCCGGGTGTGGGAAGATACAGGGCTATCAGGAGGATTTGAAGCTCCTTCCGAGTCCACATCCTGGTCCCGTGCCCGGGGGGGAGGTTTAAACAAGTCATTTAAGTCTTGTTCTGGGGCTTGGTGAACTTTGTCTGCCTTTGTACACCTCTGCCCAATGCTCCAGCCCCCCCAGCAGGACCCTGTCCTGGACGCCCTGCAGCTCTGGCCTTGCCCAAGCTCTGGTTTTCCCTTCCCCCCCCCGCCCCACAGCCCTGGGGCAGCCGTGCCCCGGCCATCGCTGA
Source organism: Falco punctatus (assembly GCF_963210335.1). Taxonomy (NCBI): domain Eukaryota; kingdom Metazoa; phylum Chordata; class Aves; order Falconiformes; family Falconidae; genus Falco; species Falco punctatus. The sequence continues at coordinate 5,410,602 of NC_137598.1, read as the reverse complement.
GTCCCCTTTCCCCTCCAGGTCTCCCTGCTCCCCCGCGGCGTGCCGAGCCCTCCTCAGGAGAAGGCTCTGCCGGACGGTCCTGCGGCCCTGCCCGCGCCGCCTCGCTGCGGCGTCCTGCCCCGGCTGGGACTTCAGGCCAGCGAGTGCCCTCTGCCACCCCGGGGCCGGGCTGGGGGCGGCGCGGGGCACGGCGGGTGGTCGCACGAGGTGGGCTCGGTGCGCTCGGGCTTGCTGCACAGCGCCGGTGTCACCTGGCTGGGGTCTCCTCTGTGTCCCCCGGGGAAGCGGGTCACCATGGGGCACATCCCCCCTTCCCACCCACTGCGGTCAGAGCTGGAGAGAGGACCCTGGGAGACGGCCCCTGGCCCACCTCGGGCTCCCGATCCCCCATTTTCCCTTTTGTCACGCTGCTCCCCCCCCCCCCCCCCCCCCCGGCAGTGCCACCATCCCCTCGCTGAAGCATCGCCTGCAGCGGAACGTGGCCGCTGTGGCCTGGAAGCCGCTCTGCGCCTCCATCCTCGCCGTCGCCTGCCAAAGCTGCGTCCTGGTGTGGCACCTGGACCCCACCTCGCTCTCCACCAGGTGACAGCCAGCCCCCCCCCCCCCCCATCCCCGGGCAGGCGCCCATCCCGCCAGCGGGCACGCCGGGGCTGCCGGTGGCACGGGGACCAGCCCTGCCACCACCAACCGCGGCCGTTTCCCTCCCCTCCCCGCCAGGCCATCGTCCGGCTGCGCTCAGGTGCTGTCCTACCCCGGGCACAGCCCCGTCACCAGCCTGGCCTGGGCTCCCAGCGGGGACCTGCTGCTCTCGGCCTCGCCGGTTGACACGGCCATGCTGGTGAGTCCCGGGGTGCCACCCGGGGGGTCCGTGAGCGCGCCGCGGGGGCACCAAGGGGCCGTTTGGCTGCAGCAGGGGGACCGGCAGTGCTCCCGCACAGGGTGGATCAGGCAGCTCCCGAACTTGAACTAGATCCGAAAGAATCGGTCTGAATTCCCTGATCCAGGTGAAAATTCCCCCCGAGCCGCGGCAGCCGCCTGGCCGGCGTTCGGGTGCCGGTGCCGTTACCCTCCACGTTGTCCCCCCAGGTGTGGGACGTGTCCACCGAGAACTGCGTCCAGCTGCAGTGGTTTGGGGGCGGTGGTGTCACCTACCTGGCTTGGTCACCCGATGGCAGCAAGGTCCTGGCGGCCACCCCCTCGGCGGTGTTCCGGTGAGCTTCCCACCATACGCCAGGCGTATTTTGGCCCTTGTTACCATTTCCCCAAACCCATCGGGATTCTTTGCACCCCAACTGCTCCCGTTCCTCTTGCATCCGATCGCGGGGCGGGGGAGGGGAACGGGTTGGTCTGGCCTCGAGCTCCTCCTGGGGCATCACAACTGGGGCAGATCCCAGGAATTCATCCCGCTGGCTTCGGCCCGTCTCTCTTCCAGAGTGTGGGAGGCTCAGATGTGGACGTGCGAGCGGTGGCCCACCATCAAAGGACGCTGCCAGGTAGGGTGGGGGGCATCCCCGCCCCGTGCCCCTGGGGCCGTCGGGGTGTCCGTGGTGTGGCAGTGGCGCTGCCCCGTTCCCAGGCGGGGTGCTGGCTCTCACCGTGGCGCTCTGTCCCGCAGACGGGGTGCTGGAGCCCAGACGGCAGCCGACTGCTCTTCACGGTGCTGGGGGAATCCGTCATCTACTCCTTGTCCTTCTCGGAATACCGGGGTGAGTCTGCTCAAGCTTCCCAGGAGCCAGCAGCTGGTCCCCAAGCGACCCCGGCTGGGCTTGGCCGGACGGGCTTTCTGCTCGTCAGCTGTGCAAAGCCAGGACCCGCAGGGGGAAGGGGCGCCCAGGGGTCTCAAAGCTCAGAATCTCTGTGGGGCCAAAGTTTTCCCCCCTCGCGTTGCTTCTCGCTCCCAGTTCCGATCCTACAGCCACAAATGGTTTGCTGGGAAACTTCTACCGTGGGTTAAATCCCCGGCTCGTGGGGGGCGTTTTTCCTTGAAGGTGGCTGGTCCTGATGTGTAGAGGGGACACCTCCCCATCCCCCACCCCAGGTGCAGGCAGGTGCTGCTGGGGCAGCAGCTCGAAGAAACAGACACAACTTACGTGCCACTTCGCAAATGGGAACGTGATGCACGGAGCGAGGTGACCCACTGGGCGATTCCGGCCAGAGCCGAGACGTGACCAGGCTGTTTGTTTCAGGGGAGATGCAAGGGCAAGTGGGAGGCTCGAAAACAGCTTCTATCGTGGCCGACCTGTCTGAGACCACCTTCGAGACGCTCTATGGGGAGGAGAGGTGGGTCTGCCTGTGCCCCCTGCCCTGACGCGACACCCAGCAGGCAGAGGGGGTCTGTGCCCCCCCCCCCCCCAGCAGCACCCCCCAGTGCTGGGGATGTTGGCTGGAGCGAGGGGGAGCTCACCGGCCTTCCTGCCCGTTCCAGGATCGGAGGTGACGTCCACTCCATGGTGTGGGACCCCACTGGCGAGAGGCTCGCGGTGATCATCAGAGGTGGGTGCTGCCCCCCGCCCCAGCATCCCCCCCACCCCCCCGCAGGCAGAAGGGATACAAACCCCACCAGGGTGGGGAGGCAGCACTCGCCCTCCATCCCTCCTCCCTGCCGCTCCGCTCCTCCGTATCCCCCGGAGCGCGATGTGCCCGAGTTCCCTCCCCACGTCCCACGGGATGGATCCCCTCTCCCAGCCCCACCGCGAGGTCCCTGCGTTCCCGCAGTGCCCACATCGCGCCCGGAGCCCGGCGGGGCCTCTTGGCTCCGTTATTTAGCAGCAGCCCCTGGGATAATCGGGCCATTCAGGCTCTCCTGGATGCGGCGGGATGGGCCTCACTCCGGGACAGAACGGACTTGGAGGGAGCAGCAGGACGTGGCGCTGGGGCTGCCCCCCCAGCTCCCCCCCACGCCGCTGCCGGGCACAGTCTTGGGGTTTTTGCTGAGCTTAAAGCTGGGGGGGGGAAAGCTGGGGGTACCAGGGCTTCCCCTTCCCTCTGCACATCCAGGTGGGTCCGGGGTGGGATGGAAAATGACCCTGACACTGGAGGGGGGGCCCCGTGCCAGGCCAGGGTGTTTCCCACGGAGTCACCTCATCCTTGCCCGAACCCTCCTCAACCCAGCCTGGTGCCCCGGGACCTCGAGCCGGCTTCAGATCACAGGAGGGTCTTTGAAAGCCCCATCCCGGGATCCCGTGTGCCTCAGCGCCGGAGAAATGTGCTCCACAGCCAGCTCCCCCCTCGGCGGCTGAGAAGGACCCTCACCGCTCCTCTCCCCCTCCTCCATCCTGCAGGGAATCCCGACGCTCCCGGGAGCCAGACGGTCATCGCTGTGTTTCGCACCCGCAACAGCCCCGTGTTCGAGCTCCTGCCGTGGTGCGTAGCGCTGGGTTGGGCTTGGCCAAACGTGAGGGGTGCCGAGGGGAGCGGGGACGCTGCCATCCTGCGCCCCTGCATCGGGCAGGGTCACTGTTTTACCCCAGAATCGGTTGTACTTTGTCCGTGTTGCCCGTTACCCACCTTACACCCCTTTAACTGGGGCTGCCCCCCAAGCGCCGCGCTGCCGGTGCCCGCAGCCGCGCTCGAACCCGGCTCTTCCCTTCCCCGCAGCGGTTTCCTGCGGGGCGAGCGCGGCGCGCAGCCCCAGCTCATCGCCTTCCACCCCTGCTTCCAGAAAGGGGCTCTGCTGACCGTGGTGAGTGGGGTCCCCGCTTTTGCCAACGGGTCTTGGGGCTCCCCGTTGGTGCCCGGGAGTGGGAAAGCCTCCCCGCCCCGGTCCCTGTCCCCGCGGAGCAGGGCGGGGGGGAGGTGTCCTTGCTGGGGTCACAGGGAGGAGGAGAGGGCGATGCCTGGACTGTCGCCCCCATCCCCACGTCTCTCCTCGCATCCTCTCCCTCCAGTGCTGGTCCACGGGGAAGATCAGCCACGTCCCCTTCTTCTTCACGAGTGCCCACGCCCCCCACGCCAGCCCCAGCCGCAGCCCCGTGGTGGCCAGCGCCAGCGTGCGGGAGCAGCCCCTCTTCTCCGAGCTGTGACAGCACCCGGGGGTCCTCCACCGCCCGCCGGTGGCTCGGCAGCTCCTCTCCCTGATGATGCTCCCACCATCCTCCCGGGACGTGCCGCGTGGCCTCGAGCGCCTTCCATACCTCCTCGGGGTCCGTGCGGCCGGTGCCGGAGGGATTAAAGCTGGGGACGGATCCAGGCGGGCTCCTCTCCCCTCCTGTCTCCCTGGTTGTCCTTTCCTTGCCCCAGGGGGCTGGAAGGTTTGTGTAGGGCAAGTCCCACGTCTGGGGGGGCTGCGGGGCTGCTCTGGGGTGTCAGGAACCGCTCGGGGTGAACCTGCAGAACAGCCCTTCCCTGAGCCTTACCCTGATTGAATTAAGGCTGCCTGTCGCGCTGCGGGGCAGGAGCCCCCCGCGGGGCTCTGCTCTGGGGGTGAATTGCTGCTCTCCCGAGGGCTGGGGGCTCCTCGGCCACGAGTGCAGCCTCGGGGCTTTGCCTTGGGGGGGGGGGCGGGGGGGGCGGGGAAGGACCACCCAATGTGAGCCAGAAACTCCTGTGGGCCCACAAAGACCACCTGAGCCCATGGGGGGCTGCAGCGGGGCAGCAAGCGGCGCTGCGGGCCGAGCCCCGGGGGGCTCGTGCTGGCCCACGTGAGCCCACCCAGCGCCGGAGGGGTGGGGGGAGCAGATGGGCCACCCACCCCCTGCCCAGCGCAGGGATTAACGGGGGGGGGGGGGGGGGGGGGGGCAGCGCAGTTAAACCCTGGGATTACACGCGGTTAAGCCCCAGGATTACGCTGTAACGGCTCTGCCGGAGCCTGGTGCAGATACAACGGGGAGAGCAGGGGGGGTCCCCACACCCTCAACTCTGCAAACAGCCCCAGGACCCCCAAAATCCTCCCCAGAGCCGAGCCCCACAGCGCAGCAGGGGAAAACCCTGTGCAAGGGGCGAGGACGGCAGCAGCGCGCGCCTCCGGGGGCTGCACGCGCGGAGCCGACCCCGGGCAGGGCTGGCACGAGGGTACGGGGTAAAGCCACCACGGTACGAACCTTCTCCAGCTGCTGGGGCAGGTCTGGGGGGGCTTCACCCCCTCCGGGCTCCCCGGTTCACTGCTGGCGTGCCCCTGGTGCCTCAGAGGAAGGTGCTGAGCGTCTCTTCTTCCTCCTCCTCCTCCTCCTCCCGGGTGCTGGGCGGTTCGCAGGGCAGCGCCCGCAGGTACTCCAGGTGCAGCCTGGTCTCGGCTCGGCTCCTCCGGACGTATCGGCCCACGTAGACGAGGACAGCACCGAGCCACCCACCCACTGCCACCAGCACCGCCACATCTGGTGCCCGCGGCCGGCTGCCCCCCACCAAGGTCTCATTGCGGCTGCTGGTGGGGGGCAGCATCGGGGGGGCCCCCCCCGGGCACCGGGAGCCCCAGGGGCAGCCGGGCAGCCCCAGTGCCAGCAGGAGCAGCCAGGCTGCCTGCATCGCCCTGCAACGGGAGGCTGGGAGCGAGGGGGGGCTCCGTGTCCCCCCCCTCCTCATCCTGCCAGATGCACAGGTTTGTGGCGGGGGGCGGGGGGTGGGCAGCAGGATGCCCCTGGTTCCCCTCCCAGTCTCCCAGCACAGGGAGGCGTGCAGGGGGGTGACGCCAGCACCTGCTTTTTCACCCCCAGTTCACAGCCCTTTGCAACCCCACATCACTACACACAGTCCTGTCCTGCCCCCCCGGCACCCCAAGGACTCCCCCCCCCCCACCAGACCCCACTGCCTAAGCAACAAATGCACTGGGAACACACTTTTTTTTTTTACTGGTGTTTGGAACCCACCGGCCAGCAGATACAAATGGAATAGGGACAATCTTCAGAGAAACAGGTCCAGAGTCTCTTGGTTGGGGCTGTGACTGGGCTCACACCAGTCCAGCGCTGGTGTGGGGGGGAGCAGCGGCACTGCTGGGGGTAGCCTGGCCCCCCTGCCGGACAAACCGCTCCATTCTAGTGTCCCAGTGCAATCCCATTACATGTGCTGAGTGGGGATGGTCTCGGGCATCCCTGGAACCCCCTCTGCTGGGCCAGGGGTCCCTTCTGGGTGACTATGATGGGAGGGGGCTCATCCGCTCTGTGCTCCCCCCTCATGCTGCTGCGCCAGCGTCTGCCGCGCCATCTCCAAGGCCCCTTCCCGCGTGCGGTTGCCTCCGATGAAGCCGCTGGCGTGTACGAAGACGCAGCCGGGGATGCCGGCGAGCTGGGACAGCGCCTCGTCCCGGACCCCTCGCCAGGGCTCGGGCAGAGGGAGGCTGCGGGGGGAGAGGGAGGCGGTGGGTGAAAACCTGCCCCTGGGGGGGGATGCTGCTGCGGGGTGGGGGGGGACACGGTGAGGGGATGGGTCTCACCGGCTCTGGAAGGTGTGTGGCCCCGCTGGGACGCTCTGCACCCGCCACTGCCCGCTGCGGTCGGGGAACAGCACCAGCTGGAGGGGCTCCGGCAGCGCCAGCTCCTGCTCCAGGCTGAAGACGTGCTCCTTCCAGGGGCAGCCACCCTGTGGGAGCTCCAGCACCAGCCCGCTGGCATCCACCTGAGGGGGGGACACAACACACACGCTGAGCACCCGGGGGGTCCGACCCCCCAGCCCCCACACCAGTCCTGTGCCCCCCCCCCCCCCCCCCCCCCCCACGTCTGTCTGCTGCTGGGTGCTCTGCCGAGCCTGGACGCGCTGCTCTGGGGGTGCATGAGTGTGCGGGGGGATACTGGGGTGCAGAGGGAGGGGGGGGGCGGAGCACGGGACGGTGTGTGATGACGCATGGGGATGTGGGGGTGCATGGGAGGGGCACAGGGATATGGGGTGCAGGGCCATGCCTGGGGATATGGGCGTCTGCAAGTATACACAGGGTGCAGAGAGGGTGCGTGGCCATGCGTAGGGGAGAGCGGGGGCCGCAGAGCCATGGGTATGGGGGCGCACAGCCACACGCAAGGCTACGGGGGCACAGGAGGGGCTGCATGGCTGTACCCAGGGGTAGAGAAGGGGGTGCATGCTGTGTGTAGGTATATGGGGTGCAAGGGGCACCCTGGGCCACGCAGGGAAGTTTACGCGAGGGGACCTGGCCTCCCCTCATCCCAGTGCCCTCCCCCAAACTTTCAGACCCCCCCAAAACTGGCACAGTGGCTACCTCAAAGCGTCGCCGGATAGCCTCCTCCACCAGTACCCGCGCAGGCAGCCAGGCACGGTGGTAGTAGTCGAGCCGGTCCATGAACTCACCCCTGACCAGCTCCATCGCCCGCCTGAACCCTGCCTGGGGACACAGAGGGGTCAGCGGTGGCCCCCAGTGGGGTGGCCCCAAGCGGGGCAGCCCCACCATGTTCCCTGTCCCCACCTCGGTGTCCTGGTCAGGGTCGTTCCAGCGGGGGTTCAGGTGGCCCACACGAGCGCTGAGGGTGGTGGTAAGGGCGTAGCGGGGCTCCCCCTCCGCCTGTGCGATGCCGTTGTCGATGGCGTCGATCTCTTGCACGAAGTTCTCATACAGCTGGGAGCAGTGGGGGTCAGCCTGGCTGGGAGCCCAGCGGCGCACCACTAGCTCGAACAAACTGGTTCCACCCTTTACGGGGTCCCCCCTCCCCAGAATGCTCTTTTATGGGATGACCCCTGCCAAGGAGAAGCCCTGGGGAAAGGTATGCAGCCTTGGCAGGGTTAGAGCCCCCCCCCAGACCCTCCCAGTTTCACCAGTACCTTATCATAGAGCACTGTCACGACAGTGCCGTCTTCTGGCTGCCCCAAGAGCTCCGCGAGGATCTGGGAGCCGAAGTGGCAGTAGACCAGCCCGGCGCTGCTCAGCTTTGTGGTCCAGGGTTTGTCAGGCCGGAGGCTCCTCATGGACTGCATGAAGGACCTGCAGGGCCACAAGAGTCAGCTCCGAGGGACCCCCAAGATCCAGGGGAACCCGGTGTCCAGTGCTGGGGGGCCTCACCTCTGGTGATGGTCGTAGCGATGTCGCTCGGGGTCGTACTCACCCCCTACATCCACCACCACGTCGCACTGGGCCAGGCGCTGGGGGTCCCGGGTACGCACCACCTCTGCGTCCTGCCGGGGGGTGGAGTGAGGCTGAGGAGCCTAGGGTGGTCCCCAGGAGTGGCCGGGACCCCCTGAGAGCTGCTGCTGGTGAGACCTGGGACCCTGAGGAAGGACTGAGAACTCTAAGGGTGACCCCCAGGTGGGACTGGGGTCCTGAGGGTGGCCCTTGGCTGGGAGCAGGGACCCCGAGGGGGGACTGGGAGCCTAAGGGTGGCCCCTGGCTGGGAGCAGGGGCCCCTGAGCGGGACTGAGGGCCTAAGGGTGGCCCCCAGCTGGGAGCAGGGACCCCTAACCGGGACTGAGGGCCTAAGGGTGGCCACTGGGTAAGAGCAGGGACCCCGAGGCGGCACTGGGGGCCTAAGGGTGGCCGCTGGGTGGGAGCAGGGACCCCCAAATGGGACTGGGGGCCTAAGGGTGGCCCCTGGCTGAGAGCAGGGACCCCGAGGGGGCACTGGGGACCTAAGGGTGGCCCCTGGCTGAGAGCAGGGACCCCGAGGTGGCACTGGGGACCTAAGGGTGGCCCCTGGGTGAGAGCAGGGACCCCCAAGTGGGACTGGGGGCCTGAGGGCAGCCCCTGGCTGGGAGAAGGGGCCCCCAAGTGGGACTGAGGGCCTAAGGGTGGCCCCTGGGCGGGTGCAGGGCCCCCCAAGTGGGACTGAGGGCCTAAGGGTGGCCCCTGGGCGGGTGCAGGGCCCCCCAAGTGGGACTGAGGGTCTAACGGTGGCCCCTGGGTGGGAGCTCGGACCCCGAGGGGGGACTGGTGGCCTAAGAATAGCCCCTGGGTGGGAGCTGGGACCCCGAGGGGGGGCTGGGGACCTAAAGGTGGCCCCTGGGCGGGAGCAGGGGCCCCCAAGTGGGGCTGGGGATCTAGGGGAGCCCCGAGCGATGCCTCCAGGTAAGGGGGCACCCCGAAGGAGGGCTGGGCACCTAGGGGAGGCCCCGAAGGCCCCGGGGCCGGCGGGCGGGCAGGGGCCGGGGCCCCGGGCGGGAGCTCCGGGGGGGGCCGAGCAGGCCGCAATCCCAGTGACGCCGGCCAGTGGCGCGGGGCCGTACCCGGTAGCGGGGCAGGAGCCGCAGCAGGCAGCACGCCAGCACCTCATCGCAGTGGAAGGTGCCGTCGTGGGTGCCGATGCGCGGAGCAGAGGCAGGCGCAGGCGCAGGCCCGGCCGCGCTCCCGCTGCCCAGCGCGGCGGCCATGAGGCGAAGGCCTCTCCGCATCGCGCTGCGCCTGCGCGGCCCCGCCCCCCGCGCGGCGCGTGCGCGCAGGCCCCCGCGCGCCCGCCGCCTTCCGCCTGCGCCTGGCCCCGCCCCGCCGCCCTGCGCATGCGCCGGCTGCACCCTGCGTGTCCGCCCGGCCCCGCCCCCTCCCCAGCCCCACCCCGCCGCGCCCCGCCGCTCTGCGCATGCCCCGTCCGCCGCGCCGCGCCGATCGGGCCAGCCCCGCCCCCTCCCTAGCCCCGCCCCGCCGGGGCTGCGCATGCGCAGAGCTGTGCCCGCGCTCCCTGGCGGCAGCGCCCCCCCGCGGCCGGCGCCGCTCACACGTGGGCGACCGGACACGGGGGTGGGAGGGCGGAGACGCCCAGGGACACCCACCGACGCGTCCGTGAGCACCGGGACCACCCAGCCCAGGCGGCCACCTCCGCCAGCCCCCCCCGGACAGATGGACACAGTCCTGCGCAGCCCACGGGGGGTCAGATGGACACGCAGCCCCCCACCCCCCAGAAAAACCCCCAGCCCAGGCGCTGTTCCCAAGCAAGAGTTTATTTGCGAGGAGCTGGGTCCCCTCCCCAACACGGTGCAGGGCCCGGGGGGCTCCCACCCCCAGCCCCGGGGGGCACCGAGCGGGGACAGTGGCACTGTGTGGGTACGGTGGCACCGAGCAGGGGTGGCGGCACCGAGGGGGGATGGTGCCCGGTCCCAGCAGGGCACAGGAGACCACAAGGTGCCAAAGCCAAGCCGGGACCGCAGTCGGGACCGCAAGGCCATTGCAGGCTGTGGGGCGGTCGTGGGCAACGGGGCTCGGCTCCAGCATCGCCCCGAGCCAGCCCGGCTGCCCCACACCAGGCTGTGGCCTGGGGAACGTGAGTCACGGCTGTCACGGCTCCCTCCACACCTTCCGTGGGGGGCTGAGGGCAAATCTCCCCTCTCGGGGCTGACGCGGGTGTCTCTGGCCTCACAGCGGCTCCCGGGCGCGGACCAAGCTGGTCACAGGCGTGGGGACACGGCCCGCGGCCGTCCCTGCCAGCGTTCGGCACATGCAGCTCGGTTGGCGTCTCCCTTCGGGGACGGAGAGGGGCAGGTGCTGCAGGGGAGCAGCGAGTCCGTCTCCCACACAGACCACCCCCTTCCAAGCAGCCCGACTTTCCAGCTCAAGAACTAAGTGACTCGAGGCGGCCCAGCCTCACGCTGTCCATAAAGGGATAAGTCAGCTCTCGCAGGCGGCAGGGAAGCAGAAAAGCTGCGCAGGGAGTGGGGGAACCACAGGGGTCTGGGTCTGCCAGCGCTCCGAAGCAAGCGAAACCTCGGCTGCTGGGGATGAGAAGACAAAGCAGGGCCTCCAGTAGTGTGAAACCAAACTGCCCGTGCACAGAACTCCTGCCCAGGGCCACGTCTCTCTGCTCGCCGCCTCGGGGCGGCCAGGCTGACTTATCCCTTTACTGGGGGGGTGCTTGGCCCCGCGGCCAGACTCAGGATATCTCGTTGCCGAAGACCTCGAGCACCAGCGGCGTGAGCTGCATGCTGTGCTCGGGCTGGAAGGAGAGGCAGCGGTACTGCTTGGAGTGCTCCTCGTTCAGGCTCCGCAGGTCGGCCAGCTTCTGGATCATCTTGGCGTAGAGCAGGCGGCTGCCGGGAGGAGGGTGCCTGCAGCGGATGTAGGTCTGGAGGATCTCCGAGAGGCGATCCTGAAGGGATTCCACCAGTGAGGTGTCCTGCACGCCTGGGCGATCTAGAAAACACCACGGACACAGCGTAGGTGATTCCCTACCCTTTTCCTCAACAGAGGGGCAGGGAAAGGTGGTGATGTTTTTGGGGACGCAGCCAAAACCTGGCAGGTTGGTGACGCTGAGGGACAAGCGTGCTCCTACCTGGGGACAGGATGCAGATGGCCATGAGGAGCACGTGCTCTTCTTCGTGGAGGTTCAGCTTCTTCAAGCCAACCTGGAATTTCACGAGCGGCTCCAGGAGGTCCATGCTGTGGCCGGCTGGGGAGAGAAAGGACCTTTAGCACAGCCTGCTCCGGAGCAAGAGCTCCCGCAGCTGAGGGACAGGCGGGGAGCTCAGCAGCTCCTCTTTCAGCGCAGCAGAGACCCGGGACAGCAGAAGAGGACTTCTGATATAGTTTAAAGAACGCTGGTTTTTAATTGGACTTTTCTCCCCGGTAGTTTCTCTAAAGCAGGAGATTACGGAGTAGAATTTGCCTTTGAAATCCATAAAGACAATGAACCCACGGTCACTTCGCCTCCTTAGCATCACTTCCACGCTGCACTGTGCACGAGCCTCACAAACACCACCTCACATGCCCAGAGCCCTCCCTGCGTGCAGATCTCCTCCCTGCACCCAGTGGGTGCCAGCTGCCCGTGCATGCTCCCCACACACCACTCGCTCTGCCTCCTTCCCTCGGGACCTCACTGGGCGAGCTCAGCATCCCTGGGTTACTCTAAGGCTCTTCCAAGCCCAGGGAAAGATTTAAGGTCCATACGTGTCATCTGCACGCCCTGTTCTCTGTGCTGGTCCCCAAAGCCTCAGGTCAGGGAGGTCTAGGGCAGGAGTCACCACCTTTCCTGGCAGGAGGGCTCCCCGGCTGCAGAGCAGTGGCACTGGGACAGCCCAGCAGCGTCCGTCCCGGCCCTCATGGCAGCTCGGAGCAAACTGAACCCAACCCTGGTGGCAAGGCGGAGGAGTGGGAGACAGCTCTGAGCTACGGCCATGCTCTGGCTTCGCTGCTCTTTGGGAGCTCCTGGCTCTTCCCAGCCATCCAGCCCAGCTGCAGGACGCACAGGTCCCAGCACGGGGCCAGGGCGGTGCAGGAGCGCGGCTGGGGCTGGCACAGGGGTCTCAGCCCGGCCATGACACTGCCAAGCTGCTGGTGTGAACTGCAGGCTGGGACCACATTCCTGCAGCACGCGGGAGGGTGGCTGGTGGCCTTTACCCTGGGTGACATCGCTGATCCTGTACTTGAAGTCGTTGCTGCCGCAGGTCCACGACATGTCCTCGAGGGTGAAGGACTGGTTCGAGCGCAGCATGATCACCTCGATGGCGCTGGATTTCAGCAGGACAATCTGGTCCTCTGCTGTCAGGTCCCTGGGCAGGGGGAGGACAAGGGGGTGATGTGAGAACAGTGCAGTGAGGAAAGGAACAGAAACCTGCCACCCAGGCATCGGGGTCTCCATCAGCAGCCCAGTCCCTTCCCTGGGGGCACCCCGGCTTCTCCCTCACCCGGGGTTGCGATGGGATGAAGCAGCAGGTGTTTCTGCAGGTGGCACCACGCAGTGCCCCGGGCAGCACCCTGGAGTTAAACGGGACCTGAGATCCTTCTCAAACCAGGATGGGGACCACTCACATGGCCTCGAGCATCTCTGGAGCTCAAGTGTTGTGCTGACAGAATGGAGACCTTGCAGTGGCCTTTCAGCACTTACCAGGGGCTTATAAGAAAGATGGGGACGGGATTTTTAGCAGGGCCTGTAGCGAGGGACAAGGGGAAATGGTTTTAAACTAAAAGAGGGGAAAATCTGATTAGATATTAGGAAGAAATTCTTCACTGCCAGGGTGCTGAGGTGCTGGCACAGGGTGCCCGGAGCAGCTGTGGGTGCCCTGTCCCTGGAAGGGTTCAAGGCCAGGTTGGACGGGGCTGGGAGCACCCTGGTCTGGTGGGAGGTGTCCCCATGGTGTGGGGGGGTGATACTAGATGGTCTTTAAGGTCCCTTCCAACCCAAACCAGTCTGTGATTCTATGACAGAGTCTGGGTGAATCAGGGTAAAGATAGGAGAGGAGTAACCCCAGGAAGGAGGAGAGACAGAAAACATGAAAGTAGGAACAGACCTGGGAAGGGAACAAAGCCCGAAGGAGAGCTGTGAAGATGAAACAGAGAGAAATGACCTGGCTGTGAAGGGTAGGCCGGGATTCCTGAGAGTGGAAAACCGCCGTGGACATCGGATCTGAGAGCAAACATCTCACCTGAATCCCGGGATCATTTTGGCGAAGCCGATCACCTTCTGTATGCTGTAGCTGACCAGGTCGGCCAAGTGCGGGAGCATGGAGAGGTGGGAGAAGTCGATATTCATGGAGGTGGTCTCATCGTTCTCCTCAGAGAGGACCAGGTTCGAAAACATCTGGGGCTCCACAGACTCTGGAGAGAGGGAGATGGTCAGAGGGTACCTCGGCTGTAGGCAAGACATTACGGGAGAGGGGAACAACGCCAGCCCGTAGCAGGAATGGCACCCATCCTGCCAGGAGGGCTCTGCATTGCATGTAGACAGCAGGACATGAGGCAGGGAGAGAGCAGTCATCCACTGGCTGCCAACAGCACCACGATTTTTGCACCGGGGCCTTGAACTCCTCTCCTGTGCTGTGCTTGAGTCTAACTGCAGCCAGAGCAGTGACGGCGCAGCCCAGCGTTCGTGTTCGCCCTCCTCTTGGCCATCCTGGAGGGCTCAGACACACAGCGGTCTGCAGGGCCACAATCCAGCTGAGCACTTCCTGCTTTTTGCTCACAAAAAGGCTTTGCAGCACCCCCAGGAGGGTCTTACAGTTAAGTAAGCTCCCCAGCAGAGGTAAAACAGGGCTCTGAACGGCCAGACTTAGGTAAAGCTGCTGCGCTCCGGCCCCTGTCGCCTACAGAGCAGCAGCCGTGGTACCTGGAAATGTGCTGAAGGCATCAGAGCCAAAGAGGTCGGTGGAGTCCTCTGACAACAAGTCCTGGGTGAGGATGGAGGAGGACCTTGCTGCCCCCCTGTTGCCAGGGTTGCTTCTCACAGGGGGCTGGAAGAGAGAGCAGGACATGAGGAACAGGGCTGGGAGAGCAATTTGGCAGCAGTCGTTTGCCTGCTGCCAACAGCATCAAGGTTCTTGCACTGTGATTTTAAAATCCTCTCTAACAAGAAGTCATGGGATGAGATGGGTTTGGTGCATCTGGGCAGGAACCGCTTGGTCCCGTGCACGTGCCCCAGACGTACCCGAAACTTGTTGAAGTCGGCATATGTGGGGTCGTAGGTTTTGCGATGAGCCTCGAGGAGGATGTCGATGACTTTCTGCTGCTCCTCTGAGAGTTTGGGCTTCAGGCTCTCCTTGAGTGCTTCCTCCTCCTTGCGCTTCAGTATCATTTCACGCTTCCTCTGAACCTCCTCGTCCGTCAGGATGACTGCAGGGACAGGGAAAGTGTCAGAAACAGGGACTGAAGCAACCCTGGGTCACTGCAGCCAGTACCCCCATCACCTTGCTAATCAGGTATTAAACCTGCATCAAGCCCATCCTGCTCCTGTCCTCAACTGCCAGGTCAGGGCTTCCCGCTACGAGACCAGCGCAGTTCAGAGCCCGCTTGGGTGCTTTTAGGCAAGGACCGGGCGCGATAAGGTCACGTCGGCGCTGCCACGTGTCTGCTCTGTGCTGCAACCTTGCTGTTTGCTCTGTGCTTTCAGGTGAAAGAAATCCTGATCCTGCAGGACTCAGGCCTGTGGGTTCATCCTGCTCCAGTGCCACTTTTGGAGCCTGACAACAGAGGGAGCCCGGTGCGGCACCGCTCAGCCTCCGTGGCCAGCTACCAGCCGCAGCAGCCATAGTCTGGGTACCCAGCAGCGCTTCTGCAGCATCGCAAGTATTTTTAAACTAAGGGGACATATAATCCCAGGGTTGCATATTTATGGCTTGTATTATGGGTGACAGCCTCTGGCAGCGGCCAAGGGTTGGACTTGAAGGCGATATGCAAGGCTTCTCCCGTTTATTTAGGGAAGGGGAGCACCCACAGGCAACTGGGGCTCAAATCTTATCTTTAGGAAAAGAACTTAAAGACCTGAATAGCCTCACAGGGTTGAAAGAAAAGAAAAGCGACAGGGAGCCGCAGCAATCTCTTGGGGTAGCAACCCCTCACCCTCGTAAGAGAGTCATACGTTCACAAAACTGCGCATTAATACACGTCCACCGGCAGGTCCTAAAAATAGCCATGCCCACTCCTCAGGACATTGCCCTTTAACGTTTCTTACTCCTTTAGCCCTTGACCCAGTCATTAAAGAAAACCCCAGGCACGTTATCTGATGACCAGTTGGGTTGCACAGTGGTTTGATGCCGGGCGAGTCGAGGTGCAGTTTGGGCTGAGGTTGGCCGAGGGCAGCGGGAGCCACGGTCGCAGGGCTCGAGGCAAGGAACCCTTTGCAGTCCCTGCTCCTTTCTGCCACCTCCAGCCGACGGCATTTTTCCAATACGTTTTCAGACTTGCACAATCTCAGAGGGGACTTGAAGATCTGGGAGGCAGGGGAATGACCGGCTCGGGCCAAAAGGTCGCTCCCACGATTGGCACGTTACGGGCAGCTGTGCCGGGGACAGCGCAGGCTGCCTGGGGAGAAAAATTAGGATTTTGCCATCTCCCGTCCTGGTTCTTATGACAAAAGCATCGGATCCATCTGGGTGCTGCATGCAAGAAGGGAAACCATTCATAGATGAGGCAGCATCTGTGGGGAAAGAGCCACGTGGGGCTGGGAACGAGGATGGGGCAAACAGCCAAGCACTTGAGCTGTGGCCGTGGTGTTCAAAGTCTTTGCCAACATGGTCTTCCCCAAGCACCGGGGCTTCGGAAGGGATTATTGCAGGTGTCTATGCCAAATTCCAACCATGCAAGGACTAGATGACCTTTAAAGGTCCCTTCTAACCCAAACTATTCCATGAAAATTAGGAAGCACCTACAGAACTGATTGGAAAGAAAAAGATGTTTCTGTGCTGGGGCAAGACTGCAAGGGAAATCAGCTTGGGATTTCCACCCGCCTTCGGGAAATTCAGCCCTCAAACAGATTTGAAACAGTGAGGCAGCAGCAATTCTCACTCTGGTAGGAGCTGAAAACCAGGAGGATTTTGCAAAGCATTACTTTGGTGGGGGAACAAGCGCTGGCAGAGTTTGCTCCCCCCAGCACCACCGCCTCGGGCAGTCAGGATTTCCCGGTACAGGATCTATGCAGCACAGCAGCCAGACCCGCTGTACAGCCCAGGGCTGCTGGCTGCACGTTGCTGTGAGCCCGCTGCCAGCCATGCAGACAGAAACAGAAGGCAGCAGGGCCCGGGTTTGGTGTTTAATGCTCTGACAGGACTTGCCGGAGCCTACAGGAGACTAAGACCCAGAGGAAGCCCCGCAGGTGTTTAAAAAAGCCAGCAGATCGAGGTAAATTGTGATTTACCTTCCAGCCTGTCTTGTGTTGCAAAGGCCAGTGCCACCGCACCGCGGTACTCGTGCAAGCCACAGCACAGCTCAGCATCAGCGCTGCGGACTGAGAGCCACCCGCGGCATTCCTGGTGACACCGGGGAGCAGTAAACCTGCCCAGCACCTTGCCTGGCCGTGCCGGAGGAACGGGCTTGTGGTAGGACCGGGGTAACACGGACAAGGGATGCCTGCCTAGTGATTTGCCTGTTTTATGAAGTCTTGGGGAAAAGGACTCGACCCTTGTTTGTACCTGCAGAAGGATGGATGCTGCCCAGCACATACCTGCCTGCCTCAAGAGGGAATACGGCACCAGGAGGGGGAATACGGCACCAGGAGGGGGAATACGGCACCAGGAGGGGGAATACGGCACCACGAGGGGGAATACGGCACCAGGAGGGGGAATACAGCACCAGGAGAGGGAATACAGCACAAGGAGGGGGAATACGGCACCAGGAGGGGGAATACGGCACCAGGAGGGGGAATACAGCACCAGGAGGGGGAATACAGCACCAGGAGGGGGAATACAGCACCAGGAGGGGGAATACGGCACCAGGAGGGGGAATACGGCACCAGGAGGGGGAATACAGCACCAGGAGGGGGAATACAGCACCAGGAGGGGGAATACAGCACCAGGAGGGGGAATACAGCACCAGGAGGGGGAATACAGCACCAGGAGGAGGAATACGGCACCAGGAGGGGGAATACGGCACCAGGAGGGGGAATACGGCACCAGGAGGCAGCTCAGCGCCTGCACCTTTCCCTCGAGATCCCAGCTCACACCCCAGCTCCAATCTCTTTCCAAACACCAAGCTGGAGACGTCCAGCCACAGACTCCTGGCACAACCGGCAACGTGGCTGAGTGCTTGTGGGCTGCCCTGGCCCGACGTCCGCGCGGAGGCTGAGATCACCTCGGCCCATCGCTTGCAGACAGACGCTGGCCCTCTCTGCGAGACGCCACAAGGGCAGCAGGGAAACCACGGCCGACACCGAGGGTAGCGCCGAGGTTACCGAGCACACGAGGACCCAGCCAGCTGGGCGACGACACCAAACCTGCAGCCCCAGCCACAACCAGGGGCTTGGCCATGCTGGAGGGCGGCGTGGGGCAGCATGAAGGCAGACTCGCTCCATCAGGCAAGGAAAGAGCTGCCAAATATAAAGCAAAAGTGAAATTTTAGGAAATGTCAGGCACGATACGCATTCACTGGATGCAGTCTGAACATTTCACTGAAGATTGAATGGTGGCTGCTTCTGCCTGCCCCGCTGGAGCCGGGGACACCGTCCAGCCCCAGGGGTGCAAAAGGTCCCATGGCTGTTCCCCCAGCCTGGCAGGGCCATCAGGGCAGGGTGGGATCGGGGATCTCGCTGGGACAGCGGTGGTGATCCGAAGCCGAGCTTGTGTCCCCTGGTTGACAAGGGGCTGCAGAAACACCCCTCGCAGCAGCAGCTTTGGGGGAACGCGTGGCTAGATGAGGGTCAAGCAGCAAGAGCAGCAGCGCGGCACGCCGTGGGGACGAGGTACATCAAGGTCAGGAGCAGCCCGGCAGGGTGCTGTGACCCCACTTAACGGCCAAGGATGCCCAGGATCACTCTGCACCAGCTCGCAGAATGAACGCCCCAGATGCAGCCCTGAAAGCCAGGGAGCGAAGCCCAGCTCATCCTGCTACCTCTCCCAAACCCCCACCTTTCAGCCCCGCTGGCCTGCCCCACACCCCGGCTGCGGCTGTCCTGAGGCGCCTTTGTCATCGGAAGACGGAGCGTTTCTCAAGGCAGGTGTAACTGGCAACACAGCTGGCAGGGACAGGGATGGAACAAGAGGTGGCACGGACAGAAAAACCCAAATTGCACAACAGACACTCCAACACCGTGATGGCTGGAGTGGGGGGTCATGAGGTGCTACGGGCTGGCCGGACAGCCTGCTTCTCCTGGAGCACCCGGGTTTGCACGGAGACCGGAGAGGAGAAAAGCTTGCAGTGACAGGCAAGCAGCAGCAATTGAAATTTCAGGTCCTGGACCCACACTGGAGCAAACTGGAGCAGCGACAACAGCTGCAGGGCCCCCGGCTACTGCTCTCCCCACCAAGGGGGTCACGTCCCCCCGACGCAGCTCAGCCACGGCTAACTGAGGCGATGCTTGCACAGATTTCAGAGAGGGCTTTCCAGATGCTCAGTGCCTGCCAGCTTCCAAGCCTGCTCTAATTACAGAGGACGCTGGATGTTTATAGCATGCGCTTCAAGCCTGCCGGGAGCAGAGACGCTTCCCGGTCATCGTGTAAACACTGGCCACCACCAAGTGACGTTTTCCTGGACTCTTCCCTCGCTCTCGTGTTCCTGCTTTGCCTCTCGGCCAGTGCCCGGCGTCAGCACGGGTCCCAGAGGCCGGCATTGCACAACACCGCGCTGCAGCAGCTCCCGGGCCGGGGAATAACATGTTCCATGTTTGGAGCAGCAGGGACTTTTTTTGCTTGGAGGATCACCGCCTATTCGGGGAAGCGGAGCAGAGCTGGAAAGGCCACCTCCCCCCTTGCTCACCCTCATCCCATAGTCCCACCCTCGACAACCGTAACCCTGCCGGCTCCTGCTGCCCTTGCGCTGCCAACTCCCTCGAGTGCCGCTGCTCCTCTCCTGACCGATTCGGGAAATTCCCCTCTCTCCACACAGTCTCCTTCCAGTTTTTGCTCCCCTCCCTGACTCCGAGATGATGGTTTATTTTTCTCCTCCCTCTTGGGGATTTTCAGCACTGAGATCATAAATTGAGCCTCGTGGCGAGGATGCTGAGTGTCAGCTGCCCGTGACTACAACCAGATCCCGGCAAGCCTCTTCCTTGGAAAAAGGGAGAGAAGATCCATGGGGTGCTGACCCCAGGCAAGCTATAGAGCTTGCTGTGGCACCAGAGAGGGGGATTAGCTGCAACCACCCTCCCCAATGCCCAAGGACCCAGCTGCAGAGGGACAGACTGCCCCAGGACATGGCTAGGGACCCTCCCAAGGAGATTCACCGATTCCCAGCTGACTGGCACCATGTCAAGCACAAAAAAATTCCCCAGCAGAAAATAAGGTGGCAAGGAGAGGAGAAATTCAATGCTGTGAGACTGTTGCAGCTCTGAGGAGTCCACGGATCCCTCCAGCCTCTTGATTTGGTGATGCATAATTTATCTTCCCGCTTTGCAGGAACACCTTTAGACCGAGCAGGACAGTCGACCTGTCCCTCGTCCCTGCGTGAATGCGCTGTGAACACTGGAGAGGTGTTACAGACTGGGGGAGAAGGGGCAGAGACACTAAAAGAGGTGAATCACCCAAAGGTTAAGGGTGGCTGCAGAGCCCAGGTCCATCTAATGCCCTGTGCCTTGGCCAACGCGGCCCCGAGGGATGGATGTCCCTTCTCGAGCTCCAGGCAGTTGGCAAAAGGTTTTTCTGCAGGGCAGAAGGGGTAACCGCAGCATCTTCTGGTCACCCAAACCACTGCCAAAGCAGGTGGAATAGTCCAGCAACAGACTCTTCACCCCACTTTAAAGTACGCTCGTGTTAAGCATCATCCTAGCAGAAACCAGCAGCGAGCAGACAGGGCAGCGAAGGCATCCCTGGGCTGGAGACCTGCCCTCCTTGGAGCCACCCGAAGGGAAACTGCTCCCAAGAATGGCACAAGGCGCATTCCCCAAATGCCACGGCCTGGGTGTGGGGTGGACTTTGCCGCGCCCCACAGCCCCCCATGCTTGCCCTGTGCTTTACCCTGCTCAGATAAGACAGATGGAAACCCACAAATATTTGCTAACGCTGGCTGCGGACAGCGCGGGGTGAACCCAGGCGTTGCGGCAGGGCTATAAATCCTGCTCCATACCATAACCTCGGCTGCCCTCCAGCTTCCACCTCCTCCCCTTCCTGGTCCCTTCTCAGGGGACAGTGGCCGCCCTGGCACTGTCCCCAGCTCCCCGGGGGGTGCTGCTGGCTCAGGGTTTTTGCTCTGTACGAGCCTGAACACACACGATCCCTTTGCCTTGCTGCGCGCCCCAGACAAGCGCTGGCTCCTCCAGCCCACCGCTGCAGTGTCTGGGCTGCAGGTCCGACTGCACTCAAACTGGGACTGCACTCAAACTGGGACCGTGTGCTGGGGAAGGGACCCTCAGCACGGCCACGCTGCCACAGGTCCCAGCCCTGCGTAGTTTGGGCTGCAGGTGATGTCTGAATACATCCAGGCCCTCCAACCACCCCACATTCAGGGGATGGTGAACAGTCTCTCTGCGCCAGGCCCCAAATTAACACAGGCACAAGGTCTGCTGGGGTCTGCTCTCTTCCTTCTCCTCTTTACCCCCGCCTCACACTCCCATTTCTGCTTCAGGCTCGGGTCCCATCAGCACTGGGGTCAAACTGGCCCAGCCCTGCCCACGGGGCTCCTCGTTGCCTTCCATGCCAGGCTGGGGAAGACACAACCCCCCATCAAGAGCTTCAAGATCCATGATTCGACCTAAAAATAACAGCGGCACACCTTGTTCTTCTTCATTCAACCAACAGCAAAGTCTGCAGGAAGGCTATTTTTAGTCTCCTCAGGTTAGGCTTTGTTAACCCAGTAACAGTTCGCTAACAGGGTCGCTTACAAGTTAACTCCTGTGGAAATCATGCACATCCCTGGGACCTGGAGCCAGCCGGGGTGCGAACACCCCGTGCATCACTGCTGCTGAATTTTCTGGCCTCTCCCGGGTAATTAACTGATGCAATTTAACACATTTCCCTCGTTAGCAATGGGTACGCCAAACGGACTGCATCAACTGGCTACCATGGGCTCACATGTCCTCATAACTCGCCATAAAATATGGATATGTATCTTGCATTACATGGTCTTTTTCTCCCTCTTTAAGGGACACAGCTGCTAGTTTAAAAGAAGAAGATCCAGGGATCTTCTCGATCTTTGGGACAATTGGAAAATCAGGCATTTTTTCCTGCAAACACCTACAATTTCTGATTTTCTGGAGGACCCAGCAGCTGTTGTGGCACCCTGTGACATCGGACGCTGTTTGCTCTCTGCTCACCACATAAGGAAACCAGCATCACTTCCATTTTCCAGATTTTCAGGTTCATCAATCATCGACGTGAGTTCCTGTTTGCGGTGTCTCCTAGCAGAAGGCTGTTATTTTGGTTTGAACACTACGCGAACACCAGCCTTCTCCCAAACGCTTAGGACGCGGAAAGCGTGTGCATGTAGGAGGAAGCATGTCAAACAGATTTTATTTTTAAAAGCTGCTTATCTATAAATATAGCAGAAGAAAATAAATATTTGGATAACATTAGCGTGTTTGGATTGGGTTAAGAACTACTTTACTTCCCTCTGTTATTTACTTAAGCCTCTGCTGTGCACGTGGCTGGCTGGATGGGCAGACCCACGTTGCATGAATAAGGCCCCAACAAAAAAAAGCCCGAGAGGTACGGCCAAGAAACACGAGCTGGTTCCATGCTAATGAAAACTGCTGGTGCTGCGGGAAGCCTGTTCAACCCTCCTTGTCTGGAGGGAGTGAGGAAGCAAGCAGGAACGCGTCGGAGAGGACAACGGCTTTGCACAAGGCAGGACGGGACTAAGTTCAGTCGATGCAACTGGGAGTTAATCAGAAACAGCCCCGGATGCTCTCGCTAAGCTGCTGCCCCCCAGGAGCCAGCAAAGGTGACCTGGCTCCCATAAAAGCAACTCCCCAGATCACTAATCACCACAGGAGCAGCCTTAATCGTTAAACGGGCTCCTCTCGATCATTGCTCACCGCATCCCTTGCCCTTTGCATCCTCTTTGAACCCTCGTAGGGCTTTCGGGTCTTGCACTCCCGCGCCTGCGTTCCGCACCGCACGTGAAGCGAGCAGCCAAAGGCCAGCAGGGCAGGCGGCTGCGCTGCTCCCCACGCGACGCGTGTCCGTGTACTCACACTCTTTCATCATGCCGATGTCCACGCAGCGCTTCAGCCGACACGCCTGGCAGTGCCGCCGGTTATCCTTAGTGATTTTGCAGTCACCGTTGAACGGGCACGTGAACATGGCTTTCCTCTTCATGCTTCTCCTGAAGAGGAATGGAAAAAAAAAAAAACAAAACCTCAAGTTGCCTTGGGTCAAATCAACACCGTTTTGAGCGTGCTCTGAACATCGGGAGGAGACGCCAGCACAAATCCAGCTCTCTGGCCGCAAACTGCTGGAGAGAGATGGCTAAGAGGGTGCTGGGAGCATCCCTGACCTGACTGTTCAGCTCAGCTGGCTGCTTGAGAACATTGAGTTGGAGAGGGTGTACCCGGCTGCGTGCGTCTGCGGGTTTGGTCTCAGGGGCTCAGGCATTGCTGCACAGCAGGGAAAAGGAGGACTTCTTACAAGGACACAGCTGAGGGGTTCAGCCACAGGTTAAGCAGCTTTCCGGTTTTGAACAGATATTTTGAAGGCCATAAGAAAGGTGGAAGGATTGTAGAAACCCCCCCCACACACCAGAAGAAACCAGAGTGGAGACAGGCATGTACCAAAGCAGTGCGTGTTATTAAACATTTACCAGCCTTTAAAGCCTAGCTTTGCTAGAATAACTGGCTGGAGCACATGTTTGCGTGTGCAGGAGAAAGAAATCTCACTGCAGGATACGAGAGAAACAACACTTAACATAATAACCCCCTCTTCCACCAAAACCACACCGTGCCACATTAATCCGCTGTGGCAGTCGGGTCTGTACATCTTCCAAGTACAAAGGGTCAAAGCCAGAGCTCCCAGCGAAAACTGGCCTTTCTGCGGGGCTGCCCGGCGTGATGCACGGTAATGACATGTTACAGGCATAGCTGAGCTGGTCCATCCAGGGCGGTTTCTCCTCTGCCTTGGGAGATGCCCCGTCTTGGCTTTGGAGAAAGTTACTCAAGGCTCTGCCATCAGCGAGAGAAGCTTATCTCTGGATTTGCAAGTATTTCTAAAGGTGCCACTCGGTTTAAATGAAAAGGCGACTTGAAGGGAGGCAGACCAAGGCCAGGGTGCCTCCAGGCTAGAAAGTCAGCACGAGGGTGCTCAGAGGGGTAAATTCAGGTGCAATTCAGGTACAACAGTGAGAAATCCACCCCCCCGAGTTAATGCTGTATTTCAGCACCGGGATGAAGAGGCTCCTGCTAGGCAGAGTTGCTCTCCTTGCAATAACACCCCTCCGGGATGCCGAGCTGATGGTGCACGACCCCCGTGCTCCATAGGCGAACACCACAGACGTATGGGCGACCCCAGGCTGAGAGGGCGAGGGCAGACGGGCCCCTCCAGCCCAGGAACAGCGCCAAGCCCGCGCTTATAGGGTATAAATATAAAATATGTTCTTGGGCTGCAGACCCAAGGGGCACGTAGCATGTAATTAGAGGCTATTTTAGAAAGGGAGATGTAAACAGAAAGGCTTTACTCTCCCTGCACCTAACATGAATAAATGTATTTAGGAAAATAAATACAGGAGGGGCGGATGGCAGAGCCCTCCGTAACCTGCCTTACGCTAAGAAATTCCTGCTTCACCCAGCAGCTGGCTCTCAGTTTATCACTTTTCTCTGAGTTTTTCCCCTTCCAGCAAGACCTTTGATCTCCCAGGAACAGGGACAAACGTTGCTCAGCTCAGGGGCAAGTCAAGATTTGGACCTGAACAGCCTAAAACCCCCCAGTTTCGGTGATTGACTCTGGTTTTGAGCATCTGGGGCAGGCAGGCGGCTCATCTTTTCCCCCGCAGCACAGGGCAAGGCTGTGGAATGCACAAACAAGCCAGAGAAATAGGAGGCCCTCAGGCAGGGAAAGATGTCCCATGTGCAAGGGCAAGCCACCATTATGGGTTTGGTATGAAAATTGCAGTTTATTAGAATACAGGGTGGCTGGGCACAACAGCCGCTTTGCTGCCCCAAGGGTCCATGGCTCTTGGCTACGCGGGGCCCCGAGGAGCAGCCGTCCGACCCGCAGCGGGATGTCCCACTGTCTGGCTCCGGTGTATTTTTACGAAGCTCCAGAACTAGCCATTTCAAGGCTCGTTTAAGATCCATGTCCCAGGCAGGCTGTCAAATGTTAAAAATAACGAGCTCCCTCCCCGCGCCAACCCAGCCCATGGGTGAGAGCAAACACGGCCACGGCCAGCAGCAGGGGAGGGGGGTGTGCTGAGCAGGGGGCGATGTGCCCAGGTCAGGGTGGCTGCACCTGGGGGGGGGTGGGGGTGGGGGGTGGAACAGGGGCAGCATTTTCCGTGTCCGCTCTCCGATGTAGCCCCTGCTGCGTGCAAGTGCAGCACTGCAAAGGACAGGCTGCTGCGCACCCAGGGGTAACGTCCACCGCGCAGCCGTGCCTGCAGGACACCCCTCTGAAGATGCCCACCTGGCTTTATCTTGCCCAACAGATCGGAGGAGCACTCCAGGCACGGCGAGGGCTGCCGTTTGCCTAACTGCAGCTCCACAAGCTGGGAAACCTGACCACTAACCACCCCCCGACTGCAACAGCTGAGCTCCATCCTTGGGTTTTGGTAGACATACACCTGATGGTCTGACCCAGCACCCCGAGGAGAAAGCAAACCCCAGCGCCTCCATGAAACAGCTTTTAGGTCATCAGAAATGTGAAGCTGCAGAAAAGCCAGATGGTGAACAGCAGCCTGATAGCCCCCAAAGCCCAGCCCGAACCGGCATCCACGTGTGGCCGGTATCAGCGGTGCGCTCAGTCCTTCACCGCATAAGGCTGATCTTCAAAGTCACTCTTTCCGAGTTTTTGTTGGTGAAGTGGGCTTTAAATACACCCAGCTCCCCCACTCGCAGGACCTGTGCGATACCGTTTCCTGACAGCTGCCCTACTCATTACCAGACCCCGCAGCGACCTCCCTGGCACATCCTTTCCGTCACCCGCCACATGGGTAATACACGACGAGTCATTTTGGCACAGAGGCTGCCGCAGAACCACCTCGCACAGCCATCGCAAACTGCCTGGGGTAGGATAATCCCCCGTTTCTCCCCCGTTACACCTACACGCAGCCGCCCAGGGAAGCCCCGTGGTAAACCAGCGGCCAAGTCAATGCCAGGAGCAGAGCTGCAGCTCTCTGGCACTCATTTTGCATCCATTTGCATTTTCTCCCCCAAATCCTTCCAGCTCCATCCCCCACTCCTGATCCCAGGAACCCTCCAGACCACTGCACCTTGCCCTGAAATATCTTTAGAGACCCTGGGTATGCAGGAAAAGGGGATGGATTGATTTTTTTTTAAGATTTCATGTAGAACATGGCAAAGAACTGGGGAAAAGTACAGGAGTGGGAGATGCAGTGACGGAGACAGGATGGGTGGGAACTTCAGAGGTTTTGAAATACCCAGAGCCCTTCTGAGCAGCTCTGCTATTAACACCCGATGTCACTGCACCGGGGCAAAGCTAGGACTGTAGGAGAAACCAGAGAAAACCATGGATGCTCCAGCCAAGTCACAGCAGAATAAACTACTCCGGCTTAGTTGCTTTTTAAGCGCTCCTGAGCAAACAGCAAAGCCCAATAAAAGGCCCCTGTTGCCATTGGCATCATCAGTAAACAGTGGACTCTGAAGCCAGCAGCCAAAGGTTGCCTCACGTCTGTTTGTGCTGCAGGTTACGTGCACATCTGAGCACTCGGAGGCGCCAATAAATGCCTAATCCCATTTATAGAGTCATTAAACCCAGGACCTCCTGGAGGACTTCACACCAGGGAGCCGTGTCACAGCGGTGTGTCCCCAAGGCAGGTGAGTGTCACCCAGGGGCCCCCCAGCAGCTTTGCTGCCACCCCAGCCAGCCAAGGCTCAGGCTGCATTTTGCTGCATCCCTCTGCTACGGTGTACAAGGCTCTGGTACAGGAGAACTGGTCCTGGTCCAGCCCACAGAGTCACGTCTACAGCCCGAGCGCAACCAAGAAAATCTGTGGAACCTTCCCAAGGTTTTGCTGCTGCAGTTCGATATTCACAGCTGCTCGCTCTCTTTTAGCCCCTTCCAGCCAAGGCAGCGAGTCCGACCTCCCCGTTTCTGTAAGCAGCCACCAGAAACAGATACCAGCACAGTGATTTTTTTTCCAAAGATCTGCTCAGGGAGCACAAGCTGAAAGCTGAAAAAAACAGCCAGCGCACACAGGCACAGCCTGTTACAGACCCCGAGGCGCTGGCAAAGGGGCACGTGGCTTTTCTAGTAGTGTTAGGGGTCCAGGCTCCTCCATGCCAGTGCTGCTATATTTTAATGCTGAAAGCACTTAGATACTGTGGCAGCACCAAGCATTAATTAATTCAGTGATTGAAAGTGGCATGTAAACAAGGCTATATAAGCAGGAGAAAACACACCAGGGCCTAGCTTGGGGAGAGCGTGCCTAGAAAGCAAGATTAAAAAAAAAAAAAAAAAAAAAAAAAAATGTAGTAAGACTCTTAAATTGAAAATAAAGGCTTTATATGGGGCATGAAGGGCTAGTGGAAGATGAGAGCTTTTCGCATCATTAAGGTGTCTGTTCAGAAATACTGTCATAGTTGTATGTCTTGCATGATTACAATGGTGTGACGATACGAGATGGGGAAACGCAACAGCAGGGCTCACAACAGCGCAAGAGCCACATCACACCCAGGAAGGGTTGGCCAAGCAGCCCTGGACATTTCAGATGTTAAAAGCCAGACTGTTGCCTCTGCAGCCACAATAGGGGGATGGGGAAGGTCAGGGGCACCAGACCAAAGCACAGAGGAGAGCAGCTGAAAGAAGAGTTACTCATTTAGCGGCAGTAATTGAGGAAAATGTTGTTGCTCAGGTTGGCCCGGCATCGAAGCTGCCCTGTTCAAAAACAGACTGCAAGACTGTGGTATGTGAAAACCCCCATCGAGCCCTGAAATTCCTGCAAGAAGAGGAGTTATGACTTTGCTGTGAAAGTTCAAGCTCTGGTTGCTGTAACAGCCCAGTTCAAGGCGTAAAGCTGTGCACTCTGGTGTCTGCAATCCCACAGCCACCTGTGCCACCATCTCATTACAGCGCAAAATACTTGAGCAAGGCTTTTCCCAGCCAGTCCCACGCCAGTCACTGTCTTGCTTCATTTCACCCGCGCTTAGTCATTCTCTCGCTTGGTGCAAGTGATCTGGAACTCCCACGTGAATGGGTCAGCACTGTCTGTACAGGAGCATCACCTGGGCAATGCAGGGGTAAAACCGAGCCTCTAACAAATCTCCGCAAACCTGCCACTCTCCAGACTTGGGGAGCCTGGCAGCTTTCAGAGAGGTTTCTGCCTTGCTGTCCAGCTTAAGGCCACTCAAGACCTCCACCTGACAGTGGAAAAAAAAAAAGCCTCGAGGCAGCTACACACACAGCCTACAGCTACCTTAAACCCCCAGGAACGAGAGGGGTGGCTGAGCGACTGCCTGGTTTTGGGAAGAGGTTGGTGCCTCACATGTGTCTCCGTACACAAGTGCACGGAACAGACATTAGGGGCAGTTTGCTTTCAAGAAAAGAAGTTTGTGGCCATCACACCGTTTTAGTTTTCAAAGACTGATAGTTTCAGGTGTATTTTCCCCAGGTACCATCTGTAGTGTGCCAGAGGCTCTTACACTCCTGCACATGGAGGTCTGCAAGGCTCCCAGACAGATGGAAATCTCCAGCTAAGGAGAAAACAACTTATTTCCCAGTAGCAGGGTGCCACAGCGAGCCACAAGAAGGGAAATAGTACGTGATCTCTCCATTATCAAGATCTGCAGGCATGTCAGCTGTCTGCAATGCGGGCACAGGTCTGGCAAGGCTGTCCGCAGCCCAGCTGGGTAGGGACACGGGTAACTGGAAGAGCAGCCAGGCAGCACCCTGGGGGTCCCATCCTCCAGGCTTGCTGGTCATGGGGTAAGAGTCCTCCTCCCCAGAGACCCTCACTCACCTGAAGAAGCCCTTGCAGCCTTCACAGGTCATGGCATTGAAGTGAAAGCCAGTGGCTCTGTCCCCACAGACGCCACAGATACGGGGCATGTTCTTGTCGAACTCACCAGCTGGGTCGGGAAGCGAGGTGCTAGCAGCCATGGTCTCCATGTCTGGGAGAGCAGAGAAAGCCAGGTATTTATTCTGTAAAACTGTCACAGCTTTACAAAAAGGAAATTAGATGCAAATCAAGGATTCTTCCTTGGCTTCACCACAATTTGGCAAGAGAAGCTTCTGTGTTCCCTTTGGCTCTGTGTACCCACACCACCAAAAAGCAGGTTCTAGCTCGTTTTTAGTAAGCGTACGCATTCGCTTATCTACCCAAGTAAAGCCACGACTGATCCCCTCTTCCTATGCCCCCAGCCTTAAACAAACCACAGAACATGCTCACAGAGGCTTGCTGTGCTTCACTGGGAGAACTTCCATAGCCTACCCTAAACCCAGATAGGTTCCCCACCCCCACCCCCCACTCCTTTATGTTTGTTTTCAGGGAGCCCTGAAGGGACCAGAATTCACCCAGACTGATGCTGCAAACCCACAGGGAAAGAGGTCACAGCACTGACACGCTGATGCAGAATTTCCCTCGTGCACAGACAGGAAGCAGCAGCGGCACACTCGCACCGGCTCCCGTAAATGAGAAAAATCCCAAAACGTGAGTCAAGTGAACATTGTTTAAAAAAAAAAATCATCATCAACAGGGACCTAAACAAGGGAGGGCGGAAATAGTGCTCCTAATGCACATCCCCAAAACGAATAGCGAGATGAAGCTTTTAATAGGCTTCCCCTAGCTTCCAATATCCACTGGTAGAAGCCCGTTTGCTATTAGCAACACCAAGCATCTAGAAGCACGGGGCAAATAAAGGTTAGAAGTTTGCGTGGTGCCAAATCTTGGTGAAGCCAAGGCTGCGGTTTCAGACGGCACCATCCAGCAGCTCGGTAGGACAGCGTGTGCGTTCTCAGCAGCTCCTGTGCCTCAGCCTCCCCCCCCACGGGACAGAGTTATCCCCTCTGCACACCTCAGAGTGAGAAATTTTAAGTTGATTCAAGAGCTTCAAACAAGCTTTTTTGTTTGAAGTATGGCTCAATGTTTTCTCAAGAGGCACTGCGGATAGCTGCTGCCTGGCTGTGTCCAGTCTGCTTTCACGAGGTTTTCAGCAGGTGCTGGAATTGTGCTGTGCTGTGTAAAATACTCATCAGTCACCCAGGAACTCCAGACAGTGAGACCGGAGCAAAAGCGAGTTCAGAAAAAAGCAAGAGGACAACCCTACAATTTAAGTCTCGCTGTAACGTTTACCAGACTGCTGCTGCTCGATCCCAGTAAAGCCTGGACTCCTCTTGATCCTCTGCCAGGGGACAGCAACTCTGCAGAGCTCGCACACGAGGCTCAAAGGCCCCATGGCAGCCAGCGATGCCCCTGGAGCACCTGAGGATGCACAGCTCCCAAAGCAACCCAGGACTGGGAGCTTTCTCCAACCTTGGTTTCACCTGTACCTCACCTGAAACTTCGCGCAGCCAACAGTCCTAGCACCTTTAGATAGCACTAGGACCAGGCTCCGTTAGGTAGGAGTCCTAGCTGTCCATGCTGCTTGGAGAAAGCTCCCGGGAAGAGACAGGCACAACCACAAGGAGAACATCCTCTGCAGAGGAGGGTTATCATTTACCTGTATCAGGAAGATATGCCACGCTCTGCTGGTGCATTTCCCAGGAGCTCTGGAGCTGGGACATGGAGCCACCTGCAATTAAAGAGGCAGACAGGACACAGTCTGAGACGGCTTAAAACTGATCAAGGTCGATGAGTCAAAAGGAGAGCGTCCAACCACACAGCCTGGTCACGGCTCGCTCCAGCCCCTTGGCAAGATGTGAACACCGTGTCTGGGGTGGGGTGATCTCGACACAGCCTGCCAACTGGGGTACCACTTGTCTGGTTCCCACCCCGCCTCCCCCACCTCCTCCCTGCAGATCCAGGAGGAGATACCGCAACGGGCCGGCCACCCTCCGCGCGCTGGCCGAGGGAGCTGGGGGAACGCACCGGTGAACACGGCAGCCACCCTCGGCGAGAGCAAGGGCACAGGAAGGAAAGACGGCGGCGAGAGGTGCTCAGCTCATTCCTTTAGCCTCAGTAATATTTTCCTATAAATTTAAATTTCACAATTCAGCCTGTCAAGCATGCAGCAGCGTGAGACCCGTCTGCTTGCGTGGGATGGCATAAAGCAGAGCTGAATGGCTGCTATAAACACGGGTCTTCATTCAACAGAGCATGCACGCTCAAAGTCAATGGGAACACTGCAGCACTGACTACGTGGAATTTTTTTCCTCCCTTCTCATGTCATTTTGTTCTTTCAGCAGCTCTGCTCACGGATGGGAAACGCCACACCAGCACCAGCTAACACAGTGTTGGGACAGAGCTAGGAAAAGGTTCTCGGGTGCTTTGCCTTCCTCGAGCTTCTCCCCCAGGCCTGGCTAACCTGCATTAGCAGCAGGGCAAGGGGCTGGCTTGTCCCTATGGATCACCCCACTGTTCAATGCAAACTCTGACCCTAAACGATGAGGATGCCACGACGTAGGGCCAAAGCAAGCGGGTGCAAGCCACGTCCCACAGCGGCCAGCTCACAACACGTGCCTCCAGCCAGAGGGTTTATTTCCCCCCGAGCGCTGCACTGCAGGATGGTGCCGCAGCTACCACCGAGGGCCACGGCAGAGGTGAACGGCCGACAGCAGCACTTGGGCATCTCCCCTGGGAAAGCAGCGTACGGTGGAGCTTCTGGATCGAGGATAAGCCCAAGACTCACCCGGGCTTGGCAGAAACCTGCTCAGGCCAGCTCCCAAGCACCCTGCTGCTGCGCATCCGCCTCCGTCCCAGTAGGTTTTGAGGTCTTCGGGGGGAAGTAGGGCGCAGACAGCCCTGAGCAGGCTTGCCTTCCTGAAGGGCTGGATTCCAGGAGTGCCGCCAGCCGCTGCATACCAGGCCATAACAAAACACCCGCTGAGCATCCAAGCTGGAAGCTGCTCCATTTGTCACACAGGGCATCTCTCCAGCAAGCAGCGGGGCTGCTTTTGGGCGAAGACACATGTGGAGACCTCGGCAAACCTCCTCCCTGCCATACAGGCATCCCAATGCACCGTTGAATACTTCTCCAGTGCTTTGTATTGCTCCCTGCTCTCCCACACCTTCCCAGGACCACACACGGGGACACTGACACTCCCAGCATCATGAGGCAGGATGCAGAAAGCAGGTGCTGATGGCAACCTGTCAACCTTGGAGGGGTGTCTCCCACCCTTGTCACACCTCTTGCTTTCTCCAGCTCTCAATTAAAGAAACAAGAGATTATTTGGTCACTGATGTTCACTAGAGAGTAATAAGTCTGTGCCAGATACAATTCCCACATGGATGATGGCACTCCTTCAACCTACCATCTCTGACTTCTTGGAAAACGTTACTCAGTCCCATAATGGAAATGACGTCGGTGCACAGGGTGGAGCACGCATAGGAGTTTCCCTCCGTCCCCTGAAAGGTTGCTCATTCATCAAACCTGACATTTAGCCTTCATCTCTTGGAAGAAGCAAAATAATTTGTTAGAAGCGCTGACCTCTTTTTTGAGCAGGCAACAGAAAGGTCAAACCAGTTTTGTAGCTGGTTACAGCAAAGTTGCAGCATCCCAGCTGTCACCCCAGCGAAGCTCTGGGGTTGGCTCCCAGCAGCCATGCTTTGCTAAATCTAACGTTTCCCCATCATCTCATCCATGCACAGGTCATGAAATTTCAAGTTTTGGGGGGATTTGCATGGAGCCGTCACAGCAGCAAAGCTCAAACAGCCACAAGATGCTGGCAGGGAAGGCTGCGTGATTGTAATTAGCAACCAGAGCCCTCCGCTGGGAAGCTGCCAGATGATGAAGCAGCACAAGGAGCCACCACGGTCAAGGTTTAAAAACATGGGAAAAGCTCACCTGCGGGACACCCTGCGAGGGCAGAACAGCACAAATAAGCCAGCTGATGCTGTGCAAGGGCTGCAGCCGGCGGCTCACCTGCCAGCAGCTGTTATTCAGGCCAGGGTTGCAATATCCCTCGTACCTGGGAAGCCGGGAGGATGTGGCAAGGCAGAGGCCGGAGCTGGCTGCCCCTGCACACTCCTCTCCCTGCCGTACCCGGAGGGCTGACTCACTTCTGCTGGCCACCGGTGCCCGGAAGACCCAGCCCCAGGTGGGTGCTGTGCCTCCCCCTCGGTACATCCCCACGGCACAGCCAGCCCGTCTCCCACCGGCGTTCGATGGGCTGGTGACGCAACCCTTACACACACACGGAGCCTCCACCGCTGCAGCTGGAACAGTCATTAACCCCGGGCAGGAAACGTCCCAGCTTTTTGGCCTCCAGCCCCCCCTGACTAACCGGAGCCTCGCAGATGTGGGCTGGGGGCGGGCGGCAGCTTCCCAGAGCAGGTGGCTGGTGGTGGAGCACGGACGGAGCCGCTCGCTGCTGGCCGAGCGCCCTGTGTGAGCAGTGGTTCAACAGCTGGGCTCAGGGAAAGCAGCAGGCAGTCGGGAAGCTAAAAGACATCTCTTGGAAGCAAAACAACCGTAGAAAGGGGAAAGCATCCCTTGGAGGGGTTTGCCATTCCCTAAGCACAAACCAGAGTAAATGAAACTGAGCTAGTCATCCTGAAATTGGCATAACAGCCACTGAAACCATCGCCCAGTGCCCACAGGGTGGCTACAGGAGCATTGGGACCACTGGCATGGGATGCAGGAGGGGCACCTGTGCTACAGGGCAAGGAATGAGAGCCCAGAAAGTTACCTGCCCATACGGGGAAGCAGGCACAGCGTGTGCTCTTCTTCCTCCTTTATACTGAGCCCAAAGGAGGATCCTGACTCTGTATTTATCTCCAAGTACCCTCAGTAACCTCTCAGAAACCGGTACAAAGTATTTTGCTGAAGCGTTTTCTCATGCTTTATCACTTTCCTTTTTCTCTCACCGAATCGCAAAAGTCCCCCTCACAGCTCACCAGGACTTGGCAGAAGGGAAAAGGCTTCGGAGGACGATTGCTCCCGCTGAAAGCCTCATCATCCGCATCCAGCATCTGTACAGCAGCAGGTTTCCCTGGGGCATCGCAGCACCAAAACACCGCCTGCCTCCCACTAACCACAGCAATAACCAGAGCTGGGAATAACAACACACAAGCCAAAACAAAACCAGAGCCAGAAGCCGGCGCTGGAGGCTGATGGGACACTGGTTGTAGGGCTGCTGCTCAGCAGCCAGCTGGGCTTCAGATGCCCCACACTTTCCTGATGTGCAAAGCCAGAAATACATTTTAACGTGAACATCCAGCATAAGAAATAGCTAGAAGCCAGACCAGGGCTTTGTCTGGCCAAGGATATGGGTTTGTATTCAGCCAGCTGCTCCCCAGGAGGTTCAGGCTTTGCTGAAATCTGGGGAAGAAACCAAGCCAGTTAAGGAACAGCTGAACATTCCCAGAAAACAAGACTGACATTTCATTAAAGAGACTTATAAGTCCTTGGTGTTTTGAGACTACCGTCGTCAAACATTTTCAGGATGCAGAAAATAAAACTGTTACAATACTGCGAAAGTATTTGTCACATTCTCAGCATCTTTGTTGCTCCATTAAAATGTATTTTTTGGTTAATTCATTTGCCAAGCAAAACAAAAAAAAAAAAAAAAAAAAAACACACTTTACCCACATGGCCTGAAAAGAACAGGCTGGTTTTTGAAGTCTAAGTAAATCCTCACCCCTGGCACTGCTCTGACTTGCTACTGAAGACTCTGCTGTCTTGGAGAGACCCATTCATTAACATGGAGGTTTTACTATTTTCCTGGCTCACGCTCAATTAACACCACTGTTGACATGTCAAAACAAAACGATGCTCCACAGAGTCTCTGCAGAGCCTCTGGCAACACTCTTGCATTTTAAGAAGCTTTTTCCAGTACAAATCAGCCTATTCATAACATCTAGTTGCAGCATGCGAGCAACCCCCTTCTCTATTAAAAAGACAATGAAATAATATCCTTGTGTAGCTCCAGGGAGGCCTGTTATTTAGCTGCTTTCCATGAGATTTATGACACAGTGGATTGACAGCCTCCCAGGGAGATGAAGCACTGCTCCCACACGAGCCCAGCACCAACCCCGTGCCTGGATGGTGGCTCTGCACGCTGCATGTGCATGGATGCGGCAGGTGAAGCTCCCTGTGCTGCCGCATGGTTGGATTCCTCTTGCTGCTGCTCACCTCTGTTTCTAGTTTGGAAGGATGGTTTTTGGTCGGGGGGGGGTTTATTTTTTTGTGTGTGTTTTGTTGTTGTTTGGTTGTTTTTGTGAGACCCAGAGTGGCTGCAACTTACTGGGAGCCAGGCAAGGAGATCTGGCAAGCCTGGCGGTGTCACGAGACTGGCACCTATTTATTACCTGATGCAAGTCAGCTCATGCCACCCCTTCCTCCATTAATTTGATTAGATGTAAAACCCTCCCGGAGCCTCTGCTAACGCCCCCAGACCAAGGCTGGAGACTCCTCCATGCCAGGCAACACGTAAGCATGACAATTCCTGCCCCAGAGAGCCCAGACACTCCCAGTCTGCAAACAACATGTCACTGCAATGAGGCATTCAGAGGAGGGTCCAGCTGCATGACAACCAAAGAAGCTACAAATACGAGTTTCAAGAAGGTCAGAGAGACTTAAAGAAAAAAATCCCTCTGTAAGGAACAGGATGCTAATCTAATTTCTTGTGAGGAATCAGGCACTGGTGGGCTGCCTAAACGCTTTGTGGTATGGAAGGGAACAAGCCCAGGGACACGCTGATCTCTATTACGGCCCCCAGCGCTCCCCAGTAACGTGGTTAGGAACAGACATCTGAGCAGCCACCTCCCTGTCAGCAAAGCTAAAAAAAAAATAAATAAATAAGTGTTGACAGAGCAAGACCAGGGTCTGCTCTCAGCCCAGCAGGGCTCTCACCAGCCCCCTGGGGCCGCACTGTGACCCTGGAGCTCCAGCATCTGGGCATCTTTGCCATCACATCCAGAACCTGGGAAGCCAGATGGGAGGAGAGGTGATGCACAAGCCAGCCCCAGATTCCCAGGTTTGGATTTCCAAGGTCATCAACACAACAGGACTATCCTTCCCGACTCTTTTGTGAAGGATGATTGTTCTCCAAAGGGGTCGAAGCAGCACCAGGAGAGCCTGCAGGCACACAGGAGCTGCAGAGTGTGCAACCCTCCGGGGAGGCTGCAAAACAGGTCCAGCCTCCCGCATCCAAAGGCACAGCGAGGAGTCCTCAAGCAAACACGTGTGCAAGGCAGGTGTGAGGGTGGCGGACGTGCTTCCTCTCACCTGCTGCAAGGCAGGAGCCGGGGGCTGGAGCCCAGGCACAAATTGCATCAACCATGGATGGGAAGCGCAGGAGAAGCCTGTTCATTGACCTGGGAAAGGGGCCAAGGGAGCTGGTGTACGGCAGGGACGAGGGCTGGCCAGGGACAAGCACCACAGTGCAAACCCTCAGCAGCTTCACTAACAGGGAGAGGCAGCAGAAAAAACACCTGGCCATCTACAAGCTCTTCTAACACCTTAGCCAAGGATCTTTAAATGGTCTTACATGAAAATTAGGCAACAAATCCTTACACGTGCAGGAAAAAGGAGAAAATACTTCTAAGTGCCATTCCCCTGACTGGAAGGAACGAAGTAAACTGTTTTCCAGATTACAGCTCGGGCACTGCATCAAAAATGCCTCCAACCTGACTCCTCGCTGGCACACCACTGTCATTTAAGCCACAAAAATTAGACTGAGCACTCACTGCAGCGACACATCTGGATCTGCACACCAAGGGAGACCCCACCAGCACAGTGTTAGTGGCAGCTGGGTCACTTTAATAAGGGAATTTTATGCGATGCACCCTTTCTCAAACTCTCCTTCATCAAATAAATGAAAGCAACTTTTCATACAGCCGCAGCTTTGATGCAGGCTGGCAGAGCGTCCCTTTTTGCATCTTTGCTGTATTGTGGCTTTTCAGCAGAAGCCAGTACCTATTGATGTTGTCTGGGCTGGCTGCGGGAAGATGGAAAGGGGCTGTTTGGCATCAGCCTGGCTCAGCCTCTGCCCTCATTCCCAACCGATGAACCTCATCCAAGCATGCATCCTCTCTGGACCAGCTTGATGTAAGAGTCTGCAGACACAGAGCCAGGTCTCAAGACCGCCTGCCAACCGGGATGAGCAAGCCTGGCACACCTCACCTGGAGCAGGGGCCATTGGTCGCTGATAAGAGTAGTAACAGAGAGAAACATTTAGTTGCAGCACTGCAGGAGCGCCCACAGACACCCCCCCACCCCCCCCGTCCCTGCCCCGAGGAGCAAACACAGCAAAGAGGCAAGAGCCAGCCTGGAACACAGCGAGTTTCAATGTGGTGAAGGACCTGCAAGCGCTGCAGCATGGGAACTGGAAACATGCACTGGGAAGGGTGGAGCATCCTTCAGCATTGAGTCACGGGCCACCATGGGCTCCATCAGGCTTTTGACCTTCCTCAGCAGTCTTTTCAGTAGAGACCTCCTGATCCGAGACCCCTGCCTCCTTGTCTGAAACTCCCTCTCTAGATTAAACCAGCTCCTAATGCCCACAATCACTAAAAAAAAAAAAAAAATAAAGCAAGGCCCTAAACTGCTTGTAACATCACACGGAGAAGGAGCTGCTGCATTTTAACACTTCACATCTGCAACACTGATTCCTTTAGGAATCCAGAGCCCAAAAACATTTCCAGAGTAAAACTAACCGAAACAAGCTTAGAGATAGGAGAACGGTTTCAGCAAAGCGTTGCTCTCATGAACCTGGATTTCAAAGAAAGCGGCGAGCAATGATTCACAACCTGTCATCGTGCAAAACAGCCCTGTAAGTACCACACATTTATTTAAGGATACATGGCTATGAGCTACACCAACTGCAGCAGTAGGAATTTTTGTTTTCTAGGACAAAAATCCAAAACTACTCAATCAGACCAAAAAAAAAAAAAAAAAAAAAACCACACCCCAAAAAAACAACCGACCATTCCCACAGACTGGCCATTCCCCACCCCACTGCCGCCTCCAGTTTGAACTGGAGCAATGGCTCCTTTCCCTTTGCAGGTCTAATTGGGTCCAAACTGGGGAGCACTGGTGACTCCAGAGTCAGGCTCCAGCAGCACCACGATGCCGGGAGGGGGGGAGGGGGTGGGCGCTCAGGGCAGCTGGCATCCCTTTCCATTAGCGTGCAGCAGGGCTGGGTTCCAGGAATGGGCTAAACAATTTCTATTTCCCCTGTTATGGGAAACCACGACCGCTTTCAGGTGGAACAGGAAAGTGGGAGAATCCTCTGCCAGCCTCATCTGAGCCTTCCCTACCCTCTCTGCCGTTCAGTACCCAAACCACAGGGGCTGCCTGCCCCATGCCCCAGAGATGGTTCTTCAGTAGAAGATCCCCCCGACCCAGAGGAAGAGGCGATTTACAGCAGCTCTGGCTGCTCCTGAGATAAGAGCAGCAAAATAAGGAGAGGGAAGGGTGAAAGTTTGCCAACCGATAGAGCAAACAGCAAGGCAGATCAAACATACCCGTGCCAGGGCAGCACACCCCAGGAGGGGGAAAGCAGGGAGCAGGAAATCAGAGGGGAACAAACAAGCCTGGCAGCTTCGGAGCTCCCGGCCCTCACAAAGCCAAGGTTAGACACGGAGGAGACGACGGTCCCACGTGCTGGATGAGGCCAAGCACGGTATTCAGCCCCCACAGAGCCCGTTATCCTCTCTATCACACAAACACAGCAATATTCCTTGTTCACTAGATCCTCCTAGCAGCTGGCGCTTCAAAAAAGTTGTATTTAATCATTCGATAGACATCCCTGGCGCCTCAGATGAGAAAGGGCATCCCCATGGACTACGGTTTCCCTGCCCGACCTGCACATATTGCAGGAGCAAAAAGCCAACTGTGCAGGCACGTGCTTGGCAAGGGACGCCTGTCCTGCCAGCCAGGACCCCCTGCCTGCTCCACAGCCTCTCACCGAGGCAAGCAGCACCTCCTGGGACCGCGTTCCCAGGATGCAACAACCCACGCGGAGCAAAAGCCCTTTCCCATTCAACACACCCCGCCTGAACAGCAACCTCGCGAAGAGAAGAGCTCGCGAGGCATCTCCCGGAGCGGGGACACCGTGCCTGCAGCCCAGCGGGTGCACGGTGCCTCATTTCCTGAGCCGTGCCACGGGGAGGATGTTAGTCATGACCGAGACGCAGCGGCGGCCGCCGAACCCACGCCTCGCGGGCCAGGAAGCTTGGCGGGTCCACGCAATGGAAGCCGCGTTGGTTTTCTTTCGCTCTGAAGCTGCTGCGTGTGTTTGTGATTTAAGGGGAAAGGCAGCTGCAAGATGTTAAACTGGATTACCCCAGTAACAGCTTGGGCCCTGGTATAGCGCTGAATTTACAAGCGGAGTTTAAAATTCTGGCACAATGGCCTGTCTGCGCTACCTAAAACATGGTCCCTTGATCTCTGCCAAATCCTGTTACGCTGCACC
Source organism: Falco punctatus (assembly GCF_963210335.1). Taxonomy (NCBI): domain Eukaryota; kingdom Metazoa; phylum Chordata; class Aves; order Falconiformes; family Falconidae; genus Falco; species Falco punctatus. Next base: position 5,371,779 of record NC_137598.1, on the reverse strand, counting down.
CAGGACAGGACAGGGCCATTTTATTCTTTTTATTCCGCTAGAAAAACCTGAAAGACACCAGGTTTTCCCAGCTTACTGACACCCCCCCCCCCCACTCCACTCCACACTCTGAAAGTGCACGTGGACCTTCTCCCAGAGCTAGCCCAGCAGTGGGAGACACACCACCTCAGCAGCTTAGTTGATGTGAGGCTCGACAGGAGCGTTTTCCAGCTCTCCAGCACAGCTGGGTCAGCCTAGAACCTTCCCGGCAGCAGGCTGCGGTGGGCTGCCATCCTGGCGAGCAGCTCTGCCAAGATGGAGAGCCCAGGGAAGATGCAGGCTGGGTGACAGACTGCTTCGTGTGACAAGTTGCAGTCATCACAGCTTTTCCCAGAGCACCTGCGTCACTATGCCCAAAGGTGCTGCAACCCCCACAGGGGTGGGGATGGTCAACGCTGCTGCAGCCGAGGGGGTTGGTTTGTGTGTGTTTACCCCTAAGTGCTCCCCTTTGTCAAAACTGCTCTGCAGACACAGCGAACACGTGCAAGCATGAACATGCCACACGTCAGCCAAGCAGTTACTACAGGCTCCTTCCCACCACGGATGGACGCGCGTAACGCTGACTGCACCGCGGCCGGTTTGGCACCGGCGCGGAAACCCACTTTTCGCTCATTCTCGTGACCCAGGGGCCGAAGCGGGTGCTGGAAGAGGATCATTCAGCTTTGAAGTCACCGGGAAAATAGATGCACAAATGCCAGTTCACGGGAAGGATTCAGCCCCGTCCAACTTCCCCTCTGACTCACCAAAGCAGCCCACAGGACACTCTGCCCAGATTTGGGGGAAGAGCCTCCGGCACACCCAACCGACCTCCTCGTGAGCCCTGCAAAGCTACGGCAGGTCTGCTCCGGAGGAGGCTGAGGGAGCTCCCCGCCTGCTTCTCTGGGAGACACCGCTTCAGGCAGGCCAGCTATCAGCCAGCATCATCCCTACCCCAAGTACTCATTAGCTCAGGAGAAACAGAGGGACAAAGTACAGAAAATAATTAGTCCCACTAAGACCTTCCCCCCCACCCCCGTCTTTTATGACTTACTGCCGGTTGGGGAAGTGGAGAAAAGTCATGTTTAGCCTGATCCTTGACTGCAGGACATCCTGTTCGACTGTCCTAAGGCATTCACGAGCTGTAGAATAAAGTTAGCTATGGGAAGCTATCAATAAAAATCCCAGAGAAAAGAAAAATCAAGTCTGGAGCTACCGAAGGCACCCCACGGCAAGCTGAGGCCACTGCGGGGCCGTTGCTGCTGAGCCATAAGCAGCAGAACTTGGTTTGCTCTTCGGATGGATGCAGTGAACAAGCACACATGTACCGGCACAGCCTCTCCCTCCAGCACCGCAGCCAGTGCAGCTGGCACTTCTTTGGCCTGCTATGGTTTTATTGACATTTAAAGACGGCAACCTCCACGTGCACGTCTGCGTCCTCAGCCAAGGGATGCAGAAGCTCTTGCTTCTTGCTCACCCACCCCGGGCTCCTGGATGGCAATCCGGCAGGATCGCAGAGCGGGAAGCATTTCCCACCGCAGAAAAGGCTCCTAAATTAAATCTACACCAGCTGTACTGTGCAGTGTTTGGCATTAAGGTGCTGTAACCCTAACCCATTCACAAATTATCGGCAGCAGATGTCTCTGCTTTTCCTACCCCTTTGGCTTATAATTTTAACTACAGACAGGAGTAGCACATAATAGCTATTTCCTCCTTTCACATTTTCACTTGTTATCTAGAAGAGTTATTTCTCCAAGCTAATGCTTCCAATGGAAAGCCTGTCTTTAGCTTAGTCAACATGATTACATGATTTCCATGCTGATATCACTGTTGCTCTGCCTGTACCGTTGTGCCTCCAAGTAACACCACCACACGCGCACCCGGTAATTGCAGGGCACAGCAAGGACAAGTCAAAGGGAATATTCTGCTCAAACAAATTCAGAACAGCAATTATTTCCACAGATGCCTCCCTATGACACTTAGTGGCACCTGAACCCTTCCTAGATTTCAATTATCCCTTCCCTCTTGCTCCAAATCACTTGTGTGCTTCATCTGTGCCTTTGTTTCCCAACCACTAATTCCAGGGTAAAAACAGATGAGGAACCCTTCTGCTCGTATTCCAGAAATTCGACAAAGGCCAACAGAAAGGAGCTGTCCCTGCATGTGGCAAATACCACACTCCTTAAGAGCTTATCCCTTATTTCGAAATATATGCAAACAGGTTCTTGCTAAGAATGCAAATTGCTCGATCACTCTCCACCAGAGAGAGAAAATGCACCGAGAATACACAAACCCCCAGGGACTCCCCAGCAACTTCAATACTGAAAATACTTCATTTATTGCATCGAGCCTACCTTGAGGTTTTTTTGCTAGAGACGGAGGAAAAACTTCAGCTGATTAAGCTGCAAAATGCTACTGAAGTCTGCATAGACATAATGATCTGCTGAAGACATGCCCTACATTTGGGAGAGGAACTGAAACTCTGCTGAAGAGGAGAGTTTAAATCTTCATGCCCCGACTCTGAGGAAGTGCCAGGAGCTGAACGGCCACTCTTCAGCAGAAGTGGCTCCCGGCTGGTTTCAGACTGCCCAGGAGAGGACAGGAAGGCTGGGAGAGCCACGCAAGCTCCTTTTAACACCACAGCTAAACCCACACAACCAGGTCAGATATTACAACACACACATTCCCCGGGCTTGCTTGAAATAAGTGCATGAAGCCAGGCAAGCCACGCCAGCGGCACTGGGATATCAAGGCTGGGCTGCAGAACAGCTCCTCTGTGCAAGGCACCAACCCAGAGCTCTGCAGGAAGGGTCCAGAATTCAAGGTCTTGGGATTCACGAGGTCATAACGTACATGCAAAAGATAGGGCCCTTCTGAGGCTGCTGATCTGCTCCAGTGGCCTTTGAAATAATAAACTAATTTACTAAGATTCCTGGAGATAGAGGACAACGTCTGAGGTCATTCCCAGCAGTAGAGACCTGGCGGCTTTGGTCAACCTGTGCTGGAAGCAGATTATGTTAGATGTTTGCTGCAAGGTGCCACTCAGCCACACTCACAAATCTACCTTGGGGCAAGCAAAACCCTCTCATGAAAGAGGAAAAATAACTTTTAAAGCCCCTTGCATCCATCTAGGCTTGTCAAGCTGCTCCAGTTACAGCTTTCCTACTCAGCTGCATTATTTCCTAAATATTTATTATTCCCATTATTTATTAGGGTGGGGAAAGACACTGACTTGGAGAAAGCTGCAGTCTAAGAAGCAGCAAGTGACAGAAGAGTTGATTTGTGATGGATTAGTCACCCTAAAACAACACCATAGAAACACAAGCCTTGACCAGCCCTCATTACAAGACCTAGATAAACACAGAAGCCTTCCCCACTTTCTTAAGAGCGATCCAGCTTCACCATCGAGCACGTTTCCCAGGAATTTGGTATTACAACAGACAGTAAGTGGCATTACAAGAATCCTGTTGTTAATTAGAAAATAAAATGTAGCTCCCAATACACAGCATAACAAGACTGAAAGCCTCATGACTGCAATCAAGCAGGAAGTTACAATACGACCATGGAAACTGCCAGCTTTTGGGCAAGACGAGACCCAAAAATCAGTGTATCCCTGGGCCTGCTTGCACCAGAGGGACGGAGCTGGAGCATCACAGTGGGTATTTCCAGTTTATGGGAGGAAAAAAAAAACAGAACACAGTCATGTCATCTCCGAGGCCATCCCACAGCCAGGAATATTTGCATGCACGCAGATGCAAAAGGATAGGAGCTACAAGTGAACATCCCCAGGACCAGACTAACCCTCACCAGCTCCTCAGAAGGGATCTGTCTTGTGCACGAGCTCCAGAGGCTCAGCTCGTCGTAGCGATGCCTCCTCATTCATTACTTGTTTATTTTCTTTCTTGTCTCTCACCTTTCAGCCGTGCTGAAGTCCAGCCCGTGCACCCATACCTCTCCCCGGCCCAGGCGCTCCTGGCAAACTTCAGTTTCCTGAACAGCCACGGGCAAAGCAGTGATTTCTCAGTCAATCTCTATCAGCTGACTGAAGGAGAAGTAGAAATGCAGCAGCCACAGGTTAGAAGAGGCAAAAGCACCCAGCTAAAAGGGGTGGGTGCAAGAGCAAAAGGAAAGCCAGAAGTCAGACAAAACTAAGAGGACATCCGCACATCATCTCTCACCAAGGAGATAAAAGCTAAAACAAGCCCAGTGACCATTAAACCTTTGCACTAATTGCCGTTTTCCCCCTTGAAGTGAAGTTTTGGTCAGAATCACAGCCTATTGCTGCAGACCAGGGGCCCTAAGAAGAGGTCAGACCCACCCCCCACCCCCCCAGCCAGCCAGGCTGCTCCCCCAGACTGGGACAGCTGTTTACCTGCAGCGGGTACCCGGGCAGCCTGCGGGGAGCAGTTGGCTCCCAGGTCTCTGCTCCTCCTGCCTGTCTGGACGAGCAGACAGGTAAATTCAGAGCTAAGCACAGCCGCAGCACGTGATGCCAAGGCAGAGTCATGCCCTGCCCTTGACAAGCAGTTCCTTCTCCAGCAATTTTACTGCTACTTAAGGAAGTGAGCGAGCAGGGTTAAAATTGTTCCCTCTACTAAGACATCTGTGGGTAATTCTGCTTTTCTCCTTCCCAGAGATGAGCTGTAGCAATCCCATTCCCCCACATCAGCCATTTTCAGTTCAGCTTGTCCCGGACCAGAAAGCACTCCGACCAGGTATGTCTGGGCTGCAGAAAGAAACAGAAATGACATTTTCTGCACTTGCAACTGCGGTGTCCGCGAGCAGAGGAACCCACTAAGCGCTGCCTCTGACCTGCCAGAAGTTAAGCATCACCCTTCCTATGATTAGATCAATGTATTACCCATGGATTTAGGCGTGCAGTGCTGTTGGTGCGTTGCCTCAGATCCCACCTCATCTTTTCCCCTGCCAAGTTTGTGCAGCAGGGATCACACAACCATGGTCACAGTGTCACTTCACCGGCTTGAAATTCTGTCATCCATGACAAGTAAAACAAACAGAAGGGAGTGTTTCCTGCGGTGCAGTAGCTCCATCATGCCTGTCAGTGGTTCTGGTACAGGCACAGGGTCTCCCACCCTGCGATGGCGAAGGACAGTTTATCTTTCAAGAGCATCAGGCAACCCACCTACATTGGTTTTTGTGCCCTCTCCCAGTGACACGCAGTGTCAACACAGAGGACAGTGTGGGAGGCCACCCAGAGCACAAACAGGTTTCTTCTCCTCTGTCCAACACTGACCAGACCACAGAATTACTCGAATGTCTGAGCAGGAAGCAGAGACCTCTGAAAACCATCGCCTCTCCTTTGAGCGTGCCAGTGAGAGCACAACTTGTACCTGTCTGTGTCTGATAAATGGACTTTCAAGAACTGCCTGCACCCAGACACCAGGACAAAAGGGCAGAGGAAAGTAACGAGCCAGGACTGCTGGGCTGGGAAGGGCTCTCCTCCTCACGGAAGAGTCCCCAGAACAGCGGTGTGAGCTCAGGACTGGGAACCAGTCAGCAGCATCTCCGCATACAGCATAAGCCAGACTACAGAAATAAAGTCTCTCTTCCTGGTGACAATAGCACCAAGCGCAGTGTCCTGTCCAGGAGGGCACGAGGACCTCAGGAAGACACAGACGGAGGAGAGACAAGTGCTTCTCGGTCTGTGTCTCCCAGGGCATCACGTTCAAGCTCCACACATGGCAGCCCGTGCTGACCACCCCTCTGGGGACACAAAGGTGAGCCAACGCTCCCAGGTCTGATCAAGGACACTTCGTTCCGCAAAACTAAGCAAATCTAAGTATAGATCTCATTTGTATCTTATCTGCGTTCTGTTGAACGGGTGTATTTATGGAGCTATGAGTCCTTATTTATAACGGAACCCTCCAAGTCAGCACCATCCACATCCCTGCAGCAGAGAGAAGCGAAGCCTTTACAGACACATCACTTCACCTGATGTGACACACAGCTCCCCAAGCCCCATCCCGCACCTGGCAGCGGGTGAGGGGCAGCACAGGATGCCGGCGTGGCCGGGAGGGAGGGGAACCATCACTGCCCCCACCACCGATCACCTCGCCCATCGCACCAGCCGATTGTGGGAGGCTTCTTGCCCAAGTGAGCTGGAGGAGTAAGAGCACCGATAAAGCAAGAGGTGTTGTGCGTTGCAGCCTGGTATTGAGAAACTGAAATAGCACCTACGCGAGCCGGGCAGCCAGCTGGCTGGAGTCGGGATGGAAAGGCTCATGGCAAAGGGCAGCACCGGCGTCGGGTGTGCAAACCCTTAGGAAGGGGCACAGACTTTTCAAGAGAGCGAGCAGAAAGGCATCATGTGCCAAGAACGCCCTTTTCAACCCAACTCACCTCATCCAGCACACCAACGCTCCCACCAAAAACCCCTGGGAACCATGAACACACAGAGGACTTTTAAGACAGAAGATTCACTCACCAGTGTCCCACTGACCGGGAAAAAAAAATAATAATCACAGCTCAGAAGTCACGTCAGCAGGTCCTGACGCCTTGGGCAGACAGCATGTATTCCTGGCAACGAGGAAACTACTTTTAGATATACAGATAAAGGTTCCAGGTATTGTTTTTCATCACTTTTACATCCCGTTACCATTTATTAGTAGCAAAAATTCACTTAAACATACGAGCTTTACACTGATACTGCCGTTAAACACCGCAGGCAAGAAAACTGTATTTGAGTTGCAACTGATTCAGCAAACGCTTAAAAGGAAGGTGAGAGTGGCACCGGCGAATGCCCCGCTGCACTGGTCCTTCAGCCAAGCCACACCAAGGTCTCTCGACTGTAACAGACCCATTCCCCAGCCATCACATCTGCTTCTCCAGGTCACTGCTGAGAAGCTCCATTTTAAAGCCTTGGAGAACCTCTGGCCTTCCTTATCTCCCTGGACTTTTGCTCCCTTTGCCATTTATGTTCCTCAAGCCCTGGTTTAACCGTCCTCCCCTCTCCCAACCCCAGGGGCACAAGCTGTCCCCACAGGCTGTCAGCCTAACACCGCAGGTCTTGTCCAAAAAAAAAAAAAAAAAATATTTTCATTCTTAGAATAGCATAGTTCAACTGGAAGGGACCTACAACAATCACCTATCCCAACTCCATTTTTGCCTGGTTCTTCCGTTGTCCTCCTCCATGGGGGGTACAACCTCAGAGACAAAATTTAACACAAACAGCCCAAATCAGAAGGATGCTTTCCATAATTAATTGCTGCATTAATGGTCAGCAGTAAATTGTAGGTCTATGTATTTATTTTAAGAAGCCGTTCCATTTGCATTTCTCTCATTTTGGGGTTACATTTTAATCCCCACCTTCACAAAAGGGTTCTAAATTAACACCACTGCCTCTCCTCCCCACCACAGAGTGTTGGCAGGTAGCAGGGGGTGTTCATGTGCAGGAACGTGTTCACCATGACACTGGAGCAGGCAACCCAGAAGCTGTCACCTCAGGGTCTCCTGAAACACCCTCTCACATGAGTGGGAAGAAAACAGTCAACAGAAACCAGATGCTCCATGCCTGCCCTCCGTGGGCTGCGAGGTGAGCAGCCAGCTGTCGCAACAACTTTCACCCGCCGCCTGAAAACGCAGCGGTTGTTTTGCCCCCCCCCCCCCCCCCCCCCCCCCCCCGATCTGTCTGCCTCAGTGATGCGTGGTGAGCGTGAGCCGTTTCACACGGGTTACGCAAGCCCCGGAGCAGAGCACTGAATCGCTCCGCTGCCATCTCTTACCCAAGAGACGCAACCAGGAGGTTACCCAAAGGGGGAACCACCCCCTTTCTAGCTATATGAAAGAGTCGATGGAAGCAGAGCCACCTCCTGCAGAAGTGGCTTGCCGTCGATAACCGTAACTGTGGTGGATGCTGCCTGGATCACGGGTTCCCGGCACCTCCAGCTGCGAGGAGGAACCGCGATGCAGACAGCTCTGGGAGAGGTCAGTCCTGTGGGATGGGACAAGACCGTACCCAGCACCTAGACACATCCCCACCAACGTGATACTGTTATTTAGATGTCACCTGCATTTATTCACTTGCCACCTGCGTCATATTCAAACACAGAAGGGCAGCACGTAAAACCCACTGCCCACAAGACACTGCCAAAACAGGACACCCCACACATGACGTCTCCTTCCACAGAAGTGGGATTTAATTCCTCCCACATAACTTAGTTTTAGGAAAGTCCCTCGTAGCAGTGTCCAATGCCCACCCACAGAACAGCCCCCATGCCTGCTGCAGCCACGCGTGTCTTTTCTCCGGCTGCAGCATCAGCTGATTGCCCTCATTTGTGACCATAATTAGACTGAAGAGGTTCACGGCGGAGCAATCAGATCTCACCCTGCACCCCACGTGCACATCCCCTTCCCCTCGGAGCCGGCACGCTGTCACGGGCTCACACTCCCTTGCACAAGCAGGGGAAGATGTGCCACAGCTCGGCTGACGGCTTCCCCCCTACCCCTTCACGCTGGGACATCCCACGCGAGACAGACCCACTTCCAGCCACCTTTAACTCCAGTTATTCCTCTCCCAATCACTTGAGATTTCAGCATTTCCCCTTTGCACGCCACAGGAAGCTCGGGCCAGACTGACTTCGCTTTGGCTCAGCAACAGCGGGTTAAAAATTGTTTCTGAGCGCACCTCTAGCCACAGGGAGAGAGGGACAGCCGCTTCTCCACAGTTAGCTATTAAATGGAAAAAAGAGGCTAGATTATCCAGTTATTTTGTCTTAAGTACAGTGGGACTCGGGAAACAAACATCTAGTGAAAGACTAACCGACCCGAGGCAAATTCTTGCCCGATGAAAAACCTATTTTTGTGATTTGTGCCTTCGTTATTCAAAAATCCCGTTGCGAGATCTTACACCCCATCTGTTTACAGACAAGCAAGACCTCTGGCAGACGTCTGCCAATGCCTCCTGCACCTGACAGGCCTGCCTCATCCTCTTCCTCAGGGCATGTGGTGCCAGGGGACAGCCGCCCAAGCCACACCATGCCAACACATGGCTCCCAGCGCTACCTCAGCCCGGCACGTTATATTTTTTGCCCTCGCTCCCAGTTAAGCACTTTCACAGGGCCCATCCGGAAGCTGCAGCGCAGTCGACAGCCACCAACCCGATCTGATTTGACTCAGTTTTAACTGGCTGCTTTGGAGGAGGCAAAAGAGGTTTTATTCAAATGAGCAATTATAGCCTTAACTTCCTTCCCCAAAGCTGACAGGTTCGACATTCCTCCCTCCTGTCACAGGGGCACTCAGAGCGCTGACCCAAGGCAGCCCGGCTCGCTGTCACTCCCCAGCAGACATGGAAGCGGCACCAACAGGGTCTGCAGACCAGAGCAGGACCCTGAGCAGACATCTGCCTCCCCTCAGGAGAGGAGGCACGTTGTCCCGAATCGCTGGTGCTCCTTTAATCGAGTCCTTGGAGGAAGATGAGTCACTGCCCAGTTCACGTGGGAGGAGAGCACGCCACAAAATGCTGCAAAGCCAGGGCTGCCTTCTCGTGAAAACCAGTTTCTGAAGAAACTTTTAATGCTGAAGGCTCCAGCCCCAGGCTCAAGTAAGGGGGAAAAGAGGGGAAGGAGCAGCTTACCCCGGAGAGCAGGCACTTCTACCTGCCCTATGCCAGCCACCCGCAAACCACCAGGTCCCTTTGGGTGCTCAGTGCTGGCCCAGGGAAAAAGAACCCCCCTCCCTCACGCGGGAGCTGCAGGAAGATCCCCGGTACCTTCGCTTTCTTTATGCTGGGAACTCGCAGATGAAAGATCCTGGCAGTCACATCCAACACGGCCAACGGGATCGCTCACAGACAGATGAAAAGTCACTGGGGAATTAAACAACTGCAATTACTGCCACGCTGGGGTCTCCCCCCGGCCTTTGAGATCTCTCCTCGCCCCACTTCAAAAAACACTTAATTGAGAGATTAAGTTTAAGACACATTTTAAAGCTGATCACTGATCAGGCACTTATCTGAATCAGAAACCTGTTGATAAGGAACAGGCTGGAAACCTTAAAACATCAGTTTGGCACCCCAACAGCACCCAGATAATTCAACAGCTCAGAGCCCCCCCCCAAAAGGGTTTGGAGAGGCCCAGAGAGGGACAGAGCATGGGGAGAGGGGACAGGGGTGACATCCCATGATAGGGGACAGAAGGGGAAGGGGCTCAGGGCCGCAGAGGGGAACAGGAGGGTTCACACCAGTGGACTGGGTCCAGCTTCTCCCCATCCTCATGCTGACCCCGGGGGAATTGCCAACCAGCCCAGAAAGGGTTAAGTCAGCCAGAATTTTGGGGGGGAGCAAAGCACCCCCAGCAGTCACATTCAGCCCCAGGACACCCCCCAGCTCCAAGCTGAACCCTCATTCCTGGGTGCAGCAAGGGGTGGTCAGACCCTAGACCGAGCAGCACTGGGGGGACCCTGGCCCCCCTAAAGCCAGGAGCCACCCCCACAACTCACAGAGAGGGGCTCTTGACCCCCTCAACCCTAGAGGGACCTCAGTTTTGGCAGGGGAAGCCTCTGTCTGCCCTGTGAGCCCCCAACTGAGGGGAGACACGAGCTGTCAGGGGGTCTCGTACAGGACCCCCAGCCTGGGGGTGGGCAAAGAGTATGGGGGCCCAAACATGCATAGGACCCCCAATTCAAGATAGGGAAAACAGGGACCCCCATGCCCATGTGAGACCCCCAACCAGGGAGCACACAGAGCACCCGGGGAGGCCCAGCACCCTCACATCTCAGGGGGGCTTAGCGCACCCCCATACCCCCCCAGGACCCTCTAACCGGCAGGGAAAGTGCAGAGGGTACCCGGGGGTGACCCACACCCATGTCCCCGGACCGCGGGGTTGCACTGAGGGCTTCACCACAGCAACAGCCGCCCCCCACCCACCCCCGGTCAGGTCCGCCCACGTCCCAGCGACCACCAGAGCCACTGCCACCCCCAAGACCCGGCCCACGGTGGGCACCGAGCGGGGGTTTCCCCTCAACAGCGGGGTCCCCGCGGGTCCCCAGTGCTCCCAGCCCGGGCCCCGGTACCTGCGCTCCGGGCGCCGACCAACCCTCCCCCCTGGCCGCCCCGGGGCCGCCTTTTGACGGGAACCGGCCGGCTCCGCGCTCAGCCCCTCGTTGGGGCCACGCCTCCGGGCCGCGCTCCAGCCAATGACAGCGCGGCAATACCTCCACTCCGCCCCTTCGAGGGCGTGCCCGCTCCGACACCGCCCACCAGCACCATATAAGGTCTGTGTTGCGTGCGTCCTCGCCCCTTAGGGGCGTGGCGGGGGACGGCGGGAGATTGCACGTGGCCGCCGCACCGCGGGGCTCCCCCGGGCTGCCCGACCGGCGGACCCCCCCCGCCGCGACCCCGCTGCGCGGCCCGGTGTCCCCCTTGAGCCTGCCCGTGCTGCCCCGCTCCCGGGGCCTGTGGGGAGCCCTGTGCTCTGCCGGGGGCTCCAGGGGCACGGCTGGGGGCTTTTGGAGAGCCACCACCTGGAATTGCGGGGAGCATAACCCCTACAGAAGGCCCGGTGGGCTTGGGCAGCTTACCCGTGTCCTGCTGGCCTGCGGTCAGTGCCTTACTGGGGCAGGGCAAACACCACCGGTAGAATAGTGCCCCCCTCCAGCACTCCTGGGCAAACTGCCCCCCCATAGCATCAGCCCTGGGCACGCTGGGGTGCCCCCACCAGACTCCCCTTGCTCCGGGTCCTCCTGGCAGCTGGACATGGCACAGCTCTGTGCCTGGGGCTGGCGGCGGTTTGGAGGCTGCTGCCCTCCTGGATTTCCAAGCAAGAAGCCACCCTGTACTCGAGCCTGGCAAGAAAAACCATCCTGCTCAGGCAGCTGTAGCGTTTGCTGGGCTTCTCCCTCCTCTCCTGTTTTCAGGGTGACACCCGAGAGCCCTATCGCACACTGCAAAACCTCCATCTGATTATGGCTGCCTTGTGCTTTCCTGGTGTTTAGATCAGATTAAGGGCAGAGAGCTGATTCATCCCCTGCCTCCGGACTGCAGGCAGCAGGCAGGGCCTCAGTGCGGTTCCGAGTGCCGGCAGGTTCCTGGCAGAGCCGTGGCTGTTGGCAGCCTCTGCTCGGCCCCACAGCCACCCTCAGCTCGTGGCAGAGCCCGGGGTCCCACGGACCAAGCATGGACACAGCCTGTGCGAAGCCCTCGCAGGTCCGGGGACCTGCAGGACACCGGGGTTCGGCTGCTCCCACGGGACCTGGAGGTATTTGGGATACTGCAACCAGCTGGGTTGCCAGTACTGAACTTGACACCCAAAATTCCTTCGCCGGTGACGTGAGACAGGTTCCGAGCACAGGGGTTTGGGCTGAGCCAGTTCAGCCGCTGTTGCAGCCCCAGCCCAAAGCTGCTCCGTTGCCCGGGCACATTATGCCCCCAGTCTAGAGAACTCAGGACACTTGGCAGTTTTTCCCTTTCCATCCTCAAAAACCCACCCGGGGTGTGGCCACCAGCAACACCCACTAAAGCAGCAAGAAATGCTTCAAGAAAGGCCTGTGTGATGCTCCCAGAGTTTATTAAGTGATCCCTAAACCCAAAATCCCCTGAGAAAATGAGCCCCCAGTGCACACGAGGGAGGCAGACAGCAATCACCGCCCCCTGCTGCAATCACCGGGATCAACAGCTCTTGTGTGCGTGGGGAAAGCGTTCTGCTAACTGTTTTCAAATTGATTTAATGAGGCCAAGAAGAAAAAACAACGTCTGGGAAGAAATGGGAGTTCATTGGAGACAATTTAGTGGCGCAGAACTTTTTCAGCAGTCTGGGGAGGGGGCTGTGGGGGGGGGTTCGGGCGACTTGGCATGGGAGAGGCTGCACGTACCCATCCCACCGCTGCTGAGCACCGGTGCAGCCTCCTAAATGTTAAAATACATCCCAAGCCTCGGCACAGGGGGTCCCCCCCGACCTCGCCTTGCCTGGACCGGTGTGACGTGCTCCTCAACCCCGTAAAACATCGCTCTGCTGAAGCCCCTTCCCCTGCCACCGCCACTGGGTTGGTGCCCCCAGCTAAGAGGAGGCTTGTAGCTGGTGAGAGGTTTTATTTGCTCCATCGTGACCTGCGGTGGTTACAGCTGCTCTCCAGCAGCTCTCCCGCTGCTTCTCCCGCCTTGATCCACCTTGCACAAGGGAATCGGGGCCAAATCCTGGTGCTGCTCTGCTCACCATCGTGCCCCCGTGACTTGCACATCCTTGTGCACGTGGGCTGCAAAATCCCTCCCACGTGGGAGCCAGGGGGTGCGCAGAGATGCAGGAGGATTTAATTCTGGGGTGGGGACGGTGGCCAGGAGCTGCAGCCATGAACCTTTGTGCTGCTCCAGCCTGGGGAAAAGGACGCTCAGCCCGGTGGGTCGGGGCTGCGGATCAGCGGGGCTGGGGGAGGATGGTGATGGCTCAGCAAGCAGGGTGGGATGCTGAGTGGGAGGAACTGAAGCCCTCCTCAGCCAAGGACGCAGCCAAGTCACGTCACCTCCCCAGATAACCCTGATGGACACACGGACGAGGGCAAAAAGCACAAAGACAAGGGGGCTGGAAATGCCACCGGCTCTGGGGAAGGGGCTGCGTGCTGGTGGCTCCCGGGAGCGGTGACAGCCCATCCTGCTCGACCGGGGGGGGGAGGACGGAGCCGGCTCTCCCGGGGGTGACTCACATGCTTGCTCCATCCCCCTGTGAGTGAAGGTTTCTTGGGAAGTGGTTGCAAAACCCAGACGTGGCGATGCGCCGGTGGGGTGCGGCCTGGCCCCCCTCCCCGTCCCCCATCCGATTCCATTCCTGCTGGCTTCGGTGGGAGAACAGGCTTAAAATGGGAAAAAAAGGGATTACACCCAGGATGCAACATGGCAAGAGGGGCTGCTGTGGGGTTTTGCACCGTTGTCTTTGGGGGCAGCTTCTTCCCTTCCCTTCTGGGGATTCTCTGTTGTCTAATATAGGGTTGAGCTCGCCCCATAGCCCATCCCCAGGGGGCTCGGTGTGAGTTTCCCCCCTCCCCATCCCCTCTCAACGTGGTTTGCCGTGCCACCCATGCAGGCATCCATCCGCACAGGTCAGTCCTGCACCCAACAACCTCCTCAGGAGTGATGGGAGATGCACAGCCCTCAATTAGGAGGTGGCAATTAGTGCAGGGGGGGGAAGGCGAGCTGGGAAGCGTCCCCCTCCCTGACATTTTGCTCCTGGGAAGGAGAGAATAAATGATCCATAAAGTTTCCATCGGCAACGCAGGGGAGAGCAGCTCTGACGGCCACACGGGAGGAGTGCGCGGGGCCGGTGGAAATATTTAATTTTGCTGTAAACTTTATTTTGATGGTTTGGGTGATTATGAGGGGAAGGAATTCATTTTTCCACTAAGCTCTCACGTTCATCACAGCAGAAAAAAACCCACCAGCAGAAAAAAACCCACCAGTGTTTGCACAGGAGCGAGCTTATTAAATAAATGTTGCCCTAAACGGGGCGTTTTTGCTTGCTCTGGTCCCAGAGCCATCGGGGCTGGGGGTGGTGGGGGGAAAGGGCTGGTTGGGCCCTTTTTCCCCCCAAATTTAGAGGTTTAGAGATGCCCAAGATGCTGCAGCACATCATGGCTGGGTCGCAGGGTGCTGGGGGCGATACTGGGCTGAACCAACTGCTGCACCAATGCCTTTGAGCCATAAAACTGATAAAAAACAAGAAATAAAAACATCAGGAGAGTTGGGGGGGGTGTAATAAAGGCGACAGAGCCAAGATTGAGTGTCCAGTGCTGCTGTCACCAGGGCAGGGACCCCGCAGGGTGTTTTCGGGGGATCTAGGGGAAACTGGGTTTTTCCCGCAGCTTTTCCCCGGGGTGGGAACATCCCCTGGGATGCAGACCCTGGGGTCGGAGTGCCGAGACCCCCGGAGTGACACCCCCCCCAGGCAGCGCCAGGGGAGAGTGAGCTGGCGCCCGGTGAGGCTGCGGCAAAGGATGGAGCGTGCCAGGCTGGCACGGCCTCGCACACATGTGCACGGGTTTGCACGTCTTGCACAAGCACATGCAGTCCCGCACAGCCTGGCAGCAGCAGGGGCAGCCTCCTGTGGCCACGCCACCTGGCACTGGCACTCACAAGTGTGCACGAGCACACAGGGTCTTGCACAAACACGCGTGGCTTTGCACAAGCAGGTCCAAGCTTGCACAAGCTTGCACGAGCACTGGGACAGAAGCCCTATACTGGTGTGGGCAGGGATCATACTGTGGTGGAGTCCCCCATACTGGTGTGGGCAGGGATCATGCTGATACAGAGCCCCGCATACTGGTGCGGGCAGGGCTCGTACTGGCCTGGACCCCCCATACTGGTGCAGGCAGGGCTTGAACTGGGATGGAGCCCGCATACCGCTGCCGGCAGGGCTCGTACTGGTACAGAGGCCCCCGTACTGGTGCGGGCAGGGCTTGCACTGGTACAGAGCCCCCCACACTGGTGCGCGCAGGGATCATACTGGTACAGAGCCCCCGTACTGGTGCGGGCAGGGCTCGTACTGGCCCAGGGCCCCCGCCACCGGCAAGCGCAGCCCCCAGCCCAGCATCTGTCCCGGAGCCGCCTGTGTGCAGGCGCAGACGCAGGCGGGGCGGGGGCGGGGGGGGGAGGAGGGGCCGCGCGGGGCCGCGCGCAGCCCGCAGTACGCATGCGCACAAAGCCCCGCCCCGCCCGGCCCACCGCTCCCCCGCGCAGCTGTGGCGCGTGCGCCGCGCGGCCCCGCCCCGCGGCCCCGCCAAAGGGGCGGGGACCTGGGCTCCGCCCCCCTCCGGATGCTCATGCGCACTGAGACAGGGGCACGCCCGGGCGGGGCCAGGCGGGGCTCTAGTGGCCCCGCCCATTTCCCCGGCGGGGGGCAGCCCCGCCGTGACGTCACGCCCCGCCCAGGCGTGCAGGGGCAGGGTTAACAAGGGGGCGTGCCCGGCGCGTCCCGCCCTGCGCTGTGCGCATGCGCCGGGGCCGAAGGGTGGAGCCGGCGCTGGCTCCGCCCACCGCCGCCTCCCGCCGTTGTCATAGCGACGGCGGCTGCGCGGGTGGCACAGTGGCGGCTGCGGTGGTGGGTCTGAGCGACTGCGTGGGTCGGGGGGGTGGGGCCTGGGCTGGGGGCACCCTTCGTGGCTGTCCCTGCGGGGGGCTTTCCCGTGGGGGCAGGTCACTGTGGGGTCGTTTGAGGGGGGAGTTTCGTTCTGGAGGGGCTGAGGGGCTGTGGGCCTCTGGGGGCGTGTGTGTGTTTTGAGGAGGTGGTGTTGGGGGGTGTGTGCCTGGGGGGTTTTTGGGGGGTGGGGGTGTCTAATAGGTATGGCTGGCTGTGGAGGAGGGGTATGTCTCCCTTTTGGGGGGGGTCCTCAGGGGTGTAGGTCTGTTCAGGGGGGGGGGCTACCACCTCTGTTGGGGGGGTGGCTGTCTCGTGGGGGGGGGGGGGGGCGCCTTTGTTCTAAGGGGGCTGCCTGGCAGCAACCCCCCCATGAGGTGTCCCTAAGTAGGGTGTCTCACTTCCTAGGGTGCTGCGGAAGTCAGCTGGGGGCAGGCTCCCTGTGCTGGGTGCCGGACCCCCCCGGCGTGTCTCTGTGTGGGGGTGTTCCCCTGAGGGGTCTGAGGCCGGGTCTCGGCGGGGGGGGGGCGGGGGTGTTCCCCATGGCCGCAGTTCAGGGTTTCCTTCAAAACCTTTTACTCTGTCACAGGTTACGTGCACTTCTGCGGTGGCCACGATGGGCTCTGCGCTTCCCCTCCCTGTTAGCGGTGCCCCCCCAAGGCAGAGGCAGAAGCCTGAGGATGATGATGATGATGACTTACTCAACAGCCGAGGCCGTGTGGAAGACATCGCCAAGTTCCCGTATGTTGAATTCACAGGTCAGGACAGCATCACCTGCCCCACCTGCCAAGGCACTGGCTGCATTCCCACAGGTGACTTAAATACAAAAATCAAATGTCATTTACGTGAGCGACCGTGCACACACGTGCCATCGGTTAATGCGTTCTTTTTGCGTTCCAGAGCAGGTAAATGAGCTGGTGGCGCTGATACCCTACAGTGACCAACGGCTTCGTCCGCAGAGAACGTAAGTGTGTAGTAAAGAGAGTAATTACGTCTCTGCAAAGAGTGAACAGGGCTCTTTTGTTGTTTATAGCTGCAGCTAAACACTTCACACGTTCTGCAGCCTCCCCTTCATCTCGTGGCTTGTTTTCATCGGAGTATGCCAACAAATACAATTTAAAGTGTAACTTTAAATACATCCTGTGAAATCCCACTGTGGGGTGAATGTGGAAACAATGATCCTACTCACACCATTCATCCATCCCCACACCCTTTACTGAAGCTCTCAGAAAGAAACTGCCTTAACAATAGCAAAAATAGCAGATAGCGAAAAGTCTATGGGGGCAAAAATGATTGCTGGGTTACTCATTACCGAAAAATAACCTCTTTAAAGGGTGACGGTTTTGAGCAATTTCAGATATTGAAAATGTTAGAGCAGCACTTCTGCGTCTCTTCCAAGGAAGAACAAACACGCCTTGTGTGCTGGCTAGGTTGGGTTTCAGATCTAATGGCTCTTGCAGCCGTGGATGCTGCGTTAGGGCAAAGGAGGTGACCCTTCCCTGCCTCTTCCAGGAAGCTGTATGTCCTGCTCTCCGTGCTGCTCTGCCTGCTGATATCAGGGCTGGTGGTCTTCTTCCTCTTCCCACACTCCGTCCTGGTCAATGATGACGGTATTAAAGTGGTTCAGGTTTGGTTCGACAAGAAGAACTCCGTTGTTATTCTTGCCATCACGGTAAAATTTTCCTATGTTTGTGTTCCCGAGGGAATAAATCCTGCACTGAGCTGCCAGGAAGGTCGCTGCCACTCGTGTCTTCCTGCTCTCTCCATCCAGGCCACCTTACGGATCAGGAACTCCAACTTCTACTCGGTGACAGTGACCAGCCTGACCAGCCAGGTGCAGTACATGAACACTGTGGTGGGCACCCAGCAGATCACCAACGTCTCTAGCATCCAGCCGCTGAGTGACAAACTGGTACTCCTCTTTCATTGCACTTAACTTGTTTTGGTGATGCTTATAATGTACGAAACCTGTGCACCACTGTGAGTTAACCTGGTATTAGTCTGTCTACACCTTTGCTTGGCAAAACAGCCTTATGGCTAGAGCAGCCTGTGCTTTATGCACACCAGCTGAAAGGCAGCAGCCAGCAGGGAATATTCTGAGAGGAGTGGATTTAACAGAGTACTAAAGCTGTGTCTGAGTATATTTTTCTCTTTTACAGGTGAATTTCACTGTGAAGGCGGAGCTGGGAGGACCCTTCTCTTATGTGTAGTAAGGGTTTACTACTCTTCGCATATAGTTGGGGAAGAGGGAAAGTTTAAGCTCACTTAATTAGAATTTGTTCTGGAAATTACTTGTTTTCTGCTAACTTCCTGGCAAGAAACTTTGCTAGAAATGACTTGACAGGCCACTTTGTCGGGATGTTGTGACGTGGCTTTTGGACCGTGTCTCAAGTTGAGTTAGCACCGCAGGGAAAACATCATCAGAAGATACCAAGAAACGCGAGTGTGTCTACAACCCTGCTTAGCCCGTGCTGACCTATTTCTTTGTTTTGGTCTCTTCCAGTTACTTTTGCACATTCCCCAAGGTGAAGGTACATAACATCGTGATCTTCATGAGGTAGGTGGTTCTGTGTTCGGCTCCTGACTCAAAAGGGAAGTGCTGCCACAGCAAATCTAGGGTACACGAAGAAAATTCTGCTTGGCAAGCACCCCAGCCTGGTTCACAGTGTCAGCTTTTAATCCAGGCCAGTTGACACAGTTGGGTGAAATGTAAGATAGGGAGGAGGAGAAGACACCAGGCTGCTCCACGCTGAGCTTTCACGTGAGGGGTGGTTGCACCAGAGGCTGCACTCGCCTGCTCTGCATATCCCTGTCCACTGCAGTGAGCTATCCTGAGCAAAAATCTGAGAGGATCCGCAGCTTTCGAGGGGGAAGAGGGGTTACATGATGAGTGTAGAATCCACTGGGCTTTTTTATTTTGATAGAGGGATTGCTGTTGCGGGTTCTGTCCCCGCTAAACTGCTCTTCCCCCCCCCCCTCCCAGGACGTCAGTGAAGCTCTCTTACATCGGCCACATGACACAGAGCGCTTTGGAAACGTACCACTACGTGGACTGCAGCACCAACTCCACGGCTGCCCTGGACCCGCTACCTCTGCAGTCCCTCTTGACACAAGGCGCAGCCAGGGAAGCCAAGAGCAAGCCCTGAGGGTGCAGCTGATGTTTTCCGTGGGCAGATGGTTGTGCACATGAACTTCTAGAAGGGAGCAGGAACTTTCAAAAGGAAGCAGGGGGATCGCAAGTGACTTTAGCAGGAGATATTTGAAAGCTCTGTGTCCCTTTCACACTCTTCCCCGTGCAGCTGGGCTGCATTGCCTGTCCACAAAACCCACCTGGGATGTTGTTAACGCATGAGCAGGCAGGTCCCTCCCCAAAGCCGGGGTTCTGCTCGGCCCACCTTCCTCTTTGGTTCTGAAGAACCTTTTTGGTAGGGAAACTGGACTCTCAAGCTTCCTGCTTTAGGGTCTGAAGATCCTTTTTTGCAGCTGTTTTGAAGCTTAGCACCGTGTCAGCTCCTTTCAGGGTAAACTGATTAGTTCTGTGCAATTAATTTATTCCACTTTTGTTCTGTGGTAGCATGTCACTGGCTTGTTTCAAAGCAGACCTTGATTAAAAAGGGATAGTCCTTGTCGGGAGCGCACAGGTAAGGCTTCCATCCCCTGAGTTGCACTAGGAGGAGGCAAAGGAAGCGAAACCTTTGAAACACGCTTTATTGCGCAGATTTTGTTTGCTGGCAGCTGAGGCCACCTACAGCAAACTACTACCAACACACCCGTCTCGATGAAGGCGGCCTCAGTGCAGCACTGCTGGGGAACTGTGAAGGCTCCTGGTGAACTGGACCTTCCTCCTCCGCACTGCTCCGGACCTTCCTCTCCTCCTCTTTGGCAGCTGCGGGGTCTCAGGGGTTCAGAACCAGGGGGCTCGTAGCTCGGAGTTGCTTCGTACTTGTGCCTGCCGCAAACAAGCGCGGAGTTGAACTGGTTTTTGTGGGAGTTGGACCTTTGGAAGGCTTCCCTCCCAGGAGCCGGCCTCCTGGCATGTTCTTAAGGCAAAAAAGATGTGAAAGCGCCACTTGCCGATGCTCTCACTGCGGCCTCGCGCCGTTTGCAGCTCGGAGGGGTTAATTCTGCTTCTGCCCTTAGTAACTTTTCTGGAAGGTGATCGCTACAGCCACCCGTGTGTTTCCTCTCTGCCTGCGCCTGTGGGAGGCAGAGGGGATGTGTGTGCGTGGAAACAAAGCGCAGGTAAAGGCTACGAGGGAAACGGGGGCTGGTGCTTTTCAATGAAGGATCTTTATTTTGCGTGAGTTTGAAATAAAGCCACACCTTGCGGGTTTTTTTTTGTTTTTTTTTTTTAAGAAGTGGCACTTGTGCCTTCTAGCAGGGTTTCTAGGACTGATTTCTGTTCGTTAAAGCCCGAGTTGCCCGTTACTGCGAGGTGTCCTTTGTTCGGACAAAGCTCTGGCTTCCTCCTTGTCCTGGAGCTGGTGCTCTGGGTGGGATCGTGCCCTCTCGCTGCTGGTTTTGGGGGAACGAGGGCTGAGAAACTCACCCAGAGAGCAGCAAAGCACCTCCCTTTCCCCCCCCCCCCCCAGGGCTGGTGGGACGGGTGACCCCAGCTTCGGTGGCTGTCACACTGTGCAGTCCTGGGTGATGCCATCACGAGCTGCTCGCATGACTCTTACAACCCTTCCCCAATTTATGAGTTGAACTCTTCAGGAAAATGAGGAAATCACAAACTTTGCTCTTTATCCATCTGGTTTCATGAGCTTCCCTGCTCAGTCCTGGCCCCTTTGGTTTCTCCTCGTGGGGTGATGCTGCCTCCTGCCCCCCCCCCCCCCCCCCCGAGTCACCTTTCCCACCTGCGCCACTGTCCTCGGCTGCAGCCCCGGAGGTGACGCAGCCTCTCCTGCTCCAGGCTGGGAAAGCAGCCGCCTCTGGGGGCCTTTTACCCAGGTGATTTTGGGGGGCTCAGGGGGTTCCCACAAGCTCCCGCTGCTTGGCTAGACAGGGGAAGGGCTTTGCCCCGAATTAGTTGTGTGGCAGCCAGCAGCGGTGAGCCGGAGCACTAATCATTAGGGGTGCCCTCTGGGTCATGTGGCAAAGCACTTGGCCTTTTAAAGGGCGTTTTATTTTGAAAATCCTTCTTAATCCCCCCAATCCTTTTTAATGAATTTCTTCTGCCAATGTTTTTTGAGGATCCCAGCCCTGCGGAGGCTGCCTCAGGTGCTTTAGCACAGTTACTGCTGTGTTGCCAGCTGTGAGTGTTTAAAATTGAGATGAGGGCCCCAAAGTAGCGTTTTTAAAAGTGTTTGTTTTTTTTTTTTTTTTTAATCCTTTAAAGTTGTAATTTCTCTTAATGAAAAACTGCAGCGCCCCGGCTATCAACGGATGCAAAAAGCCGAGGCTTTAACAAAAGCACTGTCATGAAACTCATAAACTTCCCCAGTCAACAGCTGCATGTTGCATCCTGCACGTAAAGCTCAAGCACATTTGTAACTCCTGTGGGGTCAGTGGGCTAATTTTCTTTAAGATAATAAAAAAAAACCCTCAACTACTGAGGCTTTCCCTCCAATTAGCAAGCCTGTTTAAGAGAAGAATTTAAATATGTAACTTTTTATGAAACTTTAAAGGCGCAACTGCCTTGCGAGACGTCAGTGTGCGATGGCTGCCAGCTCTGCCACCCTTTGTATTGCTAAATAGACCCTGGAATGAGATTTTTACCTGCACAAAATGGACAGATTCTGTGGGGAGGGGGGCTAGAGGGCAGGCCCTGGCCATGGGTGTACTGGTTTGCATCACGATTGGTCTCAGCATCCCCCTCCCCGCTGGTTTCCTTACTGGTGTCCCCAGTGCTTGCCCCTGTTTTGTTCAGGGGAGCAGCGGGACAGAAGGTCGGCTCCTGGTGTTCCAAGATCTGTCAATTTAGATGGCTTTCCCCTCCCTTTTTTTTTGCCTTTTTGAGGAATTTATATGTTTGGGGGTTTTCTTTTCCCTTAGCATGAGGTAGCCTCAACCCAGAAAAGATTTGACCCAAACCCTTCCTTTATCATGGCTGAGAGACGCGGAGAAGGGAGCGGGAGCGCAGCAACCGCCTCCAGAGAGCGACAAAAGCAAAGCCCAGATCGACTTCTACTTTCCACCAAAAGTTTTTTTTTTTTTTGTTTTTTGTATCAACGGATGTTAAAAAATACAGACTTGTTTTACAAGAATAGCACCATATTTTTTTTTTTATCGTATTATACATTAGCACTCCTGCTGGTGATACAGAGGGGGAGGGAGGGGGGGTGGGAGGGGATTCGTGATACCTGGATTTGTGAGATCCCTTTTGCAGGGAAGGGCCATCGTACCTGCCAGTTAGATTCCCACCTCCACCTGACCTAAAAAATAGGTCTTACGGGAAGAGAATAAATAAATAAGACTGTGGGTTTTCTGATTTCGCAGCCTGCCCGGCCGGCGCTGAAAAGAGGCGGTGGTCCCCGACGGACGGCGTGACTCGAGGGGTCGTCGCAGCCATTCAGTGCAGAAGTCATACGAGCGATGGGGAAGTACTCAGGTCCTTGGGGGGGTTGGGCAGTTTGGGTTTTTTTAGTTTTATGGTATTGGGCTGGATTTTTTTTAAAAAAACAAAACAAAACAAAACAAAACCCAACAAACAACAACAACAAACACACACACAAATAAAACAATTATTTTTACAAGAAGCAGACTGGGCCAATATCCACACCAAACTCCTGATCGGCTCCACCAATGTCCATAGGTGCAATATCTACAATGGGCAGGCGCGAGGTCTTCTGCGACCGGTACTCGATGACTGTCTTGCCCCACTTGCCAGTGTGTTTCTGGGCAGGAAAGAAGAGGAGGGGCGTTACGAGATGCTCCCGAGCCCCCCCAAACCAACAGCAACCTCAGGGGTCGAACCCCAACTCATCGCCTACGTCTTCCCCGCAGGCACCCGCGGACTCACCGTGCAGCCGTCCTCCAGGACGCTGTACGTGAACCTGCTGTTGCCCTCGGCTCTGATCTCCACGTCGTTGGAGCCCTGGATGAGGATGGCCTTCTTCAGGTTGCCTGTCTCCTCGTCCATGTAGGCGATGCTGTTCTTGCAGTGGTAAGTGACGTTCTGGGAGCCCTCGGTGGACAGGAGGCGCAGGAAGGTCATCTGGATGTTGGCGGTGTTGGGAGCCAGGTCCTCATCGCCGTAGCTGAACTGGAGGGAAGAGGCGAGACGGTGAAGCCTACGGGGGTCGCAACAACCCTATTTCCAGCCGCCTTTTGGGGGGGCTTCCAGGCTTCACGTTCCCAGCTGCCTGCAAAAATCCCAGCCCAACTGACCCACCTCCAGGCCTCCAACACAGCCGGTCCCTCCTGTAACATCCATCAGCGTGGACATCCCAGCCCTCCAACTGGACACCCAGCACCTTTCCCCGCTCAACCTCCACTCCCGCTCCCGTTCCAGAGCACCGGCCCGGGGGGACGCTTACGTGGAAACCGCCGTTGATGGTCTCTGCAAACCAGACGTGCTTCTTGTCTTTGGTCTTGCTGGTCCACCAGTTCTTCTTGGGGATGCTGCTGGGGTTGGGGTAGACGCAGGTCTCACCCGTTTCCATGTTGCAGAAAACTTTGATGGCGTCCAAGGTGCAGCCCTGGTTCGGGTCGATCCAGTAGTCTCCTGCGGTGGGGAGGGTGAGCGGTGTGAGAACACGAGGTTCGGGAGGTTGGAGCAAAAGGCATCATGGACCTTGCTGTCCTCCTGGGCTGGGGGGGGAGGAGGGGAGGGCAGGAGGCGGGATGGGGGCTCCTACCGCTCTTCCACTCGGGATGGCAGAGCTTGATGTCGCGGCAGGTCCTGGCCGGGTTCTTCTTGGAGCCCTCAGGGCTGCGGATGCTCTCGATCTGGTTGTTGAGGGACTTGAGGGTGGCGTCCACCTCCACGTCGTGCTGCCGGAGGCTGCCGGCGGCCTCGTCCGCCCGCATGTAGCGGATGGGGTCGGGACCCTTCTCCGTCTGACCCAGCCCGGCGAAAGCCGACATGTCGATGCCGGTGCCCGGGGGGCCGGGAGGACCGGGGGGACCCGGGTTTCCAGGAGGACCCTACAGGAGGGAGGAGATGCGATGCTGATGGGCTGTGCTGACAGCTGGACTCCCCTGCCCCACCACTGACAGCGTTTTCACTCACCGCAGGACCTGGTTCGCCGCTTCGTCCGCGGGGGCCGGGGGGACCGATGGGGCCGGGCATGCCGTTGGAGCCGTCTTTGCCGGAGGGGCCAACGGGGCCAGGGGGACCCTAGGAGAGACCCCCATGGGGGGGGGGGGTGTCAGGTCGTGGCAAGGTGGCAGGGACGGTGCTGGGGAGCTGCTGGCTCCTGCCATCGGCCAGCGAGGCCGGCGGCGGGGCTCGAGGACGGGGGTGCCTCCTTCTCCTCCCATCCCCAGGTGCCACGGGCGGGACGTACCCTGGGACCGGAGGGACCCGCGGGGCCAGCAGCGCCTTGGTCTCCAGAAGGACCCTAAGGAGGAAGCGAGGGTGGGTGGTCACAGCTCCGCGGCCGGCGTCGGGGGGTGGTCAGCCCTAGCAAAGCCTTTGCCTGGGCTTGGGGCTCTGCCCGCAGCCGCAGCCCCCCGGAAGGAGCCGCATCCAGCTCTGCGGTGAGATGCTGGGGGGGGGCTGAGTGCTGGAGTCCCAAAAATAACACTTACGGGTGGTCCGGGAAGACCCTGCAGCCCGGTGAAGCCACGGTGGCCCTTCAGCCCTCTCTCTCCAGCCTCTCCCGTCTCACCCTTGTCACCACGAGGCCCCTGGGGACCCTGGAAGGGGGGAAGGGGACGTGCTGGGCTCAGGGTGGCAGACCCCTGCCCAACAAGCCCCAGGACCCCGTGCGCTGCGCTGGGGACGCTCCGACAGACCCAGCATTGCTCACCGGCATGCCTCGAGCGCCAGCAGGACCGGAGGGACCCATGGGACCTTGTGCACCCTGCAGAGAGAAAAGAGGGGAGTCAAAAGGAGCGCAGGGTGCTGGGGGGGGCGCCCTGTGCCTTTGGGGGTGCCCGTACCGCCCCGCCGCCTGCCAGCTGCCCTGCTCGCAGCACCGGGGACCAGCAGCTGTGGCGCCGAACAGCATCTTTAAATACTCTCAGGTGGAGCATCGGCACCGAGTAACGACCCTTGCAAACAAACCGGCCTGGTTAAGGCTCCCGGTGCCAGCGGCTCCCCGGGCAGCGCCTGTGCGCAGGCAGAGCCTGAACTGGGCTCCTGGTGCTCATGAATCCCGGGGAAGATGCTCGGCGCCGGTAACGGCACTCAAGGCGCCGCCAAATTAGCGACAGCAGCTAACGGCACCTGCCTGGCTCTCCCAATTACTCCGAGTAGCTAATTGCTCCTGGAGGGGCTCTGCTATTTCTTCATTTATCTGCGCTCAGGGTGGTTCCTGTCTCCCCTAACAAGACCTCAAACCCAACGAGCCGTCTCCCTCGCCCATGCACCGGCACTCACCGTCTCGCCTCTGTCTCCTTGTTTCCCAGTGGGACCGACGGGGCCAGGAGCGCCGGGGGCACCGGGAGCGCCGGGGGCACCCACGGGACCGGTCTCGCCACGATCACCCTGTGCCGAGACAAAGGGGGTGGTGAGACCCACGGGGGGGTTGGCCAGATGAGGGGGCGCACAGACAGCGAGCGCCGGGGGAGGTGCGTGGGCACGCTCACCTTCACGCCGGCCGCGCCGTCCCTGCCCGGGGGTCCGTCAGAGCCAGGGTTACCCTGGGAGAAGGGGAGAAATTAAGTCTTGACCTTCGGAGGGAGCAGGGCACACACGACCCCCCCTCTCAAAGCAAAAAGCGCCAGTGAAAAGGTGCCGGCGATTGCCAGGAGCTGAGTTAAGTGCCAGGCTCCCCAGCCACAGGACCAGCGATGCCCAGCGCTGCCGTCGGGGTCACACTGGGACCCGGGGTCCCACCTACCTCGCGCCCAGGTTCACCGGCGGGACCCGTCAGACCGGGGGGACCCACAGGGCCGGGGGGCCCTCGGTCACCTGCAGAGCCGGGTGCTCCTTGTTTTCCAGGTTCGCCCTAACGAAGGGAGAAGACAACAGGCGTGAGTGAGGGGTCCCAGCGCATCCCTTCACCCGGCAGCAGCTGCGCTTTAAGGTTCCCAGACCCCTGTGCCCACCTCACCCCAGTTATCGCCCAGCCCCGATGCCACCGGCATCCTGGTGGCTTTGCAAAACCCCAAACTGCACCCAGGACGGGGGTCCCTGGGGCGCCTGACCTGCACCTGGGGGGCTGCCGTCCCCGTGAGCAGCTCGTTGCAGCCCCCAAGCTGCCCCCCGTGCTTCAAAGCTCCCAACCTCAGGGTGCTGAGCTCGGGGAAGGCAAACGGCCGCCCCGACAGCCCGCGGAGGGGCACCGGGAGGGCTGAGCCTGGGGGTCCCGACTCACCGAGGGCCCCGGCAGCCCCGGGAAGCCTCTCTCACCGCGTTGTCCGGGCAGACCGACGATGCCACGCTGTCCTGCCAAGCCCTGGGGACCTGGGGGACCATCAGGACCCTGCGGGGAGGCAGAGGTGGGGTCAGACCCACGGGGGGGTGGCACAGCACTGGAGGAGCGTGGAGGGAGGTGACCCCCAGAACACGTACGGCGGGGCCGTCCTCGCCGGGTTCGCCCTTCTCGCCAGGGGGACCGGCGGGGCCTTGGAGACCGGGGTCACCAGCACGGCCCGGGGGACCGGCGTCGCCACGAGCACCCTTGGGACCATCTTTGCCAGCGGAGCCGGGGGGGCCGGGGGGGCCTGGGTTACCCTGCGGGGGGACAAGACGGGGTTAGTGCAAACGGGGGTGGCTCCTCCACCTTCATCGCCCGCATCCTGGTGCCACCCGGCGCTCCGGGGCTTGAAGACCCCCAGAGAAGCCCCTTTTAGGGGCTGGTGAGCTGCTGGGGGCTGTTAGCGGGGACCCTCCGCTGCTTGGCCCCGGCACAACCAGCATCTTCTGAGCCCCCAGCCCCGGGGCTGAGCAATCCCGGCTGCTCCCGGGTGATCCCAGCTGCCCCCCAAGCAACTCCAGCTGCCCTCCAAGGGATCCCAGCTGCCCCCGAGTGATTTTGGCTTCTCCCCAGTGATCCAGTTGCTCCCAGGTGATCCCAGCTGCCCATGAATGATCCCGGCTGCTTCCCAGTGATCCCAGCTGCGCCCCCAAGCAATTCCAGCTGCCCTCTAAGTGATCCCAGCTGCCCCCGAGCGATCCTGGCTTCTCCCCAGTGATCCCAGCTGCCCCCGAGCGATCCTGGCTGCCCCCCAACTCACGTTAGGGCCAGGTGGTCCCACACGGCCGGCAGCGCCGGGGAATCCAGTGGCTCCCTGCGGAAGGAGAGGGGAAAGGCGGCTCAGATGCTGCCCCGCTCCCTCCAGTGCCCCCTCCCGCATCCCACCCCCCCATACTCACAGGGGGGCCCTGAGCACCCCGGGCTCCTTTGGGACCAGTTACACCAGTTGGACCCTGGGGAAAGGAGTAAAACGGGTTAGAAACACGGCGGGGGGGCTGCAACCTGCTCCAGGCGATGCCCCAGATTGCTCAGGGATTGGGACCCCCGCGGGGTTCATCCCCCTTTGGGGGGGTCCCGACTGTACCCACCTGTGGGCCGGGTGCGCCGGAGGGACCTTGGGGACCCGGAGCGCCAGCGTCACCCTTCTGGCCGGGCTCTCCTTGCTCGCCTTTGGCACCAGGTTGCCCATCGGCACCCTGCGGGGAGCAGCGGCCGTGAGCGGGCTGTGCCGCCGCTGGACCCGTGCTGGGGGGGCGCGGGGCCAAATACTCACCGGGGGTCCGGCAAATCCGGCGGGACCGGGGGCACCAGGCTCACCACGCTCGCCCTGTGGGGGAGGTGGGAGTTAAATGGGGGGACAGGGGGAGCGAGGCCAGCGGGGGCACCACCGGCACCCGGGGGGCTGCAGGGGTGGCACTTACAGGGGCACCGCGGGCACCAGCAGCACCGGATGGACCAGGAGGTCCCGATTCACCCTGGAAAAGGAAGGATGGAGAGTTGGGGGGTGTCCACGGAACCCCCCTCGGTTGGGAGCAGCCAAGGGGCTCCCCGGGCTCTCACCTTCTCGCCGTTGGGGCCAGCGGGGCCGGGGGGACCGATGGGACCCGTCAGACCCTACAGAGGAGACAGATGAGGATGAGGCCACCATGAGCATCCCCCCCCGGCCACCCCACACCCACCGTGTCCCCGTGGTCCCACTTACGCGTGCGCCGTCCTTTCCAGGGGCTCCCTCAGGGCCCTTCTCTCCGACGTCTCCCTGCAAGGCGAGACGGAGGTGGTGTGAGCCGAGCTGAGCCCTGACACCGCTCAGGACACCTCCAGCACCCATCACTTACCCGGTCCCCCTTGGGACCAGCAATGCCGGCGGCTCCTCTCTCACCGGGCATCCCCTGCAGCCCCGGGGGGCCCTGGGCGCCGTTGGGGCCAGCTGGTCCGGTGGCACCCTAAAGCAGAGCGAAGGTGCAGTTATTGGGGTGCCAGTGTGACCCCCAGTGTCACAGCTTCGCTGGTGGCACTGAGCCACGGAGCCGTGTCCCTCCTTGTCACCCACCTTGGGTCCGTCAGTGCCCGGTGTGCCGGGGAGCCCACGGGGACCTTGCAGCCCTTGGGCGCCAGGAGAGCCACGCTCACCGGGGAAGCCGCGTTCGCCCTGGGGTGGGGGGAACAGCGTTAGGACGAGGCCATGGTGAGGGTCACAATGTCCCCTGCATGGGTGTCCCCAGGGACAGTGGGCACAGCAGCCATCCCACACTGCCCGGAGGGGACTGGGATGTACTGGGAGAAGAGGGGACGGCCTGCAGCAGAGGCTGAGCCACCAGGACTGGGGCAGGCGACGGCCCTGGGTGAGGGCAGCCAGGCCCTGCCAACCACCTTGAGCCCCCCAGACCCCCCCCACGGGACAGGGAGAGGCGTCCTGTCCCTGCGGCCGGGAGGACAGGTGACACTTACTCTGGGACCAACGAGACCGGGGGCACCAGCTTCTCCAGGAACACCCTGTGGCGGAGGGAAAGAGTTGGGGGTCAGCCCCAGGGGCCGCTGGGGTCCTGACCCCCCTGTTGCAGCTGGAGGATGCCCGAGAGGAGGGAAATATGGGGTCTCACCTGATCTCCGGGTTTGCCGCTCTCTCCAGGGGGACCTGGTGGCCCGGGCAGCCCCTGGGAGGGGAAAGCAGCGGCGTGAGCACGGCAGCAGCGAGACCCCCAGGGATGGGGACTCAGGGTCACCCACGAGCATCACCCCCACCCTGGCACCACAAACCGCCCCCCATGTGCTCACCTGGAAGCCAGAGGGGCCGGGGGCTCCTTGCTCTCCCCTCTCACCCGCGGGACCCTGTGGGAAGGACGGTGGTGAAGGACCCCGTGGGCTTCCCCCACCCCAGGGTTCTGGGCAGAGCCAGAATCACGGGGGGAATCTGCTGCGAGGGCTGGGGGGCGCAGAGGCTCCATCCCAGCAGACCTGGCTTATCCTTTGCCCAGATCCAGGGGGGCTACAACCCCCGACACCCCACCCCACCCCCCATCACCAAATTTCAAGTGGGTTTTGGCTCTGGGGGAACCAGGCTGGACACTCACGGCAGGTCCCGGGGGGCCGGCAGCTCCCGTCTCGCCGTCCTTGCCGGGAAGACCCTACGGAGGAGAAAACCCACCGCTGAGCACCAGGCGCGACGCTGCCGACCCCGCTTCACCCTCCGGCCCCCGTGCCTCAGTTTCCCCACTTGGAGCCTGCAGGTGCGACCCCAAGGTGGGCTTTTGCGGGGGTGGCAAGAGAGGGAAAACAACTCACCCGCAGCCCCGGGGCGCCGGGCAGCCCCTTCTCGCCGGCTTTTCCAGGCTCGCCCTAGAAAGAGGGGGGAGGGGGTGGCAGTGGGCCCCGTGCCCAGGCTGCAGCCCCGTTTCGGCTACAAACTGGCCCATAC
Source organism: Falco punctatus (assembly GCF_963210335.1). Classification (NCBI taxonomy): domain Eukaryota; kingdom Metazoa; phylum Chordata; class Aves; order Falconiformes; family Falconidae; genus Falco; species Falco punctatus. Next base: position 5,341,744 of record NC_137598.1, on the reverse strand, counting down.
TCACGTTAGCACCCTTGGGACCAGGGAAACCCATCACGCCAGGCTGGCCTCGAGCACCCTGCGGGCCGGGGGGGCCAGGGCGGCCGTCCTCGCCGGGAGCACCCTGCGGGGAGGGGGACATCAGCGGGGGCTGCGCCATCCCCCAGCCCCCCGACCCCCTGTGCAGCATCGCTTACCGTTGGGCCAACTTTGCCTTGAGGACCAGCGTCGCCTGGGCGGCCGGTGAGACCCTGCGGTGGAGGGAAGCAATGGGGGGCTGTGGGGGCCAGCACCGAGGTGGGGGGTGCTGGGCACCCCATCCTGCTTGGCTCTCAGCCCCTGCTCTGGGCCTGGGGCTCACAGAGGAGGCGCAGAGGGGTCTGCCTAACCCCCTGCCCATGGTGGTGAACCCCAAAGAGCACCTTTGCTAACCCCAAATGCACCTTCGCTAACCCCGAAGAGCATCGTAATTAGCACCAAGTAAGTATCTTAACCCCAAGGAGCATCTTCACTAACCCTAAATACATCTTAACTAACCCTGAGGAACTTAATTAGCACCAAGGAGCATCTTTGCTAATCCCAGATTGCACCTTCAGTAACCCCACATGCATCTTTGATAAACGCAAAGAGCATCTTAACGAGCAAAGAGCATCTTAACTAACCCCAAGGAACTTCATTTGCACCGAAGCCCAACTGAACCAACCCCAAAGAGCATCCTAATGCCAAAGAGCATCTTGGCCAACCCCAAAAGCACCTTAACCAGCCCCAAAAGCAGTTGATTGTCCCCAAAAGCACCTTGTCGACCCCAAAAGCGTCCTAACTAACCCCAAAAGCACCTTGTCGACCCCACAGAGCCTCCCTGCTGCTCCCACCAGCATCCCCGCTGTGCCTGTGTGGTCCAGCCCCATTCGAGCCCCCCCGGTGCAGCAGGGAGCCCCCCAAGCAGCCCCCCTGTGCCCCCGCAGGGGTGTCTCACCCTGGCTCCGGGCAGCCCAGGCTCGCCAGGGCGGCCGGGGTCACCGGTGGCTCCCTTGGGACCTGCGAGGCCAGCGGGGCCGCGCTCGCCTGGAGCACCCTGTGCGGGGTGGGAGGGGGGAGAAGGGGTGAGTCTGGGGGTTCAGGGGGGCATCACCCCCCTGGGTCCCCCCCACCCCATGACCCCGACGTCCCACCTTGGGTCCAGCCAGCCCGTCCTGCCCGGGGAAGCCGCGATTGCCAGGAGCACCCTGCGGAGGAAGAGGAGGAGGAGGAGTGAAGTGGGGGGAGGTTTTGGGGGGCAGCACCTCACTGGGGGGTGCAGGAGGGGGCCACACACCCTCTCTCCAGGTGGTCCCACGGGGCCAGCAGCACCGGGTTCACCGCGGGCTCCTCGCTTGCCTTCCTCACCAGCCGGCCCGGGGGCACCTTGGGGTCCCGCGGGTCCCTGAGGATGAGGAAGAAAAGGGGTCACCAGGAGCCTTCTCCCCCTGCACCCCGGGGGAGCCCTGCCTGCATCCTCTGCCCCCCCCCCCAAACCACAGACCCCAGGGGTGCCGGGCGAGCCCCTCGCCGTGCCACGTGTCCCGCTGGCGCCGGGGACCGGCGGGGATCCGGCCCCGCACATTGAGGCTGGTTAATGAAGCGAGGGGGGAATGTCGGGGGGGGGGGCGGGGGGGGGGGGCGCCGAACACAGCGGCTATTGTTCCCCCGCGGGAGGGGGGATGCTGCCCCTCGAGGGGCCTCGTTAGGGGAAGAGGTTCGTTAGACGCCAACGAGACGCTCCGGCCCCGGTGGGGAGCGAGGGGCCACGGGACCCCCGGCGGCCGGGGGCGCTGGATGTGGCCCCCCAGGACTCACCGTCTCGCCCTTGGGTCCCTGCTCGCCTTTGAAGCCCGCGATGCCGGGTTCTCCCTGGGGGGAGGGAGAGGGTGCTGGGGGACGGGGCCGCAGTGTCCCCACAGCTGTCCCCGTCCCTGGGCCCTGCCCCATCCCTCCGTCCGCCACCTTGTTGTCCCCACCCTTGTCACCATCCCCACCCCTGTCGCCAACCCAGCCTTATCCTCACCTTCATTCCTGTCCCCATCCCTGTCCCCATCCTGTCACCTTCCCCTGTCCCCACTCCACCCCTGTCCCCATCCCCTTTCCTGTCCCCCATTCCTGATCCCAACCTCAACCCTATCCCTGTTCCCAAGCCTCTCCCCATCCCCCTCCTCACCCCCCGCCCAGCCCTCTCACCTGTCCCTGTCCCCGTCCCATTCCCATCCCCGCCCTCACAGCATCCCCATCCCGTCTCCGTTCCCTTCCCTGTCCCCATCCTCACCTCATCCCACCTCCATCCCATCCCTGTCCCCATCCCCATCCCCATCCCATCTCCATCCTGTCCCCATCCCCATCCCGTCCCCATCCTGTCCCAGGTGGCCCCTCTGGGGACCAGGACAGGGTGACGCAGGAGCCACCCAAGGGTGACAGGGAGGGGACCTGCAAGGCTGGGAGCAGGGGTGTGGCCTGTGGTTGAATGGGCGTGGTCAGTGGGAACAGGCGTGGCATGTGGTAGTGGGCGGGGCACATCTGGTTCCCATCTGGGGGGCTCTCCGGGGTCTTACCGTCTGTCCCTTGGGTCCCAGCGGGCCAGTGGCACCCTGGGGTCCGGGTGGGCCGCGGGGTCCGGGGAAGCCTGGAGCGCCAGCGATGCCGGGGGCACCCTGTGGGCAGCCAGCCGCCATCAGGGGGGCACGGTACCCAGCGTCCCCATGTCCCCTCCCGCCTCCCCCAGCATCCTCTGTGTCCCCCAGCATCCCCCCAGTGCCCACCAGCATCCCACATCCCCCGTGTCCCCCAGCATCCCCCAGCGTCCCCCAGCATCCCTCCAGTGTCCCCCAGCATCCCACATCTCCCAGCATCCCCAGTGTCCCCCAGCATCCCCCCAGTGCCCACCAGCATCCCACATCCCCCGTGTCCCCCAGCATCCCCCAGTGTCCCCCAGCATCCCTCCAGTGTCCCCCAGCATGCCCTATCCCTCAGTATCCCCACAGTATTCCCCAGCATCCCGCATCCCCAGTGTCCCCCAGCATCCCCCCAGTGCCCACCAGCATCCCACATCCCCCGTGTCCCCCAGCATCCCCAGTGTCCCCCAGCATCCCCCCAGTGCCCACCAGCATCCCACATCCCCCGTGTCCCCCAGCATCCCCCGTGTCCCCCAGCATCCTGCATCCCCTGTCATCCCATGTCCCCCAGCACGCCCCCCATATCCCCCAGCATCCCTGCATCCCTCCACATCCCCCAGCATCTCCCAGCATCCCGCATCCTCCGATCCCCCAGCATCCTCCCCACATCCTGGTGTCCCCATGTCAGGGTCCCCATGTGTCCCAAAGTGTCCCCAGATGCCAGCTCCTCCCCGCCCCAACCCAGCCCCCTCCCAAGCCACAGCCCCCCGGGGCTGGGGACCCCATCCCCCAACACTCACCGCCGAGCCCTTGGCGCCGGGGATGCCGTCGGTCCCTGGGTTGCCCTAGAGGGAGACGGTGCTGAGCCCGGCTCTGCACCCCCAGCCTCAGTTCCCCTTGGGGGGAGTCTGGAGGGGTAGAGGGTCCGCAGCCCCCCTGTGCCTCAGTTTCCCCACGGCCACGCAGAGGATGACCCACTCCCTCCCTGCTCACAGCATCAGCCCCATCCCTGTGGCTCCCAGGCCCGGGGACAGGCAGGACAACAAGCCACCCGGGGGGTGTCACAGCAAGTGACAGCACTTACGGGGGCGCCAGCAGGGCCGGGGGAGCCGGGGGTCCCGGATTCACCGCGGGGGCCCTGGGCACCCTCGGGACCTCGCGCGCCGGTGGGACCAGCTTCACCCTGAGGGATGAAAAATGGGGTGAGGGGGTGCAGCCGGCGCTGTGCCTCAGTTTCCCCTGCTGGGAGCAGCCCCCCCCCCTTACCTTCGAGCCGGGGGCGCCGGGGAAGCCGGGGGCTCCGGCTGGGCCGACAGGTCCCTGGGGGCGAGAGGGGGGTGAGGATCTGCCTGGCTCTGGGGGGTCCCAGGGGACCCCCCTGTCCCCCACGGGGTGACACAGGGTCCGGCAGCCCGTTACTCACCGGGGGTCCAGCTGGGCCAGGGAGGCCGTCGTTGCCACGAGCACCCTGGGGGGAGACGGTGACAAGACGTCATGGGGGGCACTGTGGGGGGCTGGGGACCCCCCTGCCACCGCGGTGCCACCAGGGTCCCAGGCAGCGTCACACTCACCGCAGCGCCGGAGGGGCCAGGACGTCCTCTCTCTCCGGGCAGCCCGCGGGGACCCTGGGGGGACACAGAAGCGCGTTGGGCTCCGTCTTGCCCGGTGGGGGGGTGGGGGTGGGCGACATCCCCCCGCCTCAGTTTGCCCCTTCCCCAGCCCAAAGACTCACCATGGGGCCAGGGGAGCCGTTCTCGCCGGGGGAGCCGGATTCACCCTGAGGGGAAGGGCAGAGGGTGAGTCCCGGGGTGAGCACCCCGACACCGCGGGGATGGTCCCCCGATGCCACGGGGATGGGCACCCCGACACCGCGGGGATGGTCCCCCGATGCCACGGGGATGGGCACCCCGACACTGCGGGGATGGGCACCCCGACAGCCCTGACACCACGGGGATGGGCACCCCGACACCGCGGGGATGGGCACCCCGACACCATGGGGATGGGCACCCCAACACCGCGGGGATGCGCACCCTGACACCGCGGGGATGGGCACCCTGACAGCCCCGACACCACGGGGATGGGCACCCCGACACCGCAGGGATGGGCACCCTGACACCGCGGGGATGGTCCCCTGATGCCACGGGGATGGTCACCCCGACACCGTGGGGATGCGCACCCCGACACCGCGGGGATGGTCCCCCGATGCCACGGGGATGGGCACCCCGACACCACGGGGATGGGCACCCCGACACCGCGGGGATGGTCCCCCGATGCCACGGGGATGGGCACCCCGACACCACGGGGATGGGCACCCCGACACCGCGGGGATGGTCCCCCGATGCCACGGGGATGGGCACCCCAACACCACGGGGATGGGCACCCCGACACCGCGGGGATGGTCCCCTGATGCCACGGGGATGGGCACCCCGACACCACGGGGATGGGCACCCCGACACCAGGGGCATGGTCACCTGGCCAGCCCTGATGCCACAGGGAAGGTCACCCCAACAGCCCCGACACCACGGGGATGGTCACTGGCCAGCCCTGACGCCACGGTGGTGGTCACCGGGCCAGCTGCAATGCCATAGGGATGGTCACCCCACCAGCCCTGATGCCGTGGGGATTGTCACCCCCCCAGCCTCGATGCCACAGAGATGGTCACCTCCCCCAGCCCCGACGCCACGGGGATGGTCGCCCACCACCTACCTTGGCTCCAGGAGCCCCTGCCTCTCCTTTGGCACCGTCAAGGCCGGGGTAACCCTGGGGACAAAGAGATGGGGGGGGTCACCCTCTGTGCCACCGGGTGATGGGGACACTGGGGGTGCAAGGAGGGGGGCACGCACTCACCCGGTGGCCTTTCACTCCAGGGAGACCGGGCGTCCCGGGGAAGCCACGAGCACCCTGTGAGCGTGCGGAGAAAAGTGGGTTGGGGGCGAAGGGGTGACACGGGGGTCTCTGCCCCAGGGGCGCCCGATCCAGCCTGGCGCTGCCTTACCTGGGGGCCGGGGGGGCCGCGCTCGCCAGATTTGCCAGGTTTGCCAGTCTCGCCCTGCAGAGAGATGAGATTGGGGGGAAATAAAGTCACCGCCTGGCCGGGGCCACCGCTGCAACGAGCTGCCCGTTCTCAGCCCGAGCGGGAAAGGACTCACGTCATCGCCGGGTTTCCCAGGAGGTCCCGGTGGTCCCCGGGGACCCATCGGACCCTAAAGGGGACAGAGAGGCAGCGGGTGAGTGGGAGCTGGTGGGTGGCATGTCCCCGAGCCCGGGGAGGGGGCGGGGGGGACACTCACAGCAGCGCCGGGCTCGCCGGGCTCGCCGGGGTTGCCTTGAAATCCTTGGGGACCCTGGAAGAGAGACGGTGGCATCGGTGGGGTGGCGGGGTGCCCACCCAAAGACCCCCGAGCCTGGCGGGGGGTTGGTACTTACGGGAGAGCCGGAGGGTCCGGGGGGGCCGCGGGGTCCCATGGGGCCCTGGGGGGAGAGACAACAGTGTCACGGGGGGGCCCCCCCCGCCAAACCAGGGGGTCCCCCCAAAATGGGGACAGCCCCCACCCTCGGTGACCCGGTTCCTCCATGTCCCAAGACGCGACCGGCCGCCAGGTCCCCCTGGGGCGTGTGGGGGGTCCCTGGCCCCGGGGGGGTCCCTTACCATGGGTCCCTGCATGACGCCCATCTGCGCGCCTCCAGCCTTCTCGTCGAAGCCGCCCGCCATCTGCGCCGCGAAGTTCTGCGGGGGGAAGGGGGCTGAGCACGCAGCCCACCCCCAAATCCCCTCATCTCACCCCAAACCCCCCGATACTCACCCCACCGAGGCCGGGGGGGCCGGGAGGGCCGGGGGGGCCGGGGGGACCAGGATTTCCAGGGGTGCCGGGTTCCCCATCCCTGCCCCGGGGGCCGGGGGCGCCCTGTGGCGGGGACAGAAAGGGGGGTCACCCATGCAGCGAGCGTGACAGTTCTCTGCAGCGCCCCGCCACTGCCGGGGGGCGGTTTGCCGGGGGTGGGGGCACGCTCTCACCTTCTCCCCCTTCTCGCCACGGTCCCCTCGTTGTCCTTGCTCACCTGCCGGGCCCTGCAAGAGGAGGGGGGTCAGCTCTCCCCCCAACCCCCCCAAACCCCTCCCACAAATATTCCAACAATGCGCCCGGAGAAACGTGCTCCCACCTGCGGTCCCGGCGGCCCTCGGGGTCCTACAACCTGGGGGGGGGTAAACAAAAAGGTGAGGTGAGACGAGTGTAGGACCCCCCCCCCATCCAGGCCATCTCTGCAATGGCAGGGCCCCCCGTTTTGGGGGTCCCCCAGCACACCCCCTACACTTACATCTTTAATGTCACCGGGTTCACCCTTCTGCCCCTGCAAGGCAAAGCATGGGGTGAGCAACAGGGGGGCACATCACCCCCCCCAAATCCCACCCCCCTCCCAGGTGACACCCCCCCCCCCCCCCCAAGAGATAAACGCCCCCCCCCCCCCCCCCAGGAAGTGACAACCCCTCCAGGGAGGTGGCAACCCCAGGGCTACTGGCCCCAGGGAGATGTGCAGGGGTCCTGCCTTGACACCCCCCACCCCCCCCATTTGGGGGGAAAACCCTGGGCTGGGAAATCGGGACGGGGGGGGGGGGACACAGCATCCTCACCTTGGGGCCAGGTTGCCCTGTTGGGAGAAAAAAAAAAAAAAGAAATAAAGAGAAATTAGAGGGGAGATGGGCTGGGGGGGACACGAGGCACCCCTGTCCCCAGCCTGAGGGATGGTGATGCTCCTGGGGGGGCTGTGGGGCCAAACCGGGGGGCACAGGAGTGTGGGGGCTCCCCCGAAGCAGGGCGGTGGGGTTGGGCAAAGCGGGGTGCAGCATGCGGGAGTGGGGCCGTGCCGTTTTGGGGGGGAGGCAGCTGGGAGGGTGCTCAACCCTTCACACCCCCCGGAGGGGGCAGGAAAGGGTTAAAAAAGGCAACTTTGGGGGTTTTGGGGGTTTGGGACTTGGGGTTGCAGCTTTTTTGGGGGGGGGGGGCAGCGCTTTTCCATCATTCTGGGTGAATTATGGTGGCTTTGGGGACAGAAACACCACCCGAACGTCCCTTTTGCCAGGATGCCCGGGGGGGTCCACGGCCACGGTCACCCCCCAGCATCACCCCCAAGCCGCTTCTCCAAAAAACACCCCAAAACCATCCGGGCTGCGAATCCCACTGCCATTTGAGGTGAAAAAATAATTAAAAAAAAAAACTACTTTTTTTCACCCTGGGATGAGTTTTTTTGAGGCCCTTTGAGGGGGCCAAGTTGCCTTTCGCCCGGGGTCCCCATGGATGTTCCCCCCGCCCCCCCCCCCCCCAAAGCCCATCCATGGGCGGGTAATTTATTTATTAATGAGAGGAGGGAATAAATAAATTACAACCGCTGGGCTGGTCAGTGGGGCATATGGGGCAGCACTCTCCGAAGGGGATCTCGGGGCTGGGGCAGTCCCGCAGCTCCTCGCAGATGATCTCGTCGCAGAGGACGGTCCCCGTGTCGCACACGCAGATACGGCACGGCTCCGGCTTCCACACGTCCTTATCGCGATAGCTCTGCCCGTCCTGCAGGCAGCTGCCTGCCTCGGCTGCGGGGACAAGGCGGGGGGGGGGGAACGGGGACGGGGACGGGGGGACGGGGGGGACACGGCCAGGAGGTGGGGATGGCAGCCCCCCACCCACCCACCCCCGTGCGGGAGGGTGGCAGCGGGGGGGACAGCGCCAGGGTGGGATGGGGGTGGTGGCATTGCCAACCCCAGCCGTTCTGTGTGTCCCCCCCCTCCTCGCAGAACCCCCCCCTCAGCTTGGGGGACAAGGACAAGCAAGGACTCCTGGAGCAGCAGGGGGGTGGCTCAGCGACGGGGGTCCAGCCTCAAGCAGGGGGGGGGGTCCCCCTTCCCTGGAACCCTGATGGCACTCGGTGTCCCACTGTCTTGGGGGCACTCAGTGTGTCCCCGTAGCACCCCGCACCTCCAGTGGGACACGGACAGCGTCGCCAGCGTCCCCAGGGTCTGGGGAGGGGGGGAGGGGTGCGGGGGGGCAATGTTCCCAGGCTGTGCCCCAGGGTCCCCCAGATGTGCCCCAGGGTCCCCAGATGTCCCCAGGAGGTGCCCCTGGGTCCCCAGGCCGCACCCCAGGGTCTCTGGAGGTGCCCCAGGGTCCGCAGAATGTGCCCCAGGGTCCCCAGGTTGCGTGACCCAGGATCCCCAGGAGATGCCCTGGTGTCCCCAGGGTCCCTGGGATGTGCCCTGGTGTTCCCAGGGTCCCCAGGTTGTTCCTCGGTGTCCCCAGGATGTACCCCCCGGGCTTGACCTCGGTGTCCCCAGACTGTGCCCCCTGTCCTGCACCCCGTGTCCCCAACAGGACGCTGTGTCTCAGGCTGGACCCTGCTGTCCCCAGGCTGCCCTCCATGTCCCTGGGCTGTCCCCCGCTACCCCAGGGTGTACCCCACCTCCCCGGGCTGGCCCCCACTGTCCCCCAGCAGTACCCCAGTGTCCCTGCTGTGCCCCTTGCCCAGCCCAGCTCCCACACCCGAAGCTGTCCCTCACTGTCCCCTCCCTGCAGCCTGCTGTCCCCAAGCTGCACCCCCTGCCCCATCTGTACCCCATGGTCCTAATGCTGTGTGTCCCCCCGACCCAGGCTGTCCCCTCTGTCCCCCTCCATCCCAGGCTGTCCCACCCACTACCCTGAAACTTTCCCCCTCCATCCCACCCCCCTCTATCCCATGCTGTCCCCCAGTGTCCCCCATCCCATGCTGTCCCCCACCACGACCCAGAAACTTTCCTCTTCCATGCCACTGTCCCCCAGCGTCCCATGCTGTCCCTCTCTGTGCCACACTGTCCCCCAGTGTGTCCCCCAACTCGCACTGTCCCCCCATCACTACCCTGACATGTCCCCCCTGCAGCTCATGCTGTCCCCCCCATCCCATGCTGACCTCCCCCACCACCACACTGAAACCTCCCCCCACCCCACGCTGTTGTTCCCGTCCCATGCTGTCCCCCAGTGTCCCCCTCAACCCATACTGTCCCCCCACCCCAGGCTGACCCCCACCCCACGCTGTCTCCCCATCCCATGCTGTCCCCCAGTGTCCCCCTCAACCCATGCTGTCCCCCCACCCCACTACCCTGAAACTTTCTCCCTCCATCCCACACTGTCCCCCCCATCCCAGGCTGTCCCCCAATGTCTGCCCCAACCCACACTGAGCCCCCCACCACTACCCTGAAACTTTCTCCCCCTGTCCCATGCTGTCCCCCCAGTGTCTCCCCACCCCAGGCTGCCCCCCCCTTCCCAAGCTGCCCCCCACGACTACCCTGAAACTTTCTCTGCCATTCCATGCTGTTCCCCCCACCCCACGCTGACCCCCAGTGTCCCCCCACCCCAGGCTGTCCCCCCACCACTACCCTGAAACTTTCTCCCTCAACCCACATTGTCCCCCCAACCCCACGCTGTCCCCCAGTGTCCCCCCGCCCCAGGCTGTGCCCCCAACTACCCTGAAACTTTCTCCCCCATTCCATGCTGTCCCCCCACCCCACGCTGATCCTCAGTGTCCCCCCACCCCAGGCAGACCCCCACCTCACGCTGTCTCCCCATCCCACGCTGTCCCCCAGTGTCCCCCCATCCCAGGCTACCCCCCCACCACTACCCCAAAACTTTCTCCCCCCACCCCACGCTGTCCCCAGTGTCCCCCCACCCCAGGGCTGACCCCCAACTACCCTGAAACTTTCTCCCCCACCCCACGCTGTCCCCCAGTGTCCCCCCGCCCCAGGCTGTGCCCCCAACTACCCTGAAACTTTCTCCCCCATTCCATGCTGCCCCCCCACCCCAGGCTGACCCCCACCCCACGCTGTCTCCCCATCCCACGCTGTCCCCCAGTGTCCCCCCCTCCCATGCTGCCCCCCCACCACTATCCTGAAACTTTCTCCCTCCACCCCACGCTGTCCCCAGTGTCCCCCCACCCCAGGGCTGACCCCCAGCTACCCTGAAACTTTCCCCCCCACCCCATGCTGTCCCCCAGTGTGTCCCACCCCCAGGCTGCCCCCCCCCAGGCTGCCCCCCCCGCCGCCCCGCTCGGTGCCACGCTGTCCCCCCGCCGTCCCCCGCCGCGCTGCCCCGCGCCCCCGCCCCGGGGCACTCACGGAGGTCGCGGTCCTGCGCGGCGGCGGGCGGCGGCGGCAGCAGGAGCAGGAGCGGCAGCAGGAGCGGCAGCAGGCGCAGGAGCGGCAGCGGGCGGCCGGGCATGGCGAGGCGGCGGCGCCCCTCACCGTGCGGCGGGCCCAGCAGTGCCCGCGCCGCCCCGCCGCCGCGTATAAGTCCCGGCGCGGCCCCCCGGGCCCTGTAACCCGAGCCGGGCCGGCCCCCCCGACCCTCCTCCGGGACGGCACCGGGCCGGGGAGGGACGGGGCGGGGGGGCGGGGGACGAGGACGGGGCCCCCCACCCCCCCCCGCACACCCCCGGCGGCCCCGAGCCCCGGGCCGGTGCGGGGGGCTGCGGCGGTCGGGGTGCGACCGGGGGCTGAGATCCCCCGCCCCATCTCATCCCCGGGTGAGACCCCCAGCCCAGCCCGGGGGTGAGACCCCCCCCTATTCCGTCCCGGGGATCCCGGGGAGTGAGACATCCCCCCCCCCCAATCGCATCTCCCAGGAGTGAGACCCCCCCCTCGCCGTCTCCCGGGGACCGCGGGGGTGAGACGCCCATCCCATCCCGGGGGTGAGACCCCCGCCATTCCATGCCAGGAGTGAGACACCCCCCCCTCGCCGTCTCCCGGGGACCGCGGGGGTGAGACCCCCATTCCATCCCGGGGGTGAGACAACCCCACCCCCCCGTCCCATCTCCCGGGGATCCCACGGGTGACACCTCCATTCTATCCCAGGGTGAGAACCCCCCCTCCCATCCCATCCCATCCCATCCCATCCCATCCTGGGGTGAGACACCCCCTTCATCCCATGCCAGGGGTCCCAAGGGGTGAGCCCCCACCCCCCACCCCCAGTCCCATCCAGGGGGTCCCGAGGGGCGAGACCCTCTCTTCATCCCGGGGCTCCCAGCAAGACTGAGCCCCCGCCCCATGTCACCCCATCCATGGAGTCCTGGGGGCTGAGACCCCCCCACACATTCCTGGGGGTCCCAGACAGCTGAGACCTCCCCCCCCATCCCACATCCCACCCCAAAGGAGCTGAACCCCCCCCCCCCATTGCATGGCAAGGGTCCCAGGGAGACTGAGATCCCCCCTATCCTGGGGGTCCTGGAGAGGCTCCCGGCAAGACTGAGCCCCCCCCATCCCATCCCATCCATGGCATCCTGGAGAGCCCAGGACCCCCACACCCCCCTAAACAGGGGGTGCAAGGAGCAGGGAGGGGCAGGACCCCTTCCAAGCCCCCCTCAGGCTTCCCCCCACCCTAATGAAGGGGTTCAGGAAGATGGGGGAGTCCCTGCACCCCAAGGCAGCGGGGGGGGGTGGGGCACAGTCGGGTCTTTGCAGTAGGCTTGGGGTGGCACACACACTTCCCAGCTGGGGGCCGAGCTCCAAAGTGGGGGGCTTGGCCCCCCCGGCCATGTGCACACCCCGGCTCTCTGGACCCCCACCAGGGTGGGACTGGGGGTGGGTGAGGTGGCTGTCCTTGGCCAGTGACATCTGGGGTCCAGAGCAAAATGGGGGGGGGGGGGGGGGGGGGGGGGGGGAGACGGATGACACATCCCAGCCCCGGGCCAGCCCCAGATGGGGAGGGCTCTGGGTGCAGTCAGGTGATGGGGGGGGGTCGTTTAAAAGGGCTTTGCCCCCTGCCCCAGCAGCTCCAGGCTGGTGAGCCCAGGCCCAGCCGCACTCCCCCTGTGCCCCCCCGGCACCTGAAAGGTGGTCCCTGACAAGGGGTCCCCCACAAGGGTGTGTCCCCTCCCCTCTGTCCCCCTTCCACCCACCACTCACAAATACCCCATGGAAATAAATGGGGAGGGGGCTGATATTGGGGGTCTGTGACTGGGGCGGGGGGGACTCCATCCTGCCCTGGAGCTGGGGGCTGCAACTGGGCATGGGGGGGGGGGGGGGGCAGTGCTGCCCCCATCTCCTGATTGGGAAAGGGTGGGCTGAGGCTGGGAAGGGGGGAGCGGGTCGGGATGGGGATGGGGGCAGAGACGGATGGAAGGATGGACAGAGGGATGGACTGAGGGACGGGTGGATGGAGGGACGGACGGATGGATGGACAGAGGGATGGAGGGACGGACGGATGGACAGAGGGACGGATGGATGGAGGGACAGATGGATGGACAGAGGGACGGATGGATGGACAGAGGGATGGATGGATGGACAGACAGATGGATGGACAGAGGGACGGATGGATGGACAGAGGGATGGATGGATGGACAGACGGATGGACAGAGGGACGGATGGATGGACAGAGGGATGGATGGATGGACAGACAGACGGATGGACAGAGGGATGGATGGATGGAGGGACGGACAGATGGACAGAGGGATGGATGGACAGATGGATGGATGGATGGACAGAGGGACAGATGGACAGAGGGACGGATGGATGGACAGAGGGACGGATGGACAGAGGGATGGATGGATGGACAGACGGACGGATGGACAGAGGGACGGATGGATGGACAGACAGACGGATGAAGACAGGGCGGGATGGACCCGGGGGAGGCTGGGGCTGGGGGCGGCCGGCGCAAGAAGGTCGGCACGGGCACGGAGCCATGGCCGAGCCAACCCCTCGCTCTGCAGCCACGGGGCATCTCCGCTGCAGCTGCCCCCCCACCCCCCCCCCGATCCTTCCCAGCCCCCCAGATCCTCCCCAGCCCCCCAGATCCTCCCCAGCCCCTCAGATCCTCCCCAGCCCCCCGCTGCCCCGGAGCCTCCCGGGAGGCCACGGCGGACAAAGCCCGTGTGTTACCGGTGCTGCCGCGGGGCACCGGCGACTCGGCCAAAAACAACTCCCCAGGCTGTCGCGGGGACACGGCAGCTCCAGCTGACCCTCCCCACCCCACAGTGAGTGAGCCAGACCCCCCCCCAAATCTGCTTTGCACCCCTCTTCCCCCACCCCCACCCCCAAAATGCTCTGCAGGTGGTGGGTGACCCCCCCCGGTACTGGTGGGGGGCACTCCTGCTCTGCTCCATGAGCCCCCCCCGTGCCTCAGTTTCCCCAGCTGGTAAGAGGAGCAAAGCCCGTTCGCTGCTGCATCCTGGGGGGTGCGGGGGGGTCCCACCGCCGAGCAGGTGGAGGAGCCCCTGCTCGGCCCTTGGTGGCGGCCGGCTCTGGCCGGGGATCACACCCGGGAGCGGGGCCAGGACCTGGCTCTGGTCGCTGCTTTCCACTGGAAAACGGGGCTGGGAGTAAATAACAACGTGATGGCTGCCCCCCGCCCCGGCCCCCTCCCCGCTTTTCGGGGGGCCGCCGCCCTCACTGGCAGCTCCGCGGTGCAGCAGCGCCCGGCAATGGATGGAGGGATGGATGGAGGGATGGATGGAGGGATGGATGGAGGGATGGATGGAGCATCCCCCCGCGCCTCGGCTCCGGGTGAGGGGCACAGGGTGGGGGGCACCTTCCTCGGGGTCTCTTTCATCCCACCCCACCCCCCCCACAATAAGTGCCCAAAGGGGCTGAGGCTCCGCGGGTTCCCACCATCCCTGGCAGCCGCCGGTTCTCCCGGCACGGGCGGGTGTTGAGGTGTCACCCAGCCGGGGCAGGTGGCCCAAAATTGGGAATTTTTTAACCCAAACCTCATTGCGTAGCCCTGACCCCCCCAAAAAAACCCTCAACCCCATCGTTTTGATTTTGTCCCCCCTTTTCCGAGTCCCATCTTTAGGCACTTTCCCGGTTTTTCCCCGTTTCGGCTCTGGAAAGGCGATCAGGGAAGCGCAGGGAAACATCCAAGTCAGCTCAGGAATTCGTGTGGCGGGAGTGGAAGGAATGAGAGCAGCGGCTTAACTCTGCCCGCCCCGGGGGCTCTGCTGCCACCAGTGCCACCAGTGCCACCAGCGCCACCACTGCCACCACTGCCACCACTGCCACCAGCGCCACCAGCACTACCACTGCCACCACCACCACCACCACCCGCCACCAGTGCCACCATCACCAGTGCCACCACTGCCACCATCACCACCACCAGTGCCACCACCGCCACTGCTGCCACCATCACCATTGGCCATGCCATTGCCGCCGGTATCACCACCACAATCGCCACCACTGCACCACTGCCACCACCAGCGCCACCACTGCCACCATCACCACCACCATCACCACTGCCATCACCACCACAATCGCCACCACTGCACCACTGCCACCACGCCACCATCACCACCACCATCACCACCACCATCACCACCGCCATCACCACCACAATCGCCACCACTGCACCACTGCCACCACCAGCGCCACCACTGCCACCACAGCACCACTGCCACCACCGCCACCATCACCACCACCATCACCACCGCCATCACCACTGCAAGGCCCGGGATGTCATCGGGCAGGGATGTCTCCTGCCCTGATGCTGCCACCCCAAAGGGATGTCCCCACCCTGGGGATTTGTCCCCACCCTGCTGCCACCCCCGTGGGAGAATGTCCCCATCCTGATGGTGGGTGCTGGGAATGTTGTCACCACCCTGATGGCACCAGCCAGGATGCTCATCTCAGCCTGATGCCACCACTCTGCCTTGGTGGCACCAGCCACTGGGACTGTCCCTACCCTGATACGAGACGTTGTCCCCATCCACTCTCCCTCTCCGGCAGGATTGTCCCCACCTTGATGCCACCAGCTCAGGGGACTGTCCACACCTGGTACCACCATCCAGGGGAGGTGTCCCCCCCATGCCACCGGCCATGGGGACCGTCCCCACCACGATGCCACCGGCCACCAGCATCATCCGCCCCAGTAAAGCCTTGCCCTTCCCCACCCTCACATAGAGCCCTTTACCTGACCCCCCCCGAAGCCCCCCCCCAGGAACCCCCCAAACAGCTGATTCTACCCCCCAAAATTACGACTTTGCTTTTTATTTTCAAACAAGAACTTCAGGCTCAAAACCACCCAGGGTTTTGCCCCGTTTTGCTTCCATTTTGCCCCATTTCTCCCCATTTTTTTGGCAGATCTCCCAAAATACCCTCAATCCCATAAAAATAGCCTCCAAACAGCAGGATCCCCTTGCCTGCCAGCCCCAACCCCCCCTCGGCTGTTTGCTTTATGGGGCAGGCAGGGATGACATCCTCCACCCCCCTTATTTTTTTCTTAAAAAAGAGCATTTTTCAGTAAAAGGGGAAAAAAAATGCCATTTTTCGATGCTGGCACCTCCCATTAACCTCAGACCTTCCCCCAAATATTTCCCCTGGCCGGCATGGGAACGGGGAGCAGAAAGGAGCTTTGTCCCCCCCTCCCTGGCTGTGGCTGTGTCGCCAGAAAAAGGACATTTTTAATTTTTTTTTTCCTCCTTACTTCTTGTTATTTAATTTTATATTTTTAATATCAAGGTGGGGGGATGCTCGGCTCCTCCAAAATGGGGGTTGAGCCCCAAGTCAGTCCTGGGGGGGAAGGGGGGAGCGGGAAACCCAGCATCCCACCAGCCAAAATTCACTATTTGGGGTGAATTTGCCCCAAAAACCTGGGACTAGGGACATCTGGGAGCGGACGGTGTGACACTGCCAGCTTCAAGCTCAATAAGCACCCAAGACCCCCCCCCAGTTGAGATCCCAGTTCACCCCCATTCCCCGCCCCCCAGTCCCTTCTCTGCTGGGAATCCACCCTCGGCTGCTTCGGCAGCTGATCCGGGTTCACGATGCTCCCAAAAAGGCCTTTTTCCCCCCATTTTTTTTTTTTTTTAGAGGGGGGGGTCTCACACACAGCCCCTTTGTCCACTGACACCCCCCAGGGAGCTCTTCTGCCCCCGGCCCCCGATGGAAAGGTGGGCAGGGGGCCCCGGGGAGGTGGGGGGTGGGGGGGTGGGGGGGTGGGGGATGCCGGCATTTTTGTGAGATGATGTCAAACGGTTCCCCCCCGCTCAGGCCCCCCGAAGCCGGCCTCTTCCTCCTCCTCCTCCTCCTCGGGAGGCTGGGATGAAAAGGCGACTCTTTGGGAAGGTAGAGCCGCACAAAGGGCCCCTTTGAGCCTCCGGAGCCGCGGGGGGGGGGGGGGGGGGCGGGGGAACAGCACCATGGCGGGGGTTTGGGGGTTGGGGGTTTTGTGGGGGGAGGGCTGGGGGTCCGGCGTGCTCCGCCTGGGGTGAAGCTGCACCCGAAAAATGAGGAGTTTTGCCCTAAATCGCAGCCACCCAGTCATCCCCCGCCCCCCCACCCCCCCACCCCCGGGCACATCAGCTCCCCAAAAAGTTTGGAGAAGCCTGAAAAAAAAATAAGGGGTGAAGCAACACACACACACCCCCCAGCACAACCCTTATACGAAACATCAGAGAATCCCCAGGGCAAAACCAGCTTTGGGGCTGGGAAACCCCCAGCACTGAGATATCAAGACACCAAAACCTTCCTGGGCTGGGGGGGGGGGGCATTCCTCCCCCCCCCAAAAAAAAAAAACAACAAAAAAAAGAGGGAACAAAGCTGCAGGTGCTGGTGCCAGGGCTGGGGGGCACTGGCGGGCGCACGCCCCTGCTAATGACATCTGATAATTATCCCAAATTAATGAGGGCTGGAAAGCGGCCGGTGGGGCCGGGGGGAGGTTTCGAGGTGTCGCGGGGGGTCGGTGGGGCTGGATAAAACCATCCCGGCCCCGTGGCTTTGGGGCCAAAGCCCCTCGGTTTGGGACAGCTGACGCAAAAAGCGCTATTTTTGTTAATGATGGATGCGGCTTCGATCCTCCGTTATTGGGGTGTAAATAAAAAAAGGGGGGGGGTAGGTTTTTTTGGGGGGTATCACCAGCTGCCCCCCCACCCACTGCTGGGGATGCTCTGCCACCGCCGTCCCCACTTGTCCCCATCCCTGTCCCCCAACACTGGGACCAAGCGCCCTAAAAATGCAGAATAAAGGCGAAACCCCAGATTTTGGGGGTTCGGGGTCCCCGCAGGCAGAGCCCAACGGCGGCGGTGGCCGGGGGTCAGGATCTGTCCCGGAGGGGCACGGCGGGTGTTTCGGGAGCTATAAATACTGGCCGCGCTGCCCGCCTGCAGTTAAATAAATGGCCAGAAATAGAAACCCCGATTCCGGCCCCGGGGGTCTCCCTCCCGTGCGCTGGATCCGGCCCCGGGGGTCCCACCCCCCTGGGGGCTGCCTCCCCCCAGCGCCCACCTGACCCCCCCGGCTCTCGGTTCGATGGGCCACGGGGGTGGGCTGGGGGGGCTGGCTGAGATACAGGGTCACCGACCACTGGGGAGGGGGATATATCCCCAACCTCCTGGGAACCCCCGGCTGCTCGGAGCACCCCAAAGCCCACCCCTGCTGCAGCACACACCCCCCCTTTAGCCACCCCAGACCCCAAATTATCCACCCAAACCCCAAATTACCCATCCCAGACCCCAAATTATCCATCCCAAATATCAAATGATCCACCTCAAACCCCAAAGCATTCATTCCAGACCCCAAATTATCCATCCCAAATCCCAAATTATCCATCCCAGACCCTGAATTACCCACCCCAGGGGGTGCCCCCCAAAAGTCACCCCCAGACCCAGGCGGGGCTGAGCGCTGTTGGGGTACAGCTCCAGCTCTGGGATCGGGGACCCCCCCAAAGCCACTCCAGCTCCTAACTCCGAAGTGCAGATGTGGGTTCCACCCCCTTTTTTCCGGCTGGAGCAAGGAGGGGGGGAGGGAATAGTGAGGGATTCAGCATCCTTTGATGTCAGGTTTCTCCCCCCCCGCCCCTCCCAAAAAAAAGGCCACCTATTTGGGGTGGCAGGGAGCCAGAGCTCCGAGTGCTCCCCGCGGCGTCCTGCAGCCGGCACAAAGCCACCCTCTGTGTCCCCGGCCGGAGGATGCCGGAAAATAAAAAAAAAAAAAAAAAGGGAAAGAAAAAAAAATTAAATAAATCAGAAAAAAAAAAAATCCAACAAAAACCCCCTAAAAGCCACGTTTCTGACGGGGGCCAGCTCGAGGGTCCCGCGGCTTGAACGGAGACCGGGCTCGGGGTGGGATGGGGCTGGGGGGGCTGGGGGGGTTGTTGGGTTTTGGTTTTTTTTGGAAAAAGAGCGGAAAAATAGCAGCAGGGTCGTGCTGCCTAATGAGGCGGCGGGAGTGGAGGGATTAGCGGGGTGGGGGGGTTTGGGGGGACCCCTGGGCAGGGCCCCTCGTTAGGAGAAATTACGATCAGGAGTGTCGTGGAGTGTGCAGCCCCCCCGGGAACTGGCCGCTTTGGGGAGCAAGAACTGGCGGGGGGGGCAGGGGGGGGAATCTGGGGGGACAGGGACAAGGAGAGGGGCTGTGTCCTCATCCCTGCCCCCCCCCAGCTGGTGGCAGATGGGGGGCAAGAGGGGAAACTGAGTCAGGGCTCAGCCCGCAGTGGGGCTGGGGTCCTGTGGGCTGAGTGGGGGTCGTTGGCCGGGCCCAATCCTGCCCGGCTCTGAGCTGCGCAGGCCCCCGGCTGCAGCGGGGAGGGGGGGCATTTGGGGAGCCCACGCTGGGAGGGGAGCCCCAAAGCTCCCCCCAAAGCAGATCCAGCACCCCAGGAAATCAGAGATGGGGGGAACAACTGGGGTGTCAGGATTAACCCCTGGCCAGGTCCCTAAATGCCCAGAATCGCACCCAAAGCTGCGTCCCCCCCACATTGGCGCGGGGGGGGGGGGGGGAACGGGGACGGACCCCAACAGCACCCAGAGCTCGGATGGGAACCCCCGCCCCAGCCACCGTCGGGGCTCGTGGGCCAGCGACCCCCAGCGCACACCCCCCTGCTTTTGGGGTGCAGGGGCTGGAGCCCAGGGATGTGTGGGTCCCCCCCCGCCCGCCCCCCCCCCCCCCGGCACCAGGGCGCCTGTGTCCGCACACACCGTAAATCTGGGGCTCGGGGTCTCGCCTCATTATCCCGCGGCAGCGGCTGGACCGAGTTTACCCAACAATGCGGATGCCAATCGCAACACGCGGCCGCTGCAGCCACAAAGGGCAGTTTTGTCCCAAACGGCTTCTCCCCCCGCCCCCCCCCCCCTCCCTTTTTTATTTTTTTTTATTTTTTTTTTATAGCAGCCCTGATGGAATTCAGCATGGAAGGGGTGGGAATGGACCGACGCTCGTCACCGTGTCACCTTCTGCGCCCAGGGGGATGCGCTTTGCCGGTGGGATTTGGGGTGAGGGGTTGCGATGGGATGCCCGGGGGAGGGTCTCCTGGGGTGGGAAGACCCCCGGGATGCCCGGCACGCCGTGTCCACGCTTGGGCATCAAAACGCCCGGCGCTGCCTCCTCCCTGGTCCTTCAACCATCCATACGGACATTGAGCTACTGATGGTGGCGCCCAACCGGCCCCATGAGGGATCTCCTGGTGGTCCAAGACCCCCCTGGTCTGGATCCTGCCCTTGGCTGGAGGGTCCCGGAGCCAGCAGACCCCAGAGCTGCCACCGGAGCCGCGCACTTCACCCATGGGCCAACGCGGTGCCAACACACCAGGAGGGAGAGCTGCTCCACCAGGGCTCTGGTGGCCAGACCTCCACCAGCACCAGCGGTGGGAGATGCTGGGAGGAAGCCTGCACCTTCCACGGAGAGAAGCCCCTCGGCCCGGGAAGCCCCAGCAGAGGTGGCCCAGTGGTCCAGGAGAAGGTCCCAGCCCATCCTCGACCTACACCGATGGACAGTCACCCATTGCCCACCAAACCCAGTTCTCCACTGAGGCGTCACATCGGGATGACCCCAACGCCCCCCGGCCCCGGCTCGCTCCCTCTTGGATCCCACCCGCTCCAGGTCAGCGTCGGAACCTGCTGTGGGAACTGGGGGGCTGCTGTGGGGTCCCACCAAGCCCGGCCACACCGGGGAGTCGGGAATAAGGGACAACCGTGAATTTTCAGCAGACAGAGCTCGTTTTCCTCCTCCTGGGAGCGTGGAGGGATGCCTGGAGCGGGGGGAGGATGGAGAGGGGTCCCCGGGGCAGGAAGCACTGCGCCGCTGCGGGGGGACGGAAACAAACCCGACTCTTTCCGGCAACGACCTGCGCACGGTTTCGGCCGGCGCCTCTGCGAGGGCACGTCGCGCTCCGGCGTGGATGATGGAGCATCGCTCCCAAAGAGCTGGGAGAAGCACCAGCTCCCCCTCCCACCGTGCTGCCCCTCGCGCCCACCCCAGCACCCGCAGGATTTTGCCCGAAGCCCCCTGCAGCCCCCTGCCTCGGGGGGGCCCGGGGGGATGCAAATCGCGCCATAAGGGCTTCTGGACGCATCCAAGCTATAAAAGCTCGTTAGCACATGGAGCAGGGGAGGCAATTCCCGACTTCCAGGCACAGCTTTGGGAGCAGATGAATGGAGCATTGAGCCCCGGGGTGGGAGACGGCAACGCGGGTGTTTACAGAAGCCGCGTGTGTGTTTGTCAGGAATGTCAGAGACGCCAATAACCGGCTCTTTGGACATATCGGGCAAAAATCTCACTCATGTCTAGGAATAAGGATACAGGAAGGAGGAAAAAGTCAATATGACCTGAAAATCCCCAGACTGGGCCGGCCGGGCAATATGATTTATTCTATTAATAAGCCAGAAAGAAGGGCAGGAATAAATGCTGAATGCATTTTTGGTGGCCGCAGAGGGCCAGGAGCCGCGAGCCTCCTCGGTGCCGGCACAGGCACGGCACAAGCCGCCTTTGACGGGGCCATTTTCTCCCCGGCTTTTTTGGGAGGTGGGAGCCAAGGAAAACAAGGCACTTGTTGATTTTGTTCCCGGGACATTGTAAGGGGCTCTTTCAGCCCAGGGCTACTGTTCGGAGCGGGGTGGCAGGGGCTGGAAGCGCCTTCCCCGGGGTGGGAAGGGCCGAAGCTCTAAAGCAGGTCACTGGGACAGGATCCCCGTCCCCAACTCACCACCTCCGGCTCCAGAAAGCAGGAAAACCAAAGGCGATAACACCCAGCACGCAACTGCAAAGACCTTTTAACTCCAGCTCGCAGCACCTCCGGCTCCTTCCTCCAGTAAACTGGGCTAAACCACCCCGGTACTGTGAGCCCCGCGCCTGCCGAGAGCGATTTAGTTTACCCAGAAGGTGAATTAGCAAAAGCAGCATCCCCCCGAGCCAGGGCTGCTCGCTACCGGCGACGCTCCGGCTCCTGGAGCAGGGATCCAGCTCACAGCTCATGCTTATTAATCACAACACATGCACAAAAAGAGAAAAGATAACGTTACTTTGGTTTTTTTTTCTCCTCGGATCTTTACTTGCAGTAAAAGATAGAAAAAGGTAGTAAATGAACTTGGTATAAAACACACGGAGGGGAGAGGGAAGGGTACAAACCAGCCTACAAAGAACACAACCTGGTGGGAGCAAGGGGTGGGAAGGAGCAATTTTGTACAAAACTACTGCTTACAGGTAGAGAAAAATGTATAAAATATCCCTCCCTATCTGGAGACAAAAATACAAAAGTGGACATTATTTAATTCTTTACTTATACTTAAAAAGGTTATATACAGGAGAGAAAAGAAGCAAGTCCGGCGGCTCGGGAAGCTTGTCAGACACTCCCCGCTTCCTCCCACATCGCACTTGAGAATAAATTAAAACAGCTGGAAGCGTCACCGCAGCCCCAGCCCGATGCTGGGGGCCCAGAGGAGCGAGGCGCGTGGGGTGAGGCAGGAGAAGCATCGGGGCATCCCCCAGAATCCCAGTTTTGGAAAGAATTAAACGCTTCGGCGTATTTCCCTTCTTCCCCGCCTCCATCCCCCGGGGCCGCACACCGGAGGCACCTTTGGAAGCGCTTCCCAACTTGCCGGTGGTGCAACCTCTGACCTGGCGTCAGCCCTCGCCCCCCCCCCCCCCCCCCCCGGCAAAACATGTGCAAAATATCAGGGAGGAGAGAGGAGCGATCCATCCCGCTCGGCCGGGGGCCTCGGCATGAGGACAGTGGTGGCGAGAAGCTGCGGCCCCAGCCCCTGCGAAGAGGCAAAGCCAGGGCAAGAAAAAAAAAAACCCATAACAACCAACCCCTCTCCCCCCCAAAACCCAACCAAACCCCCAGCGCACACGCAGGCTTTGTTCTTTGTCACCCCGGGAAAACGCCTGGAACTACCTACACGCAGCCCGACCCCGCGGTGCCCCGGTGCTGCCCGGTTCCATACCTGGATTTCCATGAACAGTCGATGCCAAAGAACTGGGAGACCAATCCCGCCGGAAGAAAAGCGACGTTTAACCAACAAGTTCCTTTTGGAGGTCCCTCAGCCCTCGCCCACCACCCTGGGGGGGTGCCCCACCTGCCCGCAGCCCCCTGCCCAGCCCCCCAAGCCCACGGCCAGGCCGCTCCAAGAACTCAGGGTGCCACGTTACGGCCTTAGATAGGCACTAAGGGGCAGGGTGGGTGATGGGCGACAAAATACTGGCTTTGAGGACAGAGGGGAGCTGACACAGGAGCAGAGGACACATCAAACCCTCCCTCCATCCACCCTCAACGGGCTTTGTTCTCCCCACGCGACGCAGCGCTCTCCCAGAGCCACGCAAGTACCTTCGCCGCCCCCGAAATCCAGCCTCCCCCTCCACAGTCACACCGTCAGCTCAGCAAAGCTGGCAGCCAGGGCCGTGAAAAAGCAGAAAAATAAATTCCTCGGATGTTCGAAGCTGCCCCCTCAAATCTCAGCACCTGAAATTGCTTGTAAAAATAGGTCTTGAAATACAAAAAAAAAAAAAAAAAAAAAAAGTAAAAGTAAAAATAAAGCGAGTGTGCTTCTGAACATTTCTATTGCGCATTGGTCCGTGAACGGTGGTTTATCAAAAATATGGTACAGAGTTCGTTCGCTGTGTCTCTGAGCGAGGCCCGCGCCTGCCGCGGCTCAGGGTGCTGAGCAGGGCGAACCGGGGCACTTTGATACAACCTCACCGGGAAGCGGCTCGCGGCACAGCACCATCAGAGCAGCTTGCGATGCAGGATTTCCCAGGCCATTCGCTTTCGGAAGTAGGGCATGTGTTGCTTTGGTGGGGGAGAGAGAGAGAGAGAGAAAAGAAAAGAAAAAGTACATCAGCGCGTCTTCCTGGAGCGTTTGTCGAGCAGCTGCTCTGGCGGGTGCAGTTTTGCAGGTGGTGCCTTTCCTGGGGGAAAAATTGCTTTCCAATGGTCGGGAAGAGGACAGCGAATGAGGTCTGGGTAATAACGTAACTCTGATCATGTTATCTAGTAATCAGAATTAAAATATTCGTGCATGGGCTACTCCACAGAGGCTGACGGCATTAAGGAACACCGAAATTCCCTGGGATTCAGGCTCCAGCACCACCACGAGCGGGTCTCGCTGGGGGGTTGTGAGCTTCCCGCAGCTGCACCGGTGACGCACCCCAGGGATTCAAGCTCCAACAGGAGACCTGCAGATGGCTTCAGAGGGACAACTTTGCCCGGCGTAACAAACCACCGCAGTGCCTTGCGTCAAACTCTGCTCCCAGGGAGCGGGCAGCACCATCCCCGCGCGGGCTGGGGTCATTTGAAACCCGCAGAGAAGGAGGCGAAGGGCATTTGGAAAAAGACAGAGTACAAACAAACGAGCGCCACGTGCCCATCGCTCGCCGGGCACGAGGGTGGGTTTACCTGGGTGAAGTTGATGGGCTTGTCTTTGGTAATGCAGTCGGCGTATTTGCAGGCAAACATCCCGCAGTCGCTGCCGTTCATCTGCTGCGGGATCTCCTGAAAAGGGCGGACATGAAACCAAACGTCATTTCCAGGCGAACCGGTCTCTGTTTTCCAGCCTCTGAGGATGAAGAGCTCCGAGTGGAGGATCCCTTTGGAACGGGCCCTAACGAGGGAGGTCTGCACGGAGGGACAAACGCCAGCGCGAGGAAACGAGGGAGAAATGAAGAGGAGGGTGGGCAGCAGGAATCGAGGTGGCACTGGGGCACCCCCCGGCTCGGGAAAGCCTCCCTGCTTCCATCTAGGGCCCGAGGGGACTCTGCAGTAGAGCACAGCCTGCCATGAAGACCTGGGATTTGTTTACTGCATCCATCGGGAAAAGCGGCCAGGAAAGGTACAGCAGGGCCACGAACAAAAGCAAGGGCTGAGAGAGACCCCTCCTCCAAACCTCGGGCTGCCCAAACCTACCTGACTCTTCTTACTCAGCAACGACCAACCGTTAGTGTCGAACTCTTTCCTCTTCTTGTCAAGACTCTCCTGTTTTAAGTATTGCCTGCAGGAATAAGCGAACAAAGAGAGCTTACTTAGAGGAGCAGGGGAAACCAGCCAGTACACCATATGTCAGTTTACCTAGGATGTCCTCTACCATGTTTGCAGAATTAATGCAAAATGGAAGTCCAATATTTTCGTCTCGGTACTGGCCATTTTAAAAAGGGCTCTACAGACCCAGGGTTTGAGGCAGTCAAAAGAAGGACCAAGCAGAACTTCAAAACCCATCCAAAAAAAGTACCTGCCAAGCAGAGAGTCAAAACCACAAATAAACCAGCGAGAACAAACCTAATTCATCAGAGCGACTCACGGCAGAGGGAAGCGCGGCAGCCACGGGGCTGCCCCAACGGGCTCCCGCAAAGCAGAGCGTTATCCGGAGGGGACACGGCGAGCGGGGCTCCGGCGGCGCCGTGAACTGCTGCCTCGCGGCCCCCAAGGCCGTAACTTCGCACAAAGGTAGATGGGAGCAAATTTGTCACCACCAGAACAGCAATCCCAGCAGCTCTGGAATGCTCGCCCTGTGCGTAAAGCGTCAAAAACCCAGCACGGAGCTCCTCTCCAGGCTGGTGGTGGGTTCAGCTCAGATGTTCTCCTGGAGCCCCTCTCCCAGACCCCCTTTCCACCGCTGACTCGATTTCTTTGTGCCAGAGCAGAAGACGGATGGCAAGTGCTTTCAAGGAGGGGGAAAGGAGGGAAGGTGGCTCTGATTTCCTCAAACAGGGTCCAAGGCTCGGGGATGGAGGGGAGGCAGCCCTGGGAAAAGCCACACCAAGATGCTTTTATGGGGATCGAGTCAAGCTGGGAGCACAAGTGGGAGAAGCAGCCTGTCATGGGGGGGGTGGGGGGATATCAGATCCCTTCCACGAGCCTTCAGCAGAGGGAGAAGGGCTGCAGAGCCAGTCCCATTCCAGTTCCCAGAACTGGAGACCAAGGAACGCTCAAGGGGTGCTGGGCCACCTCCTCTGCCCGGAGAGGCTCCCACCAGGTTTGGTCCAAGATTTCATCACCAGAAGAACAGAAAATCAGAAGGTTTTCCCCTGCCTCCTTGAAAAAAGTTTAGAAACTCTACCAAGGCCATGCCCAAGCAACTGCCATGCTTCCTTCCTTTGCGGATATGAACACTCTGAACTATTCCCCCTTCGCTGGGAAGTGCGGAAAGGGAAGCTCAGAAAGGACACGGACACAAAGGTGGCCTAGAGGGAGCCCGAGGAGACGAGGTGATGGGCCAGAGACGTTCTTAATGGCCCTCAAGGAGCTCCTCTCTGCTGGCTGCTGGTGCCATGAACTGACATTCAGCTTTGCAGACACCTTCTGCTCATCTTGGTTACCAAAAAGACCACGAAGATCCAGAGAAACCATCTCCTGCACGTTTGGCACTTTCTCAAAACAGCCCAAGGAGCCTTCTCGCTGTCACGGCTGCGATCAGAAAGTTTGGAAAAAAAAAGCCAGGGATGAGATGCTGCTGGCTCGGACGGAGGGGTCAGGAGAGCATCTGGCGCAGAGAGGGAGGCGGGTTTGGCCGCCAACGCGGGGAGATGTGCCATCTTTTTGGAAACCTGATCCACAAAGCCTTGGCTAAATCGCATCTTGCTGTCAGTAAATGCCGGAACGCGATGGGAGAAGGGGGCGATGCGACCCGCAGACGAGCCCGAAAGATGTAGGGTCAAACTTAACGCCTTGGTGCCGTCAGGAGAATTTTCTCTATCTTAACTCCAAAGAGCTACTCAAAGCAAAACTCTCCTGTGTGGAAGAGTCGCTGAAACACCCAGGAGCCACTGAACGAAGAACGCCAAGTGGCGGCAGCAGGACCCAGCAGCCCCTGACCACGAAGCCAGCCCCTTCCTAGCGAGTGTGTCTCTAGAAAAACAGCCAGAAATGGGTTTTGCTGGATGTCACAGTGTCAAGGAGGGGAGTCTCCCCTCCTGGCAGCCCCCCCTGACACCGGACCAGGCCCAGAGAAGCGCTTCCCATCAGTGGGACACGCAGCGCCTGGCCAGTTCCCCAGCGCAGGCTCTGCCGGCTGCCAGCAGCTGCTCTAACTGCTCCCAGGGAGCTGCGCGGCCGCAGTTTGGACAAGACAAGATCAACAGGGGGTAAACCTCGGGGGTGGGGTGGGGGGTGGAGAACCCAGCCCTTCACTGAGCACGAGAAGCCTCTGTATCTCATCACCGAAAATCAAACCTAACGGCTGGAGAAGAAACTCCTTGTAACGAGCTCGGGGCGAGGTGAGCCGAGCCTGCGGCACAGCGGCTGGGAGACGGGAGCAGACTCTCCGCACCGCGATACCAACACACCGAAACGTTAATTAATAACGGCTGTCATTTTGATCACAACAGAAAAAAAAAAAAATTGCTACAGAACCCACTGGAATCCTCAGCTAAAAAAAAAAAAAAAAAGAGCAGCAGCACAGGGCCCGCTGCTGTGCGCATTCGGAGACGGGGAGTGAAGCCACGCGGATAAGCAGAAGGGCTCGGAGCCTCCACGTGGAGCGGCTGCGAGCGTAGGCGACAGGCTCCGAGTGCCAGACGGGGAAGAAAGCAGTGAAGTTTCAACGGTGCCGGAATTTCGGTGAATAAAACCGTCAGGTGGCTTCAGCACAGGGAGTTTTATCCGCGACTACCACGAGCCATGGCTACCGGGCCGGCCCACGCGCAGCAGCTGGGAAATTTTGAGTTGATTTCTACAAGGGTGAGGAAATAACACGCGCAGCTGACGTTAACCGTGACCATCACCTGCGTGGGTCCCTAAAAGCAGCACCTCCAGCAACCTAGCCGGCGCAGGGAGATCAGTGACCATCAGACATGCTGCAAAGAACACAGCACCGCTGCCGCCTAGGAAACAGCCTGAGCCACCTCTCAGGAGGGGACTGGAAGAACACGCTCAGGACCTCAAGGAGAAACAGCCCAACACAGGATTTTTAAGCAGAATTACACGCCAAATCAAAACCCAACATGCCTGAGGTGCCCTGTCAAACACCGCCGGCTTTTAATCTCATTTTCCTAAATCTGAAAATGGATTTTTTTTTTGCCCTCTACAGCGCTTACAGACACACACAAACCTGATCAGGTGCCTCAGGGAATTGTCGAAATCAACTCCACAGCACGCTGCTAAATGTCTAAGAGCCCTGCAGTAAAGGGCACGTAAAGGCAAGCATTTCAGGCGCTGCTGCGAGCAGGAGATAAGGAGATTTCACAGCCGTGACTCGCTTTGTGCGCTCTATCCCCTAAGCTTTCCTCCAGCCTGGGTACACTGGAATGAAGTTTTTAACTCATTTTAACCGGTCGGGTTATGCCCGCTCCAGAACACAGACCCTCCCAGCAGAGCTGAGATACCGAGCACCGTGTTTCCCAAGGAGAAACCCCCCAAAACCAGAGGCAGCTTACTAAAAACCCTCGCCAGGTCTCACACCCGAGTTGTGTGAAAGCTCCGATGCTGCGACAAAGCACGGCAGCCACCAAACCACCAACGCCTGCGGTCCCTGCTCACTCCTAGCCCGGCCAGCGGCCCTTGCATTCAATCAGTTACTTTCCCTGTGCCTCAGTTTCCCTCCTCTGTAAGGTCTGACTGACGGGGTACAACACTCACCACCTTTAGGAAGCTCTAAAGATTGAAAGCATGAAAGGGTCACTAACCATGAATAGGACCTCCGTCCCTTCTTCCCGGTGTGATCCTCCCACTGCATTCAACCAATAAAAGCCTCCTAAAAGGAAACAGAGGGAAAACAATTATGTCCAGGGCAACAGCGACCTGAAATCCTGGCTCTCTACCACTCACCCTGTGGGGCTGAAACACTTTGCATCCTCTGGTACTCTCTACCACCACTCTGAGGACCTGCTTCCTCGCCCCAGACCCTTAAATGAACCACGAGCAGGACCCCTGGGTCCCCCCCTCACCTCCCAGGTGTTTCATGTCACCAGATGTCTGTGTCTTTCTTCCTCGGAATCAAAGAAATTTCAGGCTGAAAGGAATTGTTTCACCCAGGCCACCTCTGCCCCAAGGCAGGCCAGCTCTCCTCGCACCCTTCTTGAACACAGAGGCAGAAGCCACACAGCAAACCAAAGAGACGCTCCCCTGAGCCATTTCCAAAGATTTTATACTTTTCCTTTTCCTCCCTTTCCACCAACAGCATGGAACAGCGTGGAAAAGGGAAACAGCTATTTTTACATTTATTTAAAAGGGACCCGACGCACGCAGACTGCAAAGCACCTGAACAGGAAAACAAAGGTGCTAAACGGACTGGAAATGGCATTTGTCTGCTGTCTGTCTTTATCATTATTCACATTCCTTGACTGAATGAGTGACGCCTCTGCTGACATACTCAACCTCATGCCAGAAGACGCAGGATCAGATTCCCAAGTCAGCATCGGAGCGAAGCTGAGATGAGAAACAGAACCGACAGCTGACCCAGGGTCAGCACCAGAGCGACAGAGGAGCTGGCGACTGCGTTTCATAAATCACTCTGCAACCTGATTTGTATCAAGCCTGACGGCCCTACGTGACTAGGGACCTTCGAGAAGAGGGTTTTTTTTCCACCCCTGCCCAGAGAGTAGCTCCTTTTTAATTGCATTCCATTCAGAAGCAGCTTCTGAATATGGGAGAACATTTCTGGATTTGATGTGCAAGCACCCCTCTTCTAAAAGAGCTTGGAGGGTGGGCAGCCAGCTCCGCTCCCCCCCGGAGCATCGCTCCAGATGGGAAAACCAAGACCCGCCGCCGTGCGGTCTGAAGCCAGGCTGAGCACCCCTCGCCGGCTCTGGTTCGGGGGCACGGCCTGTAGCGCCCCACTGGAACTCAGCCCCCCGGAGACCCACGCAAACCTTTGTCCGCAGGCTGATGCGAGACGCCCCCGCCGCCTCCAGCTAGCACGGCACGCTCCAGAAGCCCCCTCCCAGGGCAGAGGGCCCAGCTACTGAGCTGGTTTTTGCCACAGGCACGAAAAGCTCCCACCTGGAGGACGGGGCCAGGAGGTGCCGTTTCTTCAAGCAGCTGCAGGACGAGGGAAGGACCCCTACCCCTCAGCGCCCAGGAAGCTGGTTCCCTCTCGAGATGATGCCCCAGGTGGCTCTGAGACTGGTGGAGCCCGATGTCCTTAACGGAACGGGTCTGAAACCTGCCTGTACCCACACAGGTTCCACCAGCCTCACTGGCAGATCTGCTGGGAACTGGTGAAGACAGGGCATCGGCACAGGACCCTCCCAGACCAGCTCTGGAACCGTGGACCGCGTCAGCAACGCGCGTGGTGAAACACAAAGTGGGGAAAACCGGGATGTTCCTCTGAATCTTCCCTTCGGGACCCAGACGGGGACTGTCCCCACCGAGGGCTGTCGCTTCCAGAGCGAGGGTAAGAAGCTGTCTGATTTTTAAACGGGCACAACTCAAGGAAGTGTTACTCACAACAGTGTCCTGCAGGCTTCGCTGTTTATCCCACCCATGGAGTCATAATAGGTGATGGTTTTTTTCCTGAAGTCTACAACCTACACAAAGAGAGATGCGTTAACAGCGCACAGCACAAGGAGCGCGTCTCTCTGCCAGGACACACACTCTGCTGGCAGAAGTTTAAACCATTTCAAAGCAGAGGACCTCAGAGTCCTCCTACCGTCCTCCGCACAGCCCTCCCCACCCCCACCCACCCCCCCTCGCTGCAGTGTTATTTAACCGCTTGAATCTCTAAATCAGGCTCTCCTCAGAGCACCCCGGTAAAACACAAGACGCTCTGTTATCCTCATTGTTAAAGCTGCAGAGAGATAGGTTTACAGAGGCTTTGCTCCACCTGACGCGTGCGTGACTAAGCAGCCCAAGACACAAGCCCCCCAGGTGTTTTTCCGGGGCCCCACACCCCCTTTCCACGCCACCACCCACCCGTGTGAGCTCTGCCTTGCCCGGCAGCGGAACAACCCTCCGAGGAGGTCTCGGCCGAGGAGGCTGACGCAGGGTGGGTTAAAAGCCACAATGTCACTACGCAGGTGCCCACAGCCAAGAGAAGGGACGGAACAAATCGGGGGCAGCAGGCAGAGAACGCTGCGTGGTATCTGCCATCTGAATCTCTCTAAAACGATCCCGTAGCAACGTCTCCGAAGGCGAGACGGTGGGAACGGGGACACGAGATCTTTCCCCACAGAACACGCTAGCCTGACGTGACCTTCCCCACCGCCTCGTTTTTTCTGTAAAGTCTAGAAACACCCAAAAGGCTGCAGCTCAGACTTGGATTTTAAGCACAAACACGAATTTCCCTGCCACACACCGACACCTGACAACGGCACGGCTCGAGCGCCGTGACATTTCAGCCGCAGGTGGATTTACACACAGTTGTGAATAACTAAAGCACTCACGGCCAGGCACCAGTGCACCCCCAGGTGAATCGGCACCAAGAGCAGATCCACAGAGAAGATATCCACTTTCTTCGTCCACCGCTTCACAGCTTGGTAACCCGCCATTTTTAGTTTGGTAAAGAAGAAAGTGTTGAACGCGTGAACTGCCGGCAAACCCTTCTCTTTGCTCCGTTCCATCAGCAAATTCATGTAGAAGTTAATTATCTGGGGAAGAAAAAAGCATCCAAGACATGTTCAGTGTTGACACTTCCGCATAAGGTGCTCTGCCCCTGTGCAAAGTTTGGTAAGAAACTGGTTTTGCCTTTGCCTGTCCCACTGAAAACCTGCCCCCGGGGGGATCTACAACAGCTCAGCTGCCTTAAAACTGTCAAAAATCCAGATTCTGGAATGCAGTCTTCTATATTTAAAAATTACTCTTTCTTCTTTTTGCCCTGATCGTGTCTGTGGTCAGTCCCACTCCTCCCAATATCCCCAGTTCTTCAAGTGCCTGGTCTACGCAGGGGTTTCTCCACAGATCAACCGCTCCAGACGTGAACCACTGCCCACACCTACCAGCCCCTTTCTGACCCCTTTCACGGAGAAGGCAGACACGTCTGCCCACTTCAACCTACTTTAAACTGCCGAAGAAAAAAAAAAAAAAAAAAAAAGAGTCTTAACAGCCCAGGGCAGACCGCTCACCTCATCGTTGAGCCAGTTCAGGTTATTGAGGGTCTGAATGTCTTTCCGAGTGATTGTTAACCGAAAAGCTTCACTGAGCACCTCATCCTGGTTCCCACCGCGGAATACGTTCTTTATTTCCTTTTCCATTTCCTACAGGGAGGACACAGACAGCACTGGGAGAGTTCCTGCTATTCCCATCACAAAGGCAGGATTCAAAGCCAGGTTTGCTCTTTGCGCCTCAGAATAAACTTGCTACAAGATGTACGTGGCAAAAGGGAACAGCTACCTGTTTCTGTGCAGATCTCAGGAAGTCACAGCTGTATTTAGAACCTCTACGCACAAAACCCGCCTGCCTGCGTACACCAGATCCAAGCAGACTCACCTCGGTGATTTCAGGGAACTCCTCTTCGCTGTCAGCTGACTTAGCATCCTCTTTCTCCTCCGGGACCACCGTGACAGGGATTTCCTTCTCAAGGGGTACTCGAAGATTTAAATCCACCAGATCCTGCACCGAGTGTTCCTGTTCCTGCAAGCGCTGAAGGAGAGACCTTTACATTAGGTGGTGCCCAGAGGAGTCGCCTCTCCAGGGCTTGTGATGGAGCTACGCTGGGGCCGGGCGTTCCAGGAGACACAGGGACACAGAGGGCGAGCGTTTACCCTGGCCACGAGGCCACCGGGAGCCCTGGCCTAGGAAGGGGAATCAACAAAGACCCCAGACCCCGATGGAGTCGGGTTTTGTCATTTTTCCATTTCCAATTTGCTTTCTGTCCTGCAGTTTAACATTTGGACTTGCAAAGGCTGCCCTTGCAGCGACCGCCCTCCGTTACCTGGCTTTGCAGCTGCAAGGCCAGCGCTTTCTGCTCTTCAATTTGCCGCCACCTGTCCCGAGCTCGTGAATCGTAGACGCTGGTCCTGAAAAGCAGTTTACGTGAACAAATCAGGGTTTTGTTTCCAGATGTGAACGCTCACGACAGGAAAAAAGAGCAGAAAACTTGTACTTACAGTTCTTTGATCCATAGTTCTGCCTGGAAGAACGGGAGGCTAGAAAGGGGGAGAAAGGACAGGTGTAAGCGTTGTCTTTCATGCAGAAACTAATTGCCTGAAAAGTGATTTGTAATTATTATTTTACACCCTCTTACCTTGGTGCTGGGGTTCTGGAATCCTTTACCTTGAGCAAAATGACAGAGTCCAACCCTAAAGAGAGTAAAGTTTACAGAATTGTTACCATCACAGTTACTGCCCGCTTCCCCAGCTGCTGCAGGAGTCCACATACAGAGCAGGAGGGGAAAAGTGGGTTTGCCACGTACATTTAAGTCAATTTTCAGATTTTGGGGTCTCATTTCAGGTTTGTTTTTTGTTTGGCCGGGGTTGTTTTTACCTTCGGACTGCGTGTTAGATGCTGGTAGATTTTCTTGCTGATGCTGGGCTGTGGAGTTACTGGACTCAAAGACATGGGAGGGATAACTGGGGGTGGAGTAGAGCGGTGGTTTGTGTGACGGCTGCTCCTGTGCTCCGAGGACGCTGGATGCTGAACTAGCTGGCGCGATGCTGTGAGTTTCAAACAACTTTGAGTTCTTGCTGGGAGTTTCTTTCACTACAGTTTTGCTGGAATTTGAACACCTGGACCTAGGGACAACGGAAAGTAAGCTCCCAGCAGAGACGCGTGGCGCTGTCGGCTGGGGAAGAGCATTTTACCCACTCACAGGTGGAAGGGGAATAAGGAAGAGGGCTTCGACGTAGAAAACTGTTTTCCCGTGACCATCTGAAGCAACTGCCTGTAGATCTCTCGCTCTTCCTCCCGAACAGTCTGCAGGAAAACCACCAGATACGTCTAGCCAACGTGATTTCAGCAAAGACACCGCGAACCGTGAGCAGATACACGTGCAGCAGAGGTTTTACGGGTGCCAGCCAGCATGCCCAAGGGTCTCAAAAAGTTCAACCACCAGCCTCGACCAGACCAAGCGCTGTGGAAGTCTGAATGTGGGCAGAGCTGAAGCCAGCTCCTGCCTGGCAGGAGCAACTCCAGCACAAGCCAGTCTGTTAGAGCTGCCTCAAGCATGTCCTAGTGCCCAACAGAGATCTCCTCAGACAAATCCACCCACTAAACGGTCTCCCAGCCTTTTCTTTACCTCTTCTGCCGTGCTGATGAACCGCCGGGGTGTTTTCTTGGGGCTATGCAGGCTGCGGCGACACGGACCGCTCCAGGAAGGACTCTGAGCAGGTTTGATCGGAAAAGCTGATGCATGGCAATGGTGGTTTGATTTTCCTACAAAACTGTTGGATGTCCCACTGCAAGGAGAGGAAAAACCCCCCACGCTTACTCGATTCCGTGCTTGTTTTACTCCGTAACTGCATTCTCCACCATCCCCAAACCCAGCCAAGAAGGAGCTATCTGGTTCTGAGCAGAAATTAGTATTTTATTTGTGTTTTAGGAAGCACCTCAAAGCTGAATCCTGGCTCTCCGTCAGCTTGATCTGAAGCCGCTCCCCAGCCCTGTGCGGCCAGACGGATTCCACGAGGTGGCACTGCGAGGCCGAGGAGCCACCGCCGGGGATCCCGACCTTCCCGCTGGATCCATCAGATCCCGCTTCCATCCACGCACCACAAAATGGCTGAACCTCGGCTTCAGGCCCCACTCGGGCTCACCCTGCTTCCCCCACTCCCACCCAACACAGCCGGGGAAAAAACACACGGGTCAATCCAGCGTTTTCCCTCTTGAAATTAATTTTCCCTATTTAGGATCGCTCGTTTAGGCTGGAAAAGACCTTTAAGATCATCACGTCCAACTGTAAACCGAATGCTGCCCACTCCACCTGTAAACCGTGTCCCCAAGCGCCTGGTTTGCAGACAAGTGTTGGCCACTGTGGGGGATTTCCAGGAGCAACAAAGACTTGACCTGGTCTGCAAAGGTCTGACACGACACAGGTTTATACCGGCTGCAAAACCCTGCTCCCGCACCCAGCACCACGCACACTAACTGGCACATTTCCATCACAAAATGACGATGCACTGTTTCCTCCCCAGTCCCCCAGCGGTGTAACAATGTTCCCGTACACTCAAAACTGGCCCCTTGCATCACTAGCTTTGGTAAAAGACGGGCTCCTCCACGCTGGGCGCCGCTTCTGCTCCCAAACCCAGCGCTCACAGCCTTTATCTTTGCCACAGGGAGGTTATAAACACCGAAAGGACCCAGCAACCTCCACGCACGCAACTATTTGCACCCTGAACTCGCTCTGTATCGACACCAGCGGTTTGTGTGGGTAAAATCTCTGGCAGCTTCAGGCGGAGGGCTCCGCAGGGAGGGTTCAACACAGAGGGGGCCGTACGCACCTGGCGTTCTTGCGAGCTTCAAGGTAAGAGCCTCGGCTCACCCTCGGCTTCTGCGGTACGGAGCCCAGAGGGGGAACCAAGCCCCTCCACTGCCCATTGGCGCTGGAGCCAAAGGCTCGAGGCTCCCCCGCCACCCGGTAGCTCTCAGGGCAGGGGACTTCTGCAGGGGAGAAACGCAGCAGCAGTCAGCAAAGAGCCATATCCTCCTCCCCATGCTGCCTGGGGGAGGGAATAGCCAAAAACCTGACACTCTAGAGCAAAAAACAATGCCTTACCTGGGCTGTAATTAAGAGCGCAGGACGCGTTTCCAGCGGGGCAAGTGAAACCACCGATCTTGTTGGGTAAAAACTGCGTGAGAAGATGGCAGCTTTTTATGAGAGGAAAGCACAGCTCAATCTTAAACCCCAGGTGCAACAAAAACTACGCAGGTATGTGAAAAGTTACACTCCACCCCACTCATACTGTTATAAGTTAGCAGTTACTGCAGCAGACTGGTAGAATAACACACCAGTGCTGGTGTGACAACACAGCTAAAGCATCGCTTCCCCCCCATTCCCTCCTAAAATCTGCTCTGCCGGGCACAATGGCGGTTTTATTAAGGAGAGGAAAAACAAACACCGATTTTATCTTGTTACAGGGCAAAAATCATCGGCTTCGCAGGTCTGCCAGCATGAGCCGCAGCTGCAGCGTCGAGACAGGCGCACGCTCCACACGCCACCTCGGTTTTACGCGCTCGCGGGGCTGCTGCAGCGCCACGTGCCGGGCATTACCGCAACGGGGCTGCCAGATCCGCCGGGCAGGTGGCAAAGGCGAGGCCTGGGGGGCGCCTCCGACACGTGGAGACCCCCCAAGGGGACCCGGAGAAGCCACCAGCCCCGGACACACTGCGGACGGCGACCAGGGGTGGTCACGCAGCCCCGCCGGGCCGCGGCCGAGGAGCGGCCCCGCACCTTGCTGTCCGGCTGGGAGAGAGGCTCCCGCAGGCCGGCCCGCGGGGGCAGCGCGAAGGCCTTGAAGGCGGAGCCGTGGCTGCCCCGCGCCGCGTCCCGGGCCTCCATCCTCATGTGCGCCGCGGCCGCATCGGAGGGAGCGCGGCCCCGAGAGCCGCCCCGCAGGCGGCGGAGAAGCGGCGGGCGGGCCCGGCTCGGGGAGCGGCGGGCGGCTCCGATTTTCCGTCTGAAAACGAAGAGAAGGAGAAGAGCGTCAGGGAAGTGCGCGGCCCCGCCGGTCGGCACCCGCGGCATGATGGCGGCGGCCCCGGGGCTCCGCCGGGCGGAGGGAGCTGCCCGCGGGCCCGGCCCAGGCCCGCCCGAGGTGCCCGCCCGAGGTACCCGCCGGGCAGCCCCGCCGCTGCGCGCCCGGCCCGGGGCCCACTCGCCGCCCAGGATGAATCCAGCCGCCGCCGCCACCCCCCACCCGGCCCGGCCACCCTACCGGAAGCGGAAACGTCCCGAGGGCGCGCGCGCTTTTCCCGGGCTCGGTGGCGGCTGCCGGCAACGAGGCGGACGGAAGCGGAAGTAGGCGCCAGGCGCAGCGGCGCCGGAAGTGACGCCAGGGAGAGAGAGAGAGGCAAGGAGGGGGTGGGGCCGCGTTAGGCGGAAACAGCGCATGCGCCATGGGTGAGCGGGGGGAAGCGCGCCCCCTCGCGGCGCGGCGGGCACAGGCCCCGCAGCGTGGCGGGGCTGCGGGTATGTCACCTTGCGGGGGTGTGTGTGTCACCCCTGGCGGGGGGGGTCACCCTGTGTGGTGTTCCCCGACGGGGCAGCTGATCCCTACAGCCGATCCCGGTACTGATGCTCTGTGCGAGCCTGATCCTGGTACAGCCGATCCAGTTACAGCTTGGGACAAGTGTGGGTGCTCCTGCTACAGCCGATCCCGTTACAGCTGATCCTGTGGGCACTCCCAGGGCAGCCAACCCACCCCGTTACAGCCGATCCCTACAGCCGATCCTGTTACAGCCGATCCCTACAGCCGATCCCGTTACTGCCCGTCCCCATGGGTGCTCCTGCTACAGCCAATCTCATTACAGCTGACCCGTTCCAGCCGATCCCTACAGCCGATCTCATTACAGCCGATCCCTACAGCTGATCCCTACAGCCGATCCCATTCCAGCCACGGGCAATGGTGGCCGTCCCCGAGCTCTCCCCCGAGGCCTCCCGGCTCCTCGTCTCGGCCACGCTCTCCCTCGCCGCCGTCCTCCTCCTCCTCACCTTCCTCCCCACCGCCCCGAGGGGGGGGCGCCCACCAGGTCAGTGCCCACTTGGACCAGCACGGAGGGCAGACTGGTACCAGTAACGCGTACAGACTGGTACCAGCATGTGAGCCAAGCCGTGCCAGCAAGGAGGGTAGACTGGAAGCAGTAAAGATGACACACAGGCATCAGCAGCAAATACAGACTGGCACCAGTAAGGAGAGCAGACTGGCACCAGTAAGGAAGACAGACCAGTAACCCCACAGAACAGAGACTGTTACCAACACGGAATAGAGAGTGGCACCAGTCAGAACGGATTGGTACCAGTAAGGAGGACAGGCTGGTACCCACAGGGAATACAGACTGGAACCAGTAAGGAGGACAGACTGGTAACTGCAGGGAATACAAACTGGTACCCACAGGGAACATAGACTGGAACCAGTAAGGATCGACTGGCCCAGTAAGGAGGGCAGACTGGCACCAGCAGGGCAGACAGACCAGTGACTGCAGAGAACACAGACTGGTACCAGCAGGGAGCACAGACTGGCCCCAGTAAGCAGGGCAGGGCCGTGCCCCCCACGCCGGGAAGGGGACACCCCCCCGGTGCCAGCGGGGCCGCCCCTCCCTCCGGGGGCCCCATTTAGGTGCTGGCGGGGGGGCAGGCACCAGTCGGCAGGTGCCCGCGGGACCGGGGGCACCTCACCGCCCTCCACCCCCATATTTTTTTTTCTTTTTTGCCCAATTTTCCTCTTTTTCCAGCCAAGAAGATGGCGCAGGTGCCGCCGGGACACAAGCACAGCGAGAGCCTGGGCTTGGGCAAAGCCATCGCCGTCCTCACCTCCGGGGGGGACGCCCAGGGTAAGAGGCACCCCGGGTAGGGGGCACCCCGGGACCCCCAAAGCCACCGGCGGCGGGAGGGTAGAGCCCCATTTTGGGGAGAAACCAGGTGAAAACGGGATTTTAGCAGCCAGCTCCTGCAGCTGGTTGAGCTGCTCCAGTGGGTTGTGGATTTGGGGGTGACCTTGGGGGGGTGAGGAAGCCGGGGGGCAGAGCTCAGGGGAGTTTCGGGGTGCAGGGGGGTGGTGCGTGCCCCCTGCCGAAATTTGAGGGGGGTCAAAGGGACGGCGGCGGCACTCGGGCACGAAGCCAACGCTGGAGAAGCATCGGGGTTGCCCAAAACGGCGGGGATTCAACCCAAACCTTGTCCTCCGCCAGCTGGGCCCCAGGGGAGGGGGGTACCCCAGTTTAGGGGGGGGGGGGGGTAGCAACTCTTCCAGCCCGTGGGGGTCTCCGCTTGGCTCCCCCCACCCCCATGCTTGTCACCCGGTGTCACGCAGCACCGCTGCTAAATGTCAGCGGAGCAAAAATAACCCGGGCAGCTGTGGGCCAGACCCGGGGCGGGGGAGGGGGCCTGGGGGGGGGGGGGGAGGGGCTGCACACGGCTGGGGGAGGTGATGGCTTGGGGGGGGTCCCTGGGGGGGAGGTCCCCGGGCTGACGCTCTCCTCCTCCCCCAGGCATGAACGCAGCCGTCCGCGCCGTGGTGCGGGTCGGCATCTACACTGGCGCCAAGGTCTACTTCGTGCATGAGGTCGGTGCTGCCCCCTCCCCCCCATTTTCCCAGCCCCCACAGACACCTTGGAGGGGGGTCGTTTCAACACCAGGTTATGCCCCCCCCCCCCCTCCCCCTCCCAGGGCTACCAGGGGCTGGTGGACGGTGGGGACAACATCAAGGAGGCCACATGGGAGAGTGTCTCCATGATGCTGCAGCTGGTGAGTGGCAGCTGAGCCCGGCCAGCTCGGTGCACCGATGGGATGGCGGGGGGCACGGTGGGGTGGGGGTGGGGGGGGCAGACACGGTGTAACCCTATGCCGTGGCGCCAGGGTCAAACCTGAAAATAACCCGAAACCAGAGCCGGGATGGAGGGGGAAGGGATGGACAGACAGACACTGGGGTGCTGGGGGGGCCCAGCACCCACGCGGGGGTCCCGCAGGGGGGCACGGTCATCGGCAGCGCCCGCTGCCAGGATTTCCGGACGCGCGAGGGACGCCTGAAAGCTGCCCGCAACCTGGTGAAACGCGGCATCACCAACCTCTGCGTTATCGGCGGCGACGGCAGCCTCACCGGTGCCGACACCTTCCGCGCCGAGTGGAGCAGCCTCTTGGCCGAGCTGGTCAAAGCGGGTACGTGCGCCTGCCCCCCCCCCCCCCCCCCCCCCCCGCGGGACCCCCAGCACCCCTGCAGGGCGAAAACAAAAAGGGTGTTTTGTACGAAAATTGAAAAGCCGGGGGGGTCGCACACACAAAAAGGTGGGGTTTTCCCCCACGCGCCCACGTCTGGCCCCAAGGGGATATCCTGGGGGGGGGGGGCGCACAGAGGGAAAAGGGGGTGTCCCACCCTGCGGCAGGGGGGATCACGGCAGAGGAGGCGAAGAAGTCGAGCTACCTGAACATCGTGGGCATGGTGGGCTCCATCGACAACGACTTCTGCGGCACCGACATGACCATCGGCACCGACTCGGCGCTGCACCGCATCATCGAGATTGTGGATGCCATCACCACCACGGCCCAGAGGTGACGGCGGGACCCCCGCGGCCCCCACGCCGGGGGGGACCCAGGTGTCCAGGCCCCGCTCGGGCTTGCCGTGGGGTGAAACTCTGTCTCCCGCAGCCACCAGCGGACCTTCGTGCTGGAAGTGATGGGTCGCCACTGCGGGTACGTCCCCGTGCCACCACCCAGGTCCAGCTCCCGGTAAAGAAAATGGGGAAAAATCCCCAATCGGCCTCTTTTTCACCCACTCCAGCTACCTGGCACTCATCACCGCCCTGGCCTGCGGCGCCGACTGGGTCTTCATCCCCGAGTCCCCCCCTGAGGATGACTGGGAAGACCACTTGTGCCGGAGGCTGACGGAGGTAGGACAGGCTCCAGTGGGCGCCTTGTCCCTGTCACCATCCCCATCACCGTCCCCATCGTCATCCCCGGCTCCCCCCCCACCCAGACACGCGTGGGCGGCTCCAGGCTGAACATCATCATCGTGGCCGAGGGCGCCATCGACAAGCACGGCAAGGCCATCACCTCTGATGACATCAAAACCGTGAGCGGGGAGGCGGGGGGGAGGCCCCTTCTTTTTTTCCAGCCCTTTCCCGGTCCCACTACGGGGCCGGATCCAGGCGCATCCCTGTCTTGCAGCTGGTGGTGAAGCGTTTGGGATATGACACCCGCGTCACCATCCTGGGCCACGTCCAGCGCGGTGGGACCCCCTCCGCCTTCGACCGCATCCTGGTAGGCAGCTCCCTCCCAGCCCGGCCTGGGGGGAGAGGGGTGCCGGGGGGGTGACGTCCCCATCCCCATCCCCACAGGGCAGCCGGATGGGCGTTGAAGCCGTCATGGCTCTGCTGGAGGGGACCCCCGACACCCCTGCCTGCGTCGTCAGCCTCTCGGGCAACCAAGCTGTGCGCCTGCCCCTCATGGAGTGTGTCCAGGTGGTGAGTAGGGGGGCGGGACCCCCAGGAGCACCCCCAGGCACCCCTGTTGGGTGCGGTGCAAAGCTGCGCGGCACAACACAAACATAGCCAGTGGAAAGCAAACCCAGCTAGAGCAGCGCCAGCCCGTCTGGTGCGAAGCGAAGCCGCACGGCGCTCTGCAGGCCCGGCTGGAGCAGTAAAACACACCAGCGCAGCGTGAACACATCCAGTGCGGTGCAGACCCACGTGGTGCTGTGCAAACTGGGCTGCTGCAGCTGCAAACTGGACGGGTGTAGCACCAATCCATCCAGCGCGATGCAAAGCCAGCCGGGCCGGTGCAAAGGCGGGTGATGCGGTGCAAAGGCGGGTGATGCGGTGCAAAGGCGGGTGATGCGGTGCAAAGGCGGGTGATGCGGTGCAAAGGCGGGTGATGCGGTGCAAAGCTGCGCAGCGGTGCAAAACCGTCCGTCGCGGTGCAAAGCTGCACAGCGGTGCAAACCCGTCCGTCGCGGTGCAAACCCGTCCCCCTTTGCAACCCGCAGACCAAAGACGTGACGACAGCGATGAACGAGGGGCGCTTCGAAGATGCCCTGAAGCTGCGAGGCCGGTGAGCACCCACACCCCATCCCTGGTGGGGACCCGCGGCGCCGGCCACCCCCAGGGGTCCCACGTTCACCTTCCCCACCCCCCCCACCCCCCACCCCTTCACAGGAGTTTCCAGAACAACTGGAACGTGTACAAGCTGCTGGCACACATCCGCCCCCCCTCCACCAAGGTATGACAGCAGGGAGGGGGCGATGGGGACCCCCTGAACCCCACAACCCCCTGACGGCGGCTCCTTTGCCCCCCCAGAGCGGCTACACGCTGGCTGTGCTCAACGTGGGCGCCCCAGCCGCCGGCATGAACGCGGCCGTCAGGTCAACCGTGCGGATCGGCCTCATCCACGGGCACCGCATGCTGGCAGTGCACGACGGCTTCGAAGGGCTCGCCTACGGGAAGGTGCCAATCCCCAGGGAAAAGGGGGTGCACGCTGGGGGGGGAGGGGGGTACAGCCCCCAGAAGCAGCCATAGGGAAGCAGGATCCCCCAGGATGGGGCTGCTCCATCCCCTTCCTAACTCCAGCCATGCCATGGTTCATCCCGCTGTTGTCCCCAGCTGGGGGGCACCAGGTGACCCCAGTATCACCCTGTTACGGTCACGGCAAGGCCGGTGCACCCCAAAGTCTTTCCCCCGTCCCCCTTCTAACTTGCTGCTTTTCCCCCAGGTGGAAGAGTTCACCTGGGAGAGGGTCGGCAGCTGGACGGGGCTGGGAGGATCCAAACTGGGGACAAAGAGGTAACGCTCCTTCCCAGGGAATCCTGCGGCGGGGTCCCCAGCTCAAGCCCCCCACCCCAGGCGGGCTCAGCCAGGGAGGTTTCACCCTGCCAGGACCTTGCCCAAGAAATACTTTGAGGAAATCAGCACCAACATCAGCAACTTCGGCATCCACGGGCTGATCATCATCGGCGGCTTCGAGGTGAGCGGGGAGGCGGCGGCAGGGTGCCAGCACGGCACGCACGGCACACACGGCACGGTGCCGCGCTGACGCCCCGCGCCCCGCAGGCTTTCACCGGCAGCCTGGAGCTGATGGAGGGGAGGGCCAAGTACGAGGAGCTCTGCATCCCGCTCTGCGTCATCCCTGCCACCGTCTCCAACAACGTCCCCGGCTCCGATTTCAGCATCGGCGCCGACACCGCGCTCAACACCATCACCACGGTGTGGCCCCGCGCCCCCAGCCCCCTCCCCATTTCAAACAGCCACACTCCCTACCCTAATTCCCTCCCCCCCCCCCCCCAATTTTTCCACCTCCGCAGACCTGTGACCGCATCAAGCAGTCGGCAGCCGGGACCAAGCGCCGTGTCTTCATCATTGAGACCATGGGCGGCTTCTGCGGCTACTTGGCCACCATGGCAGGGCTGGCAGGCGGTGCCGACGCCGCCTACATCTATGAGGAGCACTTCAACATCCACGACTTGCAGGTTGGGGACCCCACCCCACCCCCTGCACCCCCCCACCCGGCATCACTGCAGCCCCAGGGCAGCGGGAGCAGTATTTATTCCTGCTGCCAAGCCCCCCCAGTGCCCGTTCCGTGCTCCACCTAGGTCAACGTGGAGCATTTAACTGAGAAGATGAAGACAACGGTGAAGAGGGGGCTGGTGCTGAGGTACGTCCCCAGGGTGGGACAGGATGGGAGGGGCAGCTGAGAGCTGCTGCGCTCCTGCCACCCCCCAGGAGCCCATCTCCCTCCCCTGGCGCAGGAACGAGCGGTGCAACGAGAACTACACCACCGACTTCATCTACAACCTCTACTCGGAGGAGGGGAAGGGCATCTTCGACTGCCGGAAAAATGTGCTGGGGCACATGCAGCAGGTCCGGACCCCCCAAGGGAAAAGGAACGTGGCCCCCAGGGAAGGGGCTGCAGGTTGGGAAACCCTCGCCCAGGGCTTCCCCCTGTTCACCCAGTGACTCTTTCGGTGCAGGGCGGCACCCCGACCCCCTTCGACAGGAACTTTGGCACCAAAATGGGTGCCAAGGCGGTGGCCTGGATCACCGGGAAGATCAAGGAGTGCTCCCGGCACGGTGGGTGCCACCCCGCTTTGGGGGAGCTTCTCTCCCTTACTTCCAAAGGCCCCTACTCTTCCCCGCAGCCGCAGGGGACTGCTGAAAGCAAAGCCCTGGCACACGCATGCTCCGATTTGATACCTCAGTGCAAAGGGCTCCCCTGCAG
This sequence comes from Falco punctatus, assembly GCF_963210335.1. Classification (NCBI taxonomy): domain Eukaryota; kingdom Metazoa; phylum Chordata; class Aves; order Falconiformes; family Falconidae; genus Falco; species Falco punctatus. The sequence goes on along the minus strand of NC_137598.1, from coordinate 5,298,191 downwards.
ATTTTGGGGGGGGGTCCTCTCCCCTCCTGGAGGGCCCAAAATGCTGAGCCCACTCCCCGCCACCCCTCGCAGGTCGGATCTTCGCCAACACGGCTGACTCCGCTTGTCTGCTGGGCATGCGCAAGCGCAGCCTCGTCTTCCAGCCCATCACCGAGCTCAAGGAGCAGACGGACTTCGAGTAGGTCCCTCCTCTGCTCCCCCTCCCACCCCTGAGACCGTGCCCCAGCCCCGGGGAGAACAAATACACGCCAGGAACACTTCCCCGGGCGACACAGCACTGTTTCCATCCTGGGTCATCACACCGCCCTCTCTCTCATCCAGGCACCGCATCCCCAAGGAGCAGTGGTGGCTGAAGCTTCGCCCCATCCTAAAAATCCTGGCCAAGTACAACATCGAGCTGGACACCTCAGAGAAAGCCCACCTGGAGCACATCACGCGCAAGAGGATCTCACTTGAATCCAACATCTAAGAGGCGATCACCAGCACAGCTTCCCCTGCCCCGGAGTGTGTCCCTGTGTCGCTCTGGGAACCTCCAAAACAAGTGTCCCCCGTTGTAGTTCGCACCCCCCAGGAAGCCAGGCAGCACCTCCGTGCCCCGAGGGCACCCGCTGCCTCGGCAAAAGAGCAGTTTTCCCGAAGCAGAGAGCTTCCTCGGGGTAAATTTTGGGTTGGTTTAGGTATTTTACAGGCTTTTTAAAACAAAAAAGCGGTTCCCCAAGTGTTGCGGGGGGATGTTGCAATGAGCTGAGAGCAAGCGGCCCGGGTATGGTCCCTAGGGCACCACTTCAGTCTCAAAAATTCAGAATTAAGACGCTTCAATAAACTCATCACTCATGGTGGCAAACACAAATTGTGCTCCCACCCTCTGGTGCTCACCCCCTGGGGAAGATGAATGCGGCTCTCACAGCCCCGCATGCACCCCTGGTCCCCAGCAGCTTCGCTTCCCAGCACAACAGCGAGGAATAAAATATGTATCGTCTGTTTTTTCTCCCCCATAAAGCGATTACCAACGTTTACCTGCCTGACTTCACCTTCAAGAGCACAGGGCAGCTCTCCCGGAGAATCCCTGGGTGAGAAACATGCACTCAGAGGATGACGCAGCTCAGTGCATCGTCCAGGTCCCCAAAAACCCCCAGCCAAGGGCGAGGCACGGGTGTGAAGGGGGGGCTGGGGGCAGTGGCGGGGACTGGGGGGGCCAGGTGGAGGCACAACCCACGCAGAACTCCTCAGTGCGAGGGTTTAACAAGGCCCTCGCCTTGGTGGTCAATCCATGGTGGTCAATCCATGGTGGTCATGGATGGCGCAACGCTACGGTTCTCAGAGTTGCAACGGGGACGGGAATGAAACCAGTCCAGCAGCACCCCAAACCCCACCTTGATGCACCCTCCCTGTTCAGAAAGGACCCCAAGAGCGGGGCCAACCCCCTGCGCTCCCTCGCTGACCCCTGCTGCGAGCATGTGACACACCTCCCAGTGCCCAGCGAGCTGCTTTATCTCCCTGAACACGTCGGTGCGTGCGGGGACGCCGCTTCTGCCGGGAGCAAGCCGTGCCGAACAGCGCGGGCGCTGCCCACAGGGGTCCTGCCCGGTGCCCCGCTGCCAGCGCAGCGTCCTGCCTCCTCCTAAAATCTCTGTACACACATATACGTAAAACCAACAACAAAACGGCGAGCGGACGGTGCAAAACCAAAACTAAGGAAGAGCTCAGGTGAATTGTCGCATGACAGACAGGAGAGAAACCCTCTGCTCGGGGGCATGGAGCATCCCACGCTCCGAGCGGAGCGGCTGGGAAGCATCTCCTCTGCTCACACTAATTAAGAGCCCCACAAAGCGTTGGCTTTCAAGGTGCTCCCACCCTCTCCCCCTCTACAGCGCCAATGCGCCTTAAAAATTCTAGTTAAGAGAAAAATACACCTCCAGGTGTTGCGGGGATGCCTCGGGTCTGCCAGAAACGTGGTAGGAACGCCAGCGCTGCCCTGCCTGCGGGGTGCTGCGCCGGGGTGGCCGTGGCTGTGTGTGCAGGCGCTGGTGCTGAGTGAAGGTGCCAGCCCGCACCACTACACAACGTTCAGGCTCGCTGCCTGTGCTTATGGTGGGCTTTTCCATCAGACCTCCAACTGACACGTCCCATGGGACTTTTCCAGGTCCCACAGCACCTTCTCTTGGTTCCCCGCCTCCAGTCCTTCAAAGAGGCGGCTTTCCCCATTCTCCCCACACTTAGAAAGCCTTCCTGTTCCCAGGGTCTGCCCCAGTGCCAAAAAAAAAAAGGGATAAAAGCCAGGTCAATCCAACAGCTGGGATATAATTTGCCATTAGAGGAAACTGTTCATCTCAAGGCCAAAATTGAGGGGAAAGCACATGGGAGGAGCCGCTGAGCCGGCGTCATGGGCAGAGACAACATGGAGCCACCTGTGAGCAGCACCAGTGGATCCCTGCTGCCCCACGCCAGCTCAGGCAGGAGAGCAGAGCAGGATGAAAACCACGCTGGTGACTGGGGAGGGGAATCCAGCACCCGCAAGTCCCAAATCAAGCGGTCAACCTCGTCTCCGGAGCTGCCACGAGGAAGCGGTGACAAAGGGAGCCACACACTGGCATGGAAGAGCCCCGGCGCTTAGCTAAGGAGCAGCACGTACTCCTTCAGGCAGGTGGGCAAGGGCAGCTGCTTCACCGCCTCCGGCAGGAACCGCACGCCCAGGCTGCGGCGCACGGCATAACGCGACAGCGTCTGTAGGGTACCAGGGGCCGAGCAGAGCAGGGTGAGCTTTTCACAGAGCTGCTGATCCCGGGTCACCTCCCAGGGCATGCTGCCGTTTTTTCTCAGCTCAAAATGTCCAATAGCTCGATGGAGAAGGTCGAAGCAGGAATCCTCGCGCTCCGTACCCAATCCCCGAACCAGCAACGCCACCAACCGCGAGATGGGAGTTTGGCCTTTCAAATTAACCACCCGGACCTCCGCCCCGAAGTCGAGCAGGATGCTGACGCTCTCCAGGTTACCCTTCATGGCTGCCCAGCTGAGCGGCGTGTCATTGTTGTAATCGCGGGCGTTCACCAAGGCACCGTTCTCCAGCAGCGACCGCACGCACTCAGCGTTGTTCTTGAAGGCGGCCCAGTGGAGCGGGGTGTCCTTGTTGCCGTCCAGCGCGTTGGGGTTGGCCCCGTACTCCAGGAGGATTTCCACGCAGGTTTCATCCTTCTCGGCTGCGTAGTGAAGGGCCGTTCGGTTGTAGCCATCCAGGGCGTTGACCTGCAGGAGAAGGGAGGAGAAAGGATTCAGGGGTCACCGAGATACCCCACTCCTGCCAGCATCGGGGGACGCTCCACTGGCGCTGCATGGAGTTGCCCCCATATCCCAACTGCAGCAGACAGAAAAACAAGGCAGGGAGTGGGGGGTACAATCTGCCAGCGGCCGGAGGGAAGTGCCAAAAATCAGGCAATAGAAAGGTTTCAATTCTTCCTTCAGGCTTCTGACACAAAACTACCCCCCTCCCTGTGGGAGCGGGCACCCCTGAGATCTCAGGCACCAACATTTCACTCCCCACTGCGACAATAAACCTTCAAACCTTCACCTGGACCCATTTCACCCACCAAGGGGGCAAAAAAACCTGCATTGCTTAGCACTGTTGGCAGCCACTGCTGCCTCCCAACTTCCCAGCCCCTAATCAAAGGGATCTTTGCATTTTTAACATGTTTTTGTTCTTCAAAAGCCTTTACCTCTGCTCCCTTCTGCAGCAGCAGCTCGACACAGTCGGCATCAGCCACCATACAGGCGCAGTGCAGCGGTTTCAGGGTGCCATGCATGCAGTTCACGTCCGCGCCCTGCGAGAGCACAGGAAACCGCAGCTGGCATTAGCAAACCCACCCATTCCTGGCCCTTTTCCACCCCCATGCCAGCAGCTGATGCGCCTTGATTTGCATCGTTAGAAAAGGTTTATTAATAGATATCCAGCGTAATACGCCCACGCAAGCCGCGGGGTTTGTTTTCAGGCTGGGCGCTGCGGGTGCACAGCTCTCCCTGCCAGGCAGAAGCACTTCACAGCCTGCGCTCCCGCTCCCAGCCTTGATTTTTCATTAATTCATTGTCACTAAACGATGCCTGAAGACACCCGGGTGCTGCAGGGTCTGGTATCGCCCACGCGGCTGATCGCTGCCCGTGTGCCAGTTCCCTACTCCGGTGGGATCACAAGGAATGGCTGGTGCGAGGCCAACAGCAGGCACAGCGCGGTGGGGTTCGACAGGCCAGCGGGGCGCTCTGCCCCCTGTAAATGAACCGGCAGCCATTCAGCAGCCACCGGCCAAGCTCCAGCAGGATTCGGCCAGGCGCCGGCAGGATCCGAGCCACTCTGGGAGCAGCCCCTGGTGGGACGCAGCCCCGGGCTGAACCCGGAGCCTGGTCGGCTTTGCAAGGGCGTCCCCGAGCAGCTTTAAGATGCTCTGCGGAGCCCTCGCCGCCTGAAATAGCTCATCAGCTGCCCGGATCAGCCAGGCTTAGCCGGGGCTCTCTGCTGCCCGTAGTGGTGAGACGGGCTGAGGCGAAGCCCCCAGACCCACGCCCCGCGGGGCGCAGGGCGGCTCCAGCCGCAGGAATTTTCCCCCGACGGGCGCTGCCCGCAGCCTGGCCCCATCTCCAGCCCCGAAAAGGGGGCAGACCCCCTCCCGGAGCACCCCCCGGGCTCACGGATGGGGTGTCCCGGCCTGGCCCCCTCCCCTCAGCCCCTCCGTGCCCTCCCCCAGCGCTTCGCCGCGGCCCGGGCGGGCAGGCCCCGGGGGCGACTCACCCTGCCGATGAGATCTTCCACGTTGTCCCGCGGGAAGGAGCGGATGGCGGCGATGGTGCGGATGAGCCGCTCCGACAGCGAGTACTTGCTCTGGATGCTCTGCATGATGTACCACATAGTGCGGGCCGGCCGGCCGCCGCCTCCGCATGCCCGGGCGGCCCCCGAGCACCCAGCGCCAGGCCCCGCCGGGCCCCCGCGCTGCGGCGGGCAGGGGCGGGGAGAGCTGCCGGGCCGCACCGAGCGCCGCGGGGAGGTCCTGGGGGGGTCCCGGGGATCCGCGCTGTCCCAGCGCGGCCGCTCCGAGGCCCGGAGGGAGGCGGAAGCCGCCGCCACCCGGAAGTGACGACTGCGCAGCGGCGCATGCGCCAGGGGAGGGCGTGGCCGCTTCCGTCCGCCTCTCCGCCAATCCGGATCCCGGCTCCGCCTCCTCCCGGCTCTTCCGACTACGCACTCGGAGGTCCCGCCCCTCCTTTGCACTCCTCCAATCGCCAGCAGCTCCGGCCCGCAAGCCCCGCCCTCCTCCCGGCTCTCCACCAATCCGCCCCCGGCCTGCGCGTCCTCTGCATTCCACCGCCCCGCCTGGGGGCGCTGGGGGCAGCCTGGCACCCCCCACCCCGGCCACGGCGTCGCCATGGCAACGCGGCCTGGAGCGCCCCGGACCGGGCCTGGTGCCACCCCCGGGGGGCAGCCGGTGCCGGGGGACGCTGAGGGAGGGGTGTCTGCGGGGGTGTCATGGGTGTCCCTGTGCTGGGTGACACTGGGGGGTGTCTGTGGGGGTGACATTGTGCTGAGTGACACAGGGGATGTCTGCGGGGGTGTCACTGGGGTGTCCCTGTGCTGGGTGACATTGGGGGATGTCTGCAGGGGTGTCCCTGTGCTGGGTGACACTGGTGTGTGTCCCTGAGGGTGACACTGGGGTGTCCCTGTGCTGAGTAACACCAAGGTGTCCCTGTGGGGGTGACATGGATGTGTCCCTGTGGGGTGACACTGGGGTGTCCTTGCGAGGGTGACATTGGAGTGTCTCTGTGCTGGGTGACACCGGGGTGTCCCTGTGCTGGGTGACACCGGGGTGTTCCTGTGGGGGTGACACTGGGGTGTCCCTGTGCTGAGTGACACCAGTGTATGCCCCTGAGGGTGACACTGGGGTGTCCCTGTGCTGAGTAACACCAGGGTGTCTCTGTGGGGGTGACACCGGTGTGTGTCCCTGTGGGGGTGACACTGGGGTGTCCCTGTGCTGGGTGACACTGGTGTATGCCCCTGTGGGGGTGACGCTGGGGTGTCCCTGTGCTGGGTGACACCGGTGTATGCCCCTGTGGGGGTGACGCTGGGGTGTCCTTGCGAGGGTGACATTGGAGTGTCTCTGTGCTGGGTGACACCGGGGTGTGTCTGTGGGGGTGACACCAGGGTGTCCCTGTGCTGGGTGCCAGCCCAGTGGGGGGTGGCCCAGAAGCCCAACGCGGTGACAGCCAGCCCCCTAGGCACATGGGGGGCAGGGGGGACACCCCAACCCCCCACACACACCGCGGAGGGGACACCCCAACCCCACCCCCCCAAGACACACCGCACCCCAACCCCCTCAGACGGGGGGGACACACCCCAACCCCCCAGACACACCAGGGAGGGGACACCCCAAGCCCCCCCCCCCCCCAGACGCACAGAGGGGGGTCGCACCCCAACCCCCTTAGAGCCGGGGGGGACACCAACCCACCCGACACACCAAGGGGGGGGCACCCCAAGCCCCCCCCCCCGCCCGCCCCCCTGGCCGTGCCCCCGGGGGGGGCCGCTCACCACGGCGGGGCTGGGGTGGGCCGGCGGGGGCCCGGGGGCCGAAGCCCCCCGACCATAGAGCTGCGCCGTACGGCGGCCGGCGAGGGCGGCCATGCGGGGGGGGGCCCTTCCGCTGCCGGCCTCCCCGCTCCCCGCTCGCTCCGGCCCACCCGCCGCTCCCCGCCGCCGCCCCCGGCCCCCCCGCCCCCCCCCCCCGGGCCTGGCCGCAGCGGTGAGTCGGGGCCGGGCCCCCCCAGAACCGAGGGTGAACGCCCCCCCCCCGCCCCGTTTTCCGCATCCCAGTGCCCCCCCGGGGTGGCGGCGCTGCTCGCGGATGAGTCGGGGGGAGTGTAGCCCCTCCCCAGCGCGGGGGGTCCCTCCATGGGAAGGGTGGGGGGCACGGGGAGGGGGTACTGTTGGGATGGGGAGGGGGGATGCACCAAGCCCCGACCAGTACCCCCCCAGCACCAGGAAACTGAGGCATGGAGGGGTTCGGGACCCCCCTTGGGGTGCAGCCGGGACCCCCCCTTGGAGTGCCCCCGCATCACCCCATCTCTTTGCCTGCTTCTTGTCCCCCCCCCCGCCCCCCCGCCCGGGCAGGGTCCCCCCCGTCTGAGCGTGCTGGGCCAGCGGCGATGGATGCGGAGGGGGAGCTGTCTGCCGGGGACCCCCGGGACCCCCAGGACGCCGAGCTGCCGGAGGGGACATCCGCAGGTGAGACCCCGCGGGGCGGCCACGGGGAGGGGCTCAGCCCAGCGCCCCCCCGCGGGGTGTCCCCATGGCATCGTGGGGAGCGGGGTGGTGAGTCCCTTCTGGGGGTCCCCCCTGGAGACCTGCCCCGACCCCTTGGTAGGGGGATCCCCCAGTCCCGGGGGGCTGCGACCCTGATCCCAGATGGGGTTGGCGCTCCCTTGGTGTGGGGATACCCTGATCCCGGGGTATGGGGGTGCCCCAGGGACACGGGGTGTCCTGTTCCCGTGGCAGCGGGGTGCCCTGATCTATGGGGTACCCCAATCCCACAACACGGGGTACACCAGTGCTGAGCTGCAGGGATGTGCCATTCCCCTGGCGTGGGGTACCCCGATCCTGGGGTATGGGGGTGTCCTAAGGGATCCAGGGATGCCCCGTTCCTATGGCATGGGGGTACCATGATCCCAGGGTGTGCCCTGATCCCACAAGGGGAGGATGCTCCGGTCCTGGGGTGCAGGCGCCCCAGTCCTGTGGCATGGGGGTACCCCGATCCCAGCATATGGGGATGCTTCAGTCCCTTGGGGTGGGGATACCCCGATCCCTGGGAATGGGGATGCCCTGATTTGGGAGTTAAGGGACGTCCCATTCCTGTGGCACAGGTAGGTTCCAATCCCGGCGTGTGGGGGTACCCCATTCCTGTGGCACTGAGGTACCTCAATCCCAGAGTGCGGGGATGTCCCCGCTGTGCAGCACGGGAATGTCCCGATCCTGGGGTGTGGGGATGTCCCTGCTGTGCGCCATGGGAATGCCGAAGTTTTGGGGTGCAGGGATGCCCCATTGCTGTGGCATGGGAACGCTCTGATCCAGGGGTGCCGGGATATCCTGCTCACATGGCATGGAGGTGCTCCGACCTTGGGGTGCAGGGGTGCCCTGCTCCCACACCATGGGGGTGTCCCGATCCTGGGGTGCGGGGATGTCCTGATCCCATCATGTGTGGATCTCCTGATCCCGGGGTGTGGGGATGTCCTGATCGCAGGGTGCAGGGGTGTCCTGATCTCGGGGTGCGGGGGTGTGGGGATGCCCCAGTCCTGGGGTGTGGAAATGCCCCGATCCTGGGGTGCGGGGTGCCATGATCCCGGGGTGCGGGGTGCCATGATCCCCGGGTGGAGGTTTCCTGGTACCCCACCTCCAGCCACAGTTTGGGCTCCGTGTCCCCCTTGGGGGTGCCACCCGCATGCGCACCCCTGCCCAGGGATACGCAGTCCCTGCCCCCCGCTGTCCCTGCCCCCCACTGTCCCTGACCCCCTCCGGGCTGCCGGAGCATCCCCCGCACCCCGGGCCCCAGCACCCGGTGGGGCTGGTGGGGACACGCAGGAGCTCGGCCAGGCCTAGAGCAGGACAGGGGTGGCACTGCTGTCCCCACGGGAGAGGGGATGGGAAGGTGGGAAAGGGATGGAGGGGGGCAGGGGGGCTGGGGAAAGGGCAAAAGGGACAGGAAAGGGGCAAAGAGGATGGAGAAGGTGGAAGAGGGCTGGGGAAGGGACGGGGGGATGAAGAAGGTGGGAAAGGGTTGGGGAAGGGGCACGAGGGCTGGGGAAGGGGCAGGGGGCTGGGGAAGGGATGGGGGGACGGAGAAGGTGGGAAAGAGTTGGGGAAGGGGCAGGGGGCTGGGGACGGTGCACATGGGCTGGGGCAGCACGGAGGGGACACCACCCTGGGCCCACCACCGTGCCCTTGGTGCCCCCCATCCCTGTGCCGTCCCACCGGTGCCCAGCTCTCCTCTCCCCGCAGCCCACCGCAGCCCACCGGCCTCCAGCAGCCAGCCGCCCGGCCGCCCGGCGAGGCCGCCACGGAAAGCACCGGCACGTCGGCCAGCCAAAGCCCCAGGACCCCCTGGGGGTCCGGGCCCCCTGAAGGAGCTGCTGGGGCTGCGGGGGGGGCGTCTGCGCCCCACCATCTGCAGCGAGTGCGGGAAGGGCTTCAGCCGCAGCTCGGACCTGGCGCGCCACCAGATCACCCACACCGGGGAGAAGCCCTACACCTGCGGCGCCTGCGGCAAAGGCTTCAGCCAGAACTCCAACCTGGTCACCCACCAGCGCATCCACACCGGCGAGAAGCCCTACGGCTGCAGCGCCTGCGGGAAGCGCTTCAGCGAGAGCTCGGCGCTCATCCAGCACCAGCGCACCCACACCGGCGAGAGGCCCTACCGCTGCGGCGAGTGCGGGAAGCGCTTCAGCGTCAGCTCCAACCTCATCCGCCACCGCCGCACCCACAGCGACGAGAAGCCCTACATCTGCGGGGAGTGCGGGGACGGCTTCCGCCACAAGGCCCAGCTCCGCCGGCACCAGAAGCTGCACGCCGCCTGACCGGGGCGGCGGTGCTGGGGCGGGGACGCCGGGATGGGGACACCAAGATGGGGACACCAGGATGGAGGTGCCGGGATGGAGACGCCGAGATGGAGACACCGGGATGGGGACATCACAACGGGGACACCAAGATGGAGACACCAGGATGGGGACACCACAACAGGGATGCCAGGATGGGGACACCAGGATGGCGATGCCGTGATGGGGACACCACGATGGAGACACCAGGATGGGGACACCACAATGGGGACGCTGGGATGGGGACACCGGGATGGGGACACCAGGATGGGGATGATGGGATGGTGGTGACAAGATGGGGACATTGGGATGGGGACACCAGGACAGCGATGCTGGGATGGGGACACCGGGGTGGGGACGCTGGGATGGGGACACCTGGACGGGGATGCTGGGATGGTGATGACAAGATGATGGGGACGTTGGGATGGGGACACCTGGACAACACAACAGGGACACGAGGATGGGGACACTGCAATGGCAACGCCGGGATGGCGATGCCAAGACAGTGATGCCAGAGTGGGGATGCCGGGATGGGGACACCAGGACAGCAACGCCAGGATGGGGATGCCATGATGGGAACACCACGATGGGGACACCAGGATGGTGATGCTGGGATGGGGACACCGGGTTGGGGACACCGGGATGGGGACAGTTTTGGGGCGCATCCCTGCCGAGGGGGACCGGTGTCACCCCGGTGAGGGCTGGGGGCTGCGGCGGCCGGGCGCGGTGCCAGGTGGTCCCGCAGCGGAGCTGCCGTTTGGCACCTGCACCCCAGGGACCCCCGGAGCCGGGGGGGGGGGGGGTCGGGGCGGGGCGCGGGGCTTTGCCGATGTGTCAATAAAGCCCCCCCCCCGAGCAGCGGCGCCTGCCGAGCATCATCCCGCCACGTGGTTCGGGGACACCCCGGGGTGGCGTCACCCCAGGGGACGAGGCGGTGGCACCATCCCAGTGCTCCCAGTGGCCGCCATGGGAAGGTTTTTCCAGTCCTCCCAGTTGGGGCTGGAGCGGAGCCGGGTGCCCCGCGGGGACGGCTCCCACGCGGCTGCCGCCACGCGCCCGCACGTGCCCGCGCCCCGCCGCGGGGTGGGGGGTGGGCACAACGGGGACCCCCCCTCCCCCGCACCCCCAGACCCTCCCGGGTGGGCTCAGCAATGGGGGGGGCGCTGCTGCCCGCCCCCCCCCCCGCGGGGCCGCGCGCCGGGCGCGATCCCGCTGCCGTTGCGTAATTTCCAACCTTTTTTTTTTTTTTTTTTTTCCCCGGAGGGGGGGGTTGGAGCCGGAGCCGTTACACAAAGCGGGGGGGGGTTGGGTGGCGATGGCGGGGGTGTCCAGCTGCCCGTGGGTGCCCCCCAAACCCAATCCGCGGCCCCCCCCCCAATCCTGCTGTTGGGGAATGTTTTCCAAGCGGAGCGCGGGAGGAAAAAAAAATAATTTAAAAAAATAATTAAAAAAAAGGAACAAAAAGGCCCGGCAGCGCGGGGGGGGGCTCCCCCCCTCCCCTCCTCCCCAGCCCCCCCCCCCCGGCGGCGCTGCGCGGTTTGGGGGGCGGGGGGCCCCCCGCGGGGTCCTCGCCCATTGCGGCGCGGGAGGCGGCGGGGCCGGGGCCGGGGATGACGCTGGGACCTTCCTGTTCCCGGCCTCCCGCGAGCGCCGCGCGTGGGGCAGCGCCCGCCCCTCCCCCTCCCCCCGGCCCCAGCCCCCCCCCCGGGCCCCCCCCCCGCGACGCCCCATCCTTCAGCCCCGGGGAGGTGAGTGGGGGGCGGCGGCGTGGCGGGGGGGGGGGGGGGGGGGGGGGCGCGCACGGGCGCGTCGGGGAGCCGCTGCCCTTGGGGTTGGCTGGAGGGGGGGAGGGGGGGGGAACCCGACCACCCCCCACCCCCCAAAATAACCCGCATGGGTGCCCCCCCCCCTTCCCTGGGGGGTGGGGGGAGGCGCTGGGGCGGGCTGGGGAGCGGCGGGGGGGGGCTGGAGGCTTCGGCTTGTTCCTTTGTGCCTCGCGGCCCTGGCGCCGCGGCCCCCACCCCAAAAATAAATGGGGGGGGGGGTGGGGAAAGGCGGGGGGCTGCGGGTTGCATCGGCCTCGCAGCGCCCGCCCCCCCCACCCCCCGCGCGATGCTGCGGGACCCCCTGCTCCCCCCCCCGAGGTGCAGGGCGGGGGCTCGGCTGGGTCCCCCCGCCCCGGTCGCCCCCCGCCCCGCGTGGGAACCGGCCCCGGTTTTTGCGCCCCCGCAATTTGGCGGGGGGAGGGGGGGGCAGTGCCGGTGAAAGGACCCGCGGGGGGTGTGGGGGGGCCGCCGCGTGCGCTCTGCCTCAGTTTCCCCCCCCCGCGGGGGCAGCTCCGGGCTGGGAATTCGCCTTTTCCAGCCCATTTACACACCGAAGGGCCCCCCCGCCCCCCCCTGGGCAGGGCAGAGCAGAGCAGATCTGGGGGTCTCGCCTCGGGGGGTGGGGTGGGGGGAGACTCGGCGCCCCCCGACACCCCTGGGCGGGCGTTTGGGCTCTTCGTGCCCTGAGCCCCTGGGGTGGGGGGTGGGGCGGGGGCTCCGGGGGGGCACTGGGCAGCTTGGGGGGGGTCCCAGGCAACCTGGGGGGGCACTGGGTGGCCCCGGGGGGGTGCACTGAGCATGTTTGGGGTGTCCCTGGTAACCTGGGGGGCACCGGGCACCTTAAGGGTGCATTGGGCAGCCGGGGGGGGGGGGGCGCTGGTCAGATTTGGGGGGGTCCCAGGCACCTCCGGGGTGCCCTGTGGCAGGAGGGGGCAGGGGGCCTTGGGGGGGCACCGATGTGGCACCCAGGGAGGGGGGCTGTGGGCACCTTCAGGGTACTCTGGGCATGCTGGGGGGGTGTAGGCATTTTTGGGGTGCACCAGCCTTCCTGGGGGGGGGGTTGGGCATCTTCGGATGCAGTGGGCTCCCCAGGGAGGGAGTGGGGGCAGCTTGGGGTGCACTGAGCATCCCTGGGGAGGTGCAGGCACCCGGGAGGGGGGTGCAGGTGCCTTCGGGGTGCAGTGGGCACTATGGGAGGGGGTACAGCCCCCCCAGGGGGGCTCTGGGCATTGTGGGGAGGGGTGCGGGTTCTTTCGGGGTGCACTGAGCATCCTTGGGGAGCTTGGGGCACCACTGGTTGGTGCCAGCACTTTGGGGGGGCACTGGGTACCGCGGGAGGGGGTTCCAGGCGTCACAGGAGCACTACGTGGGGGGGGGGTGTCAGGCCCTTTTGGGGGATCCCTGCACCCCAGGAGAGGGGGCCAGGCACATTTGGGGTGCAGCAGGGACCCGGGGGGGTCAGGCACTTTTGGGGTGCGGCAGGAACCCAGGGGTTCCAGGCTCTGGGGGGACTGGGGGGGGGCTGGGGTCAGTCCCAGTGCTGGGAGGGGGGGTCCTGGGGCTCAGGCCCCCCGGTGGGGGCAGGGCCCAAGTGGAGCCACCCCCCCTCGGGTGGCAGAAGTCGAGAGGCTGGGGGGGGGCTGGGGAGCGCGGGGAGGGGAACAGAGCCACCACCACTCCCAGTCCTGGGGATGCTCGGGGGTCTCCGCTCCCCCCACACCCCAGTGCCCCCCCCGGAGTGTTCAATTACCCCCCCAGGATGGATCCACACCCCCCCCCCCAAGTGCTGCAGGAACCTGAGCTGGGGTGTAAGGGGGGGGTGGGAGATGTGCAGGGGCTGGGGGGGTTGTAGCCCACCCAGTCGGGGTTGGATGTAGATCCATGGGGTGGGGGTGAACCCCCCCCCCCCCCCAGCTGTGGGCCCATAACTGCTTGTGTCCTGTCCCCCCCCCCTCAGATCTCGGGGGCCGAGTGCGGCGCAGCAGTGAGACCCCCTGACACCCCCGGGAGCCCAGGTAATGGGGGACTGGGGACCTGGAGGGATTGGTGGGGGGCACAGAGGGATTGGGGGGGGCCTGAAGGGATTTGGGGGGGCACAAAGGGATTTGGGGTCTCACAGAGGGATTGGGGGGGGCTTGAAGGGGTTTGGTGTCACACAGATTTAGGGTCCCACAGAGGGATTTAGGGGGGCACAAAGGGGTTTGGGGTCCCACAGAGGGATCTGGGGGGGCCACAAGGGGATTTGGTGTTGCACAGAGGGATTGGGGGGGCCATGGAGGGGTTTGGGGTCCCATAGGGGGATTTGGTGGGGGGGCACAGATGGATTTCAGCTCACACAGGTTAATGTGGGGGGCACAAAGGGATTTGGGGGTTGCACAGAGGGATTGTGGGGGCACGAAGGGATTTGGGGTCCCACAGAGGGATGGGGGGGGCATGAAGGAGCTTGGGGGTCACAGAGGGCCCTGTTCCCCCCCCCCAGCAGCTCCCACAGACCCCCCAGCTCCCTGCCCAGCTCCCCAGCACCCAGGAACAGGGAATGGGGTGCACGGTGAGGGGGCGCAGAACATGGGGTGGGTTTCAGGAGGCCGGGGGGGTGCCTGGGGGGGACCCCAGGGCCGGGGTGTGGGGGTCCCAGGGGGGGCAGGGGGGAGCTCAGGGCTGCTCGCTGCCCAGCAGGACACCAGGGTCCGCCGGCCGCCCCCATGGAGCAGGAGGAGCCCTGCGTGGTGGAGCTGCACGACTCGGACGAGGGGGACATGGTCCGGAGGGTCTACATCGGTGAGGAAGGGGCTCGGGGGGGGCGGGGGGGGGGGGGGCCACCTCCTCGGGGGGGGGTGCCTGTCCCCGGGGGGGGTCCAGCCCCCTCCCCAGCCCCTCTTCTCCCCACAGCTGACGACGGCATCGTGAGCGACTGCGAGGACGAGGTCCTGCCCCACGAGATCATCCAGACCGTCATCCCCCACAGCCCCCTGCCCCCCAAAGCCAAGAAACGGGGGGGGCAGCCCAGCTCCGGCGCCGCCACATCAGCGGGGGGCTACGGCGAGGAAGAGGAGGGGGAGGGCGTGGGGGGAAGGCACCGGGGCGGCCGCCAGCGCCCCTTTATCTGCAACGAGTGCGGGAAGAGCTTCAGCCACTGGTCCAAGCTGCTGCGGCACCAGCGGACTCACACCGGGGAGCGGCCCAGCACCTGCGGCGAGTGCGGCAAGAGCTTCAGCCAGAACTCGCACCTCGTGCAGCACCGGCGCACGCACACCGGCGAGAAGCCCTACCGCTGCGGCGACTGCGGCAAGAGCTTCAGCTGGAGCTCCAACCTCATCCAGCACCAGCGCATCCACACCGGCGAGAAGCCCTACAGCTGCGGGCAGTGCGGCAAGAGCTTCACCCAGAGCAAGAACCTCATCAAGCACCAGCGCACGCACTCGGGCGCCCGGCCCCACCGCTGCGGGCAGTGCGGCCGCGGCTTCGCCCAGAGCACCAACCTGCTGAAGCACCAGCGGGTCCACGCCGCCCGCGCCCAGCCCGCGCCCTGCCCCGAGTGCGGCCAGAGCTGCCGCGACGGCACCGAGCTGGAGCGGCACCGGGCGCAGGCGCACGGCCACGAGCCCTACATCTGCGTGGAGTGCGGGGAGAGCTTCGCCCGCAGCGCCACGCTCAACCGCCACAAGCGCGTCCACAAGCCCCTCTTCGTCCACTGAGAGCGGCGGGGCAGGGGCGCGAGGTGACACCGAGCCAGGGGACGCGTGGGCCGTGCTGTGGGCACGAGGTGACACCGCACCAGGGGACACACGGACCGGGCTGCGGCAGGGGGGACGAGGTGACACCGCACAAGGGGACACATGGACCGTGCCATGGGCATGGGGAACAAAGTGACACTACACCGGGGGACACACGGACCACGCTGCAGTAGCAGGATGAGGTGGCACCACGCTGAGGGACATACAGACCTCGCTGCAGCAAGGGGACAAGGTGACACTACACCAGGGGACACCTGGACCGTGCTGCAGCAGTGGGACGAGGTGACACTACACCAGGGGACACCTGGACCGCGCTGCAGCAGTGGGACGAGGTGACACTACACCGGGGGATACCAGACCATGCTGCAGCAGTGGGATGAGGTGGCACCCTGCCAGGAGACATAAACCGTGCTGTGGGCTGAGGGACAAGGTGACACCACACCAGGGGACACACGGACCATGCCCCAGGCATGGGGAACAAGGTGACACTACACCGGGGGACACCTGGACCACGCTGCAGCAGTGGGACGAGGTGACACTACACCGGGGGATACACAGACTGCACCGTGGGCAGGGGGACAAGGTGACACTACACCGGGGGACACACCGACCCCACTGTGGCCACAAGGACAAGGTGACACCGCACCAGGGGACACACGGACTGTACTGCAGCAGGGGGACACTGTTGTGCTTCGTGTAGCCCCCAGCAGCCAGGAGCTGGACCTTGCCGCCCCCCCAGCGGTCACACCCTATAGATGTATATAGTGGGGGGGGGGCGGGGGGGCACATGTAGGGTAGCAGCCACAGGGCACGGCGAGGCAGCCCCCCGCCTGGGGGGGGTGGGGGGTGGGTGGGAGCGTGGCTGGACGGGGTATAAATAAAGTTCTTGCCTGGGGGAGCAGGGTTTATTTTGTGGGGGGGGGAAGGGGGGGGGGGGGGGAGGGGGAGGGGGGGGCATCAGCCCCCCTGCGGGGGGGTTAAGCCCTTGCAAAGCCGGGGCACAGGGGCTGGAGATGGACAAGGTCACCCCAAATCCTGCTGACATGGGACCCCCTCCCCCACGAACACCCCACATCAAGAAATCTCTCATTTATTCCGCACAGTGGCAGCGAGCTACTGCCTACAAAAATGGGGGGGGGGGAAATGGGGCAGCCACGGGGGATGGGGGGGGCCACCGCTGCGCCCCACGGCGAGGAGGAGACCCCCGAGGCCGAAGGCTACGCCTTGGTGGTTGCACCCTGCGCCGCTCCCAGGGCCGTCAGCTGCTGGATCTTCTGGCTCATCATTTCCACCACGGCTGCAGGGAAGAAAAGGGGGCCAGGGGAGGTTGGGGGAGGGGGGGGGGGGCTGCAGGGGGCCAGGGGGCCCCCCCCCGGGAGCGGGGAGGGGGGTGGGCACTCACCCTGCTTCATGGCGTGCTTCTCCTGCAGCGCCGGCTGGATCTTCTCCATCTGCTTGGTCAGGAAGTCGATTTTCCGCTTGAAAAAGTCTCGGGCGTCATCTGCAGTCTGAGAGAAGGGGCGGGGGGGTAAGGGGGGGCCTCCGTGGCACAAACAGGGGGAGCAGCCCCCCCCGGGAGTGCACTGAGCCCCCCCATGCCCACCCCTCACCTTCTCCACGTAGTAGCCAGTGCCGACATCGATCAGGACACGCTCGACGTCCGAGAGCTTCCCGGGGACATACATCTGGGGGGGTGTCAGGGAAAGTGGGGCACAGTGGGAAAGCTGGGGGGGGGGCGGGGGGGGGCTGGGGGCACCAGGCACCGGCAGCAGCGCCCACGCCCCGGGGGGTGCAAACTGGGGGGCTGCGGGGAACAGCAAAGGATACAGAGCTGGTGAGGGGCACCAGCAGGTCCTTCCCTGTGACAAAGCAAACGGGGGGGGGGTGGGGGGTGAGGGGAGCCCCTGGGGTCACAGCTCAACATCTGGGGGGGGGTGGGGGGACGGACACGATGACACACAACATCTGGGCTCCCCAGCTGCCCCCTGTGCCCCCTCCCCACGCATGAGGTGCCAGAGCTGGGGGCGGTTTGCTCAGAGCAGAGCTGGGTACGCCGCGGTGCCGGGGAGCTGCCAGGGCTGGCAAGGCCAGGGAGGGGGGAGCTGGCACTGGGGGCTCGGCCCAGCCCCCCCAGGCCCAGTTTGGGGGGGGGGAGGTACCCCCACTTGCCTTCGTTGCTCTTGTTGAGCACGTTGAGGCAATCCTTGGCTTCCACATACTTGGTCTGCACCACCTTGAGCTGCGCGATGGAGGACGAGAGGAATTCCACCTCCTGGCGGGGGGCGCGGGGTCAGCGGCGGGGCCGGGGGGGCCCAGCCCCAGGAGAGGGCCCGGGGGGGGGGGGCAGAGCCCCACATGCAGCAGCCAGAGCATGGGGTGTCCCCGTGCCATGGGGGGCACCTCCCCTGCTCCAGCCTGGCCACATACCCACCCCCCCCATTTCCTACCCAGTACGGCCCAGTCCACCTGCCCCCATCCCACCTGGTCCCGCAGGACCCAGCCCCCACAGCCCAGCCTGGTCCACTACACCCCCCACCCGCCCCCCCCCCAGCCCAGTCTGGTCCATTATCCCCCACCCCCAGCCCAGTCTACCTCCTCATTTCCCTTCAGTCCTCCCAGTCTGGCCCAGTACATACACACCCACAACCCCATCCAGTCAGGCCCCTCCACCACCCCCCCCCCAGCCCCCCCAGCCTGGCCCCACACACCCCCCCAGTCTCCCCCGTCCAGCCCCACACACCCCCCCCAGCCCAGTCTGGCCCAGCCCATCCCAGTCTGCAACCCCACATTCCCTCCCAGTCGGGTCCAGTCCCCCCAGTCCAGCCCCACACATCCCCCACCGCAGCCTGCACGCCCCACGATCGCTCTCGGCCCTCCCAGTCTGGCCCAGCACCCCCCAGTACCTGGTCGAGCTGCCCCTTGAGTAGCTCCAGCTGCGGCAGCGTCAGTTCCCCCACGTTCACCGCCTGCGCCATCTTGGGCCGCCGCGCCGCCCCGCCCCCCGGTGCCGCCCCGCCCCCGCCCCGCCCCTCGCTGCCGCCCCCCCGGCCTAGCGCGCCCCTAGCGGTGGTGCGGGGAAACGGGGTGGAGGGCGCCCCTAGCGGTGGTGCGGGGAAACGGGGTGGAGGGCACCCCTCTGGCAGGGCCCCAGTCACCCCATAGGAAGGGAGGGGGCCAAAACCCATGGGGGGGGGTTTGGGGGCGGCAAAACCCATAGGGGGGGCTTGGGGGCGCCTCCAGCAGCGGAGGAGGAAGGCGGGAGGCCCAGGGCCCTTCGCCAGGGGGGGTGGTGGGGGGGGATGCCCACCCAGACCAGACATGGGGGGACAGAGGAGAGGACAGGGCAGCCAGATCTAGAAGCAGCAACTTTATTGTCACAGAAGGTACAGAAGATACATAAACCCCAATTTTGTTAAAATAACCTAAAAACAGCTGAAAACAGACACACCACACCACCACCCCATTCCTACGGGGCCCCCCTCTCACTGCAGGCAGACGGGCAGCCCGTAGGCGACGGGGGCCGCCCCCACCAGGTACTTGAGGCGGGGGGCTTGGCGCGCCTGGGTGGCATAGGGCAGGAGGGGGGTGCCCGGGCCCCCCCCCAGCCAGCCCCGCAGCAGCGCCTGCGCGTAGCGGTCAATGTCCTGATCTGTCACATCCCACAGGTTCCCCAGGACGAGGGGGCTGGAAGGGAGAAGGGGGCTCACACCCGCTCACACCCCACAGGAGCCCAGCCCTGCGCATGCACAGCCCCCCCCCCCGAGCCCCCCCCCATTGCTCACCAGCCGGCCATGATGTACTTGAGGATGATGCCGGAGCCCTCCAGGCCCCCCCGGACCACCAGCGCGGCGCTGCTGCAGCCGAAGAGCAGGGCAACAGCACGGCAATCCAGCCGGGCGATGGCCTGGCCGTCCAGGAACCGGGCACCAGCTCCGTGCCCCGCGTAGCTATGGGGAGAAGCCCCCCACGGTGAGCTCTGGTGCCCCCCAAGGGTGCCCCCCCTCCCCCCCGGGGTGCCCCGGTGATGCTCACATGTAGAGGTCGTGCTCAACGAGGGCTGCCTGCATCTGCTCCGCACTCGGGACGGCTCCCGTCACCCCCTTCCATCCGGGCTCGCTGCAGGAGAGCTGGTGAGAAGGGGTGAGGGGCACGACCACCCCCCCCGTGCCCCCCCCAGACCCCCACCCACCTCTCAAACCAGCCCCGAAATCGCTCCTCTGTGCCCAGGAGGTTGCGGTGCGGGTTGAGGACGTAGAAGGTGCTGCTGGGGTTCACACCGCGGCTCAGCACGGATCCTGCCTGCTGCTGGGGGGGGGGGCAGAGACCAGTGGCTTGGGAGGGGGTCCCCCAAACCCTGGGGTGGGGGGAGGCTGGGGTAGGCTGGGGTTCCCCCCAGCTTCTCACCTTCTGTGCCAGGGTGTAGCTGAGCAGGAAGCGCAGGGAAGGCAGCCTGGTGACGGGCAGGGCCTGCAGGCACGCCATGCTCTCCCAGGGCAGCTTCTGCAGGTGCTGCGAGGAAGAGGAAGGTGAGAGCGGGCAGCGGCGGCAGCGGCAGCAGGAGGGGAGGCAGGAGCAAGGCTCTCACCTTATCCAGAACCAGGACGAGGGAGCCGCCGGGCTGCCTGGCACCAGCTCTCCGCTTCTCCACCGCCTCCTGCAAGAGGAGCTGAGCCTGGTGGGGCTGCGCCGGGCAGAGGCCGAAGGCCAGGGCTTGCAGGTCACAGGGGGCAAGGAGGGCAGCGGCGTTGAGCACCACCTGTGGGGAGGAAGGAGGGGTCAGCGGTGGCAAAGCCGGGGGGCTCAGCTCCCCCAAAGCCAGCCTGGGCACCTGGAGCAGGGTGGGATCCGGGTCCCTCCAGCCGCAGCGGCGCAGCTGGGGGTGCAAGCGGGCGGCTTCCTCGGCCAGCGCGGGCTGGGGGCCAGCAGGGATCAGGGCCCCCCTCCAGCACCCCAGCACCTGCGTCTCCAGGGTCTCGATGAGGCTCTGCAAGAGGTCAGAGAGTCACTGGGGGGGTCCACACCCCCTCCTCCAGCCGTGCCCCATGTCAGGGCACCGGGTGGTCATCCCCCCCCCCCCCCCCCACCTTCATCCTGCGGTCCAGCTCGGAGCGGCGCAGCCACCAGTCCCGCTTGTCTGTGCAGCAGTTGGTTTCCTTCTGCTCCCTCTGGATAGTGTCGAAGTCGCTCAGCACCGAGCGCAGCGGGGCCTGGAGGAAGGGAGGGGAGCTGTGACCCCAGCCCCAAGTGCACCTGGGCTGCCCCCCCCCCTCGCCCCCTGTCCTCACCTTGGAGAGCGCGGTGGGGATGCGGATGTTCACGGGCGCCGTGTCCTTCTCCAGCCGCGTCAGCAGCAGCGTGTCCCCTCCGGAGCCAGGCTGGACGCTGGCGAGGGTCAGCAGGCACACCGTCACCCCTGGAAGTCACACCCTGACCTTAGGGTGCGCCCCAGGGGCAGCACCCACCACTCAGCACCCTCCTGGGTGCCGAGCTGCCCCGGCCCTGCGCTGGCCTCAGCCCTCACCGCTGGGGATCTGCTGCAGCTGTGCCCCGAACCTCTCCCGCTCCCCGGACCCCAGCCCCGAGGGGCTGAACATGAAGAGCTGCTCGAGCTCGGCGAGGCAGCGGCTGGGGGGGGGCCGTGCTCCCCTCCTGCAGGGAGAGTCCACGGAGCTGCTCAGCCACGTCCCCCGCTGCTTTCTTCTCCTTCCTGTGGAGGGAAAGGCAGTTGGGGGGGGATAGCCACCCAAAGTCCCCTCCGTGGGGGCGCTGGGTGAGCCCCGTCCCCCCAAAGTCCACTCTGTGGGGGTACTGATGCCACTAGGTGAGCCCTGTCCCCCCAGAGTCCCCTCCACAGGGGTACTGGTGGTGCTGGGTGATCCCTGTCCCCCCAAAGTCCCCTCTGCAGGGGCGCTGGGTGTGCCCCATCCCCCAGCAATGCCCGAGGGACAACCCAGGGACTCACTGCATCCTCCTGTGGATGACGCTGAGCAGCTGGTGGCGGGTGGTGATGGAGACCGACTCGGAGAGCAGGTACGCCGTGGCGAGGGGGTCCCGGCTGCCGGTGGCCAGAGCCAGGAGCTGGCAGATCCGGCTGTAGAGTGTCCCGGGGGGGCAGTGGCCGATGCAGTCGAAAGCCTCTTTCAGGAGCTGGAGGGCCGTGTCCAGCGAGGAGGCATCTGGAAGGGACACGGAGCCGCAGAGCCCCGGGGCAGGATCAGGACTGGAGCAGAGGGGACAGATGTGGTGTCCCCAGCACAGCCACCAGCTCCCAGTCCAAGACCAGTATCCCATGTGCCGGAGGCTCACGGAGCAACCCCATGTTGCCCCTGCCCAGCAGCCTGACACCCACCCAGCCGCTCGCCCACTCACCCTCCATGGGAAACTGAGGAAATGGGACAAGAAACCAAAAACCCACCCACCCTGCGGGTCAAGACAGAGACAGGGAGGTCGCTCACAGCCCGGCCAGAACAAACCCAGTTTGGGGAAAAGTAACTCGCTACCGATTGAAATCGATATGGGCTGTGTCCACCCAGCACGAGCCACGTCCCCTGCACCCCCCACCGTGCCGGGTGCTCACCGCCTGCCACGGATGGGGTGGAGGAGAGGGTCGCCTCCCGGGGTGGTGGGTCCCCGCTGCCCAGCCACCGTGCCGCCAGGACATCCTCGCCGGCCTCCTGCTGCAGGACCTCGTGCTCCGTGCCCTCCACGCAGGGAGGCAGCTGTCTCCTGCCTGCGGGGAAGAGACGGAGGCGCCTGGTCCACAGGATGGGTGGCAGTGGTGGGGACAGCCCGGTGCTTCGGGCTGCGTGAAGCCAAGACCCCCCGCCACGATCCCCAGGGCAGCCCAGCCCACCTGGGGCTTCCTCCTCTTCCTTGGAGGCCCGAAAGACCTCAAAGCTGATGTCAAGCTCTTCCTCCTCCTTCTCCTCGATGGCCCTCAGAAGGTCCCGCTCCTCCTCCGCTGTCTTGCTGGGAGCCCTGCGGGTCACCCGCTCCCCCTTCGCCGCCGTCCCGGCTCGGCCGGTGCGTGGCCGCCCTCTCCGGGGCTGCGCCACGCTGCCCTTGCCGCTGGACCCTGTCGATCTGGGGGGCCGAGGTTTGCGGGCAGCTACAGGGGTCAGCCCCGCTTCGGGACCCTCCACATCGCTGTCATCACTGAACACCACCTAAAGTGGGGGGGCAGAGGGGTGTCAGGCCGTGGGGGGGGGGGGGGGGGCGGTCACACCAAGCTGCCCGCACCTCCCTCCCCGCTCACCTTCAGGTGGGACTTGACCCTCCCCGCGGCTCTGGGTGCCCGAAGGAGCCGGGACCGGCCCGCGGGTGGGGAGGAGTCGCTGAAGATGGTGAAGGGAGTCTGGGGACCGGGGGCCGCGTGCGCCTTCGCGGGGGGATGGGCTCTCTGGTGTGGGGTGCAGGGCACCAGCGCCGGCCGGATGACGATGCGGGGCACCTCGCTGTCAGGGTCACCCAGAGCGAAGACGTCGCTGCTGTTGGGCGCAGCCAAGGGCTTCACGCGCCGGCTCCTCGCTCCGGGCTTGGGCACGACGGGGTCCGACGCCACCTTGGGATTGCGCCTTCGGGGCTGAGCCGAGTCCTTCCTGGGGGCGTGGGGCATGGCCGCCGCGCTGGGCTCCGCCGGGGTCGGCACGGGAAGCGAAGAGCCAGCAGACACACCATCCCCGGGGCCACCATGCTTGGAGGCCAGGTGGCAAACCGTGGCCGCGGCTTTGCTGAGCAGCAGGCTGGCCTTGGAAACCTCCAGGCTGGGCAGGTGGGGTCTGCAGGACGCCAAGAAGGTCAGCCCTGCCTCCAGCTCCTCCTGCAGCTCCTCCGCCGGCTCAGGGCTGGCCATGCTCTGAAGGGCCAAGGTGGCATAGCCAGTGGCCACCAGACTGTCCAGCAGCTCCAGCGCAGGCAAGTCCTGGCCGAGAGAGCTGCCCCCCAGCTTGTCTCGCAGCTGGGCGGCGAAGCGGGTGGCCACGGCAGCGCAGCGCGGCAGCACGGCACGGATCAGACCCAGTCCCTCGGCCACGCTGCCGGCCGCCAGCTGGCGTTGGGCGCAGGCGAGGAGCCAGCGCAGGCAGAGCGCCGAGAGCAGCAGGTCGGAGCAGAGGCAGCAGGGGCAGGCTGCCGGGTGGGCGAGGAAGGCCAGTCTCTTCCTTCTCTCGGGTTTCAGCTCTGGCGAGGCGGTGAGAGCGTCCACCTTCTTTGGCCTGCTCACCGTTGCCACAAACGCCAGCACGGGGCCCTCCAGGAACCCCTCCTCCTCCCCGGTGGGCTCACAGACAGGGTCCTGGCGCTTCTTGCCCTCGAGTTTGCCCTTCCTGGGCAGGATCGTCATCTGGCCTTTCTCTGTCTCGCTGGCTTTAAACTCTGCGGGCCAAGGACAGGGTTATCCTGGCGTCCCCCCTGCACAGCCCTCCCTGCGCAGCCCGCACCGTGGCCAGCCCGAGGAGGGGTGCGGGAAGCCAGGCCCAATGCTCCTGCTCTCCCCAGCTAACCCTTTATCGTTGGAGGTGTCACTCGATGAGCCAAAACATGGCTTGGAGCCACCCCGCGCCTCTGTACCCTCCTGGGTGACGGGGACCGGCTGCTCTGGCACCATCTGCACAAGGCAGATCTACCCCAGGCCAAAAGCGGGCGCAGAAAGGGGTCACCCCTGGCACCACCCATGCTTGGGACTCAGCTCAGCCCCCCCTTCCCCTCCTCTGAGCCCAGGACGGGGACTCACCGGTGTCAGACTCCAGAAGGAAGAGAGCCTGCTGGAGGTCAAAGTGGCTCAGCTCCAGCTCACCCTGCTGCAGCTCCAGCTGGGCCTTCAGCACCAGGAAAGATGTACACCTGGGGGGGGAGGGGGGGGGAAACGGGACACCATCAGCCCTCAAAGCTGCACCTCAACAGCCATCGCTTCACCCCCAGTGCCATGTGGGAGGAGGGAGGCAGCAAGGAGCAAGATCCCCGTCCGACCCGGTAAGCTGGACTGATGGGGTAACACACCCCGGAGCCGCTGCTTGCTCCAGACCAAGCGGAGAAAATACTAAACGCTCCCACCGGGAAGGGACAGGGCCACCAGCATCCCCTGGGGCCACAGGACAGCTCAGCCCTAAGGGCCCCACCATGCTCCCACGGGGAAGGGACACCAGCGTCCCCTGGGGCCACAGGGCAGCTCGGCCCTAACTAAGGACCCCCAGGCTCAGGGCCCAGCCCTGCCCCCCCCCCCCCCCGGGCAGCTCACCAGCGGGTGACCTGCAGCCGCACGGCCAGCCTGACGGCATCCAGGCAGAAGGCTTTGGCTCTGCACACCACCTCCAGCCCGCCGAGGAGAGCCACCAGGCGCTCGGAGCAGATCAGCATGTCAGCCAGCACCTGCCACTTCAGCAGCAGGTTGTCCCCTGCGAGGGAGGACAGGAGGGTGATCAGAGCAGGGGAGGCAGGCGAGCAGCCTGGAGGAACGGTTGGGTTCCGGTCCACGCGAGCAGCCAGCTCACCGTAATCTACAAACCGGACACTGGACGCCGACATCTGACAGCCCAGCACGTCGCTGCCCAGCAGCAGGAGGATGATGCTGCGGAAAAGTTTCTGGGCTTCGGCAAGAGCCGTCTCGGGCGTCTTCCACCCTGCGCGAGAGCTGTCGTGGGTATCGGCACCAAGCCGGCCCCTCCCCAGCCCTGGGACAGAGTGACTCCCCCGGATTCCCTCTTCTCACCCCAAATGGGGTGGTCTGGAGAAACCCAGAGCTGAAACATTTGCACAGAGCTTCAGCCATGACCCGTGCCGGCCTGGTGCTCACCCGGAGGGTTGTAAACACCCTCCAGCAACTCACCTTGCACAAAGATCCGCTGCCGGAGCTCCAGTGAGAGGCGGGCAGCAGGGAGGCTCAGGTAGAGGGCCACCAGCTGAAGGACCTGGGCTCGCAGCAGGTACCAGACCTTCGTGATTTTTTTCAGAACCAGGTTCTGGAGCACCTCCAGCAACAGGGTGAGACCCTCCTCAATCTGCAGAGGGAGAAAAAGAGTCATGGTTCATCGTCCAAGGTGTCTCCATGCCCCAGGTCCCCAAGGAGGACCATGCCCCTGCCCAAGGAGAGGTGGAGACAGCCAGGCAAAGCTGCTGCAGTCTCCTCTGGCCCCCTGACCACTTCTGAGGCAGCAGAGGGTTTTTAGGAGCCATACCCACCCGGTGGCTGACGCAGCACAGCTGGCTGCGCAGCAAGAGGCAGGATTGCTGCAGCAGCAGGTAGGAATTGTCGCTGCTGTTGGCCTTCTGCAGGCAGGATTCCATCTCCTCCAGGAAAAGCTGGAAACCAACACGCCGGCATGAGGGCTGCGACCCCGGGGACTGGCCAAGCTTGGCCCACGGCCCCCTCCCTCCCTGCCAGACTCACCTGGGCATAGCTGGGGCACTCCAGCTGGAAGAGCAGCTTGGTGACCTGGCACAGGGCACTGGCCATGCCCAAGCTGTCCCCAAGCGCGCTGCACAGGGCTCTGACCAGGAGGTAGCTCTCCATGGCTTGCAGGGGCTGGGGGCAGAAAAAACCCCATGGTCACGCTCAGACCACCTCGGGGGTGACTGTGTGCCCAGGGAGGCTGCCATCCCACTGGCCACCTCCCCAGCAGTGTTACCTTGGCCATCAGTTTGTAGAGAACTGCCAGGAGGCGCAGGGAAGCCACAGTCTGCTCAGGGCTGCGCACGGCTGGCACACCCGGTGTCATCAGCAGCTGCTTCCACAACAAGAAGGCATCATCCAGGCTTTTGGACAGGGCTGAGGGCACACCACATGTCTGAGACACTCTGACCCCAAACCAGGCTCCCCAGGAAAGCCTCTTCACCGAGAGCCCGAGCCCGCCAGCGTCCTCACCGGTCTCTGTCGCCAGGGTGAAGGAGATGCCGTCATACAGGAACCTGTCCTCCAGCAGCCTGCCTTCGTAGTTGAGGTCATTGGGCTCAAAGTCATCCAGGTTCTTCAGTGCCTGAGCTTTACCTCTCTGGTCCCTTTCTATGTTCTGCAAGGGGAGACGGCAGCAGTGACAGGCGTTAGAAGACACCACAGGGTTTCCAGCAGGATCTGCACAGCTTTTCGTGGCCCCAGTGCAGAGGCAAGCGCTGCCAGCAAGGCTGGGGAGGGCACCTGACACACGCACAGAACCCCATGGCACTTCCAGACCCGTTTCAATGTCCCACAGCCCCGCTCTGCCGCCCCCACCCACCTTCTCCAGCTGGGACTCCAGGGTGCAGATGTAGAGCCAGAGAAGAGCCTGCGCCTGGTCATCAAGGAGCCGGTCCCGGTTCTGGGCGGTCCTGGGTACCAACTCCAGCAGCCGCAAGGCTTCGTGGACCGCATCCAGGGAGGAGCTGCCGGAGAGAGGGATCAGAAACAGCCTCCTGCCCTGAAACCCCTGGAACATTTTAAGGGGAGGGACAGGTAAGACACCCCCCCTAGGACCCCAAACAGCAAACAGCCAGTACAACACTCTGGATCCTTAAAACTCCCCCTGAGGGCCCTCAAGTGTTCCTTAGGGACTTTCAGGGACACAGGGAGGTGATCCCACCACGTTGGTGTCACCCACCAGTTAGTCTGCTGGGCGTAGCTGTGGTAGCACAGGACCTGGGCCAGCTCTGTCAAGGCGACGGCTCGCTCATGCAGGCGGTCACTCTGCTCCGAGCAGACCTCTAGCAGGTCGCAGAGGATGTTGTAGCGTTCCTGCCCCGTGTCGGCTCGGACAGCCTTGTAGGCCTTCAGCTCCGCAAAGAGGACCGTCACCAAGGTCTCTGTGCCCAGGCTGTGCCCCTCCAAGCCTTCCTTCAGGGTCCTGGGGAAAACAGGAGCTGTAGGGGGGGCTCATCTCACCGGGAGAAGCCATCGTCACCTTGAGAGCTGCACGTCCCAAGCTTTAAGACACCCACCCCTCGTGCCCTGGGGCAGCCTTAGGGTCTTACCGCAACCGTAACTCCTCAGCCCCCTGCTTCACAGCGTCCGTTTTGACTCTGACCCAGAGGGAGACAGGTTCTGCCAGCAGCTCCTCGATGCGGTCCCGCAGCACGGCCAGCCACTGCACCATGCACGCCAGGGCTGCCTCCAGCCGCCCCAGCTCCCGGTAGCATTCCACCTGCAGCCTGAAGCATTTGTGCAGCTGTGGAGAGAGCAGAGATCCGGCTTCTGCACCCTGTGGGAGCAAACTCCCTGCTTCCCATGTCCCGTACCACAGCGCCCTTCCCTGCCCAGGTGAAGGTGAGACCTCTGAGCAGGGAACTGGGGTTGTTCCAGGAGCAAAGGCTGGTGCCATCCTTTCTTCTGCTGCCCTGGTACCGGGACCAGAGCATCCGGCTCAGCCCTGTTTCTGCCTGAAGCATCAGACGAGCAGTTACCTTCTCCACAGGGATCTCTGGACACGCGTAGGCATCTGACATGTGCAGGCTCGTGCAGAAGATGTCGCAGATGGAGCTGGCCTCCTTGTGGAGGTTCTGGTTGTAGAAGATGTAGGCCAGCTTGAATGTGCATGACGCTGCCATGAGTGAAACCCAAGTATTAAAGACATGACAGAGAGGGAACGGACCCCTCTCTCCTTGTCACCCTCTGCCCTGGCCCCACCAGCCACGTCCTTGGTGTGGCAGAGAACCCCCTCGCTGCTCGCCAGGTGCACAGACACCGAGCTCTGCCGCTGCGTTCAGCACAAGCCAAGGCAGAGGAGCTGGGTTTGGTCCCACCCGCTGTGGCACTGACCGGTGATGTCAAGGTACTTGGCTCGCTCGCTCTCGGGGACCTCCTCCAGTGCCTCCAGCATCCACTCCACGCTCCTGCTGCAGCCCTCCGTCAGCTGCTCCAGACCTGGCCAGCCCACCGCCTGCAGGGAGAGGGCGACTGGCAAGAGGCTGCTGGGGACCCACAGCCCCACAGAACCGCCCTGGGATGGTTTGGGCAGCCCCTTTCAACCCCACCCCTGTGCCACCTCCAAAGGGAGAAGCTATGTGGCACCACAAGTGTCTCACCCACCCCCAGCGCTGGGGACCATCCCCTCTGCCACCGGTACCTGGGAGCACTGGAAGGCATCATAGGCTATAGTGGCAAAGAGCTGGAGGCTGCGGTAGAGCAGCTGCTTCACCATCAGCCTCTGCCTGACGCCATCGGGAGGAATCTGCGGAGGGGAGGGAAGGAGAAAAGCACGTTCATGGGGCCCAGGCAGCACCAGGCGCTGCTGCTCAGGGCAGGGACACTCTGCGAACAGATTGAGAGGAGCACTGAGCCCAGTGCGGGGTTACAAACCCTCTAGCTGCTCACAGAGGCTCTGACCAACCATGGTACGTGGTCACCCTGCCCCCAGCCCCAGCCTCACCCTCTCCAGCAGCTGTTGCAGGACACAGCAGTGCCCCTCAACGAAGGCCCAAAAGCCAAGCACATCCTCCCGGCTGAAGGGCTGCTGCTTGCTTCTCTTTGCGTACTCGCTGAAGGAGAAGACAACGAACTGGCAGCTCTCAGCCAGCACTCTGAGTAACGGCTCCGGGGCTGCTGCTGCCGCGCCGAGAGCCACCACAGCCTTGGCCAAGGGCGGCCCCACAGCGCAGGTGTTCTTGGCCAGCGCCCGGCTCAGCTGAACCCCAGCCTCCAGGAGGGACAGGGGGTCGCTGAAAGATTTTGCAGAAGTACTGGTGGCCCCCAAAAAGCCCCTCACGTCCTTTACTGCCTCCTCAGCCTCCCTGTACTGGCCACCCATGCAGAGATGCCGGCACTGCTCCAGGATGAGTTCAAAGCAGCAGAGGGATTGCTGAAAGGTGGACGGCTCTGTTGCCTCCCTTCGCAGAGCTGTGAGCAGGCAGTCCCCAAGCTGTCGGCCGAGGAAAGCCGAGGATGGTGCCTGCTGGGCTTTGTACAAGGCGGCAGCAGCGGCCGCCTGCTGTGCCGTCTGGGAGGCGAAGAAGGGGGGCTGCAGCGGTGGCAAGGCTGCCCCATCCTGCTCCAGCAGCAGGAGGAAGCGCACAGCTTGCAGACGGGCCGAGAGGACAGCTCTACCCTCCTCCTGTGGCTGGTCAGGCTCGGCCAGGGCTTCTGCCCCTCTCCACAGCACACTGAAACTGCTGTAGGCGATGGCACTGAAGTCTGTGGCAGGCACCTGGCCAGGGCGGTAGGTCAGCAGCCGCGTGCGGAGGAGGTTGGCCACCCTTCGGCAGGCACCGCCGCTGCCCTGGCTGGCGGTGTTCCTGAGCAGGTGGTAAAGGATCTTCTCCAGGTAGAGGGGAGTCGGCTGTGGCATGGCAGTCAGGTAGCCCTGGCATGCCGCCTCGGCTACAGCTACCAGGCTCGCGGCGTGTTCAGGGCAGCCCCCAGGCTCAGCCATTTGCTTAACGCAAACCCGCAGCACTCTGTCGCAGACCTGGCTTTTCCGCAGCCTGGTGGCCTGGCTGGCGTTGGAGACATCTCGCGGGGAGGATAAGAGGCATTCCTGCAGAGGGGAGGGCGTCAGACCCCCAGCACCCAGCCCAGGGCCCTCCAGGGAAGGGTTGTGTCACTCCCCCCGGCACGGTGCCAGAGGCAGAGCCCCCCCAGTTCCTGGCTCACCCACAGCTCAGCGAGCAGCTCGCGTATGCCCATCCAGCCGTCTGTTGGGGTGGCGAAGCCGGCTCCTTCGGGGTGCTTCATGTGCGACACCATGCTGGTGACTCAGGCAGGCTGGGGTGGGCAGGGAAAGGCGTGAGGACTCCCTCCCCAGATTCCAGGCCCATTACCTGGCCCCCACACCACTCTCCAGCCCCTTGGGAGCCCCCAGCCCTACTCTCCAGTCCCCCCAGAACCCATAGCTGCACCCACCAGCCCCTTGGGGTACCACAGCCACCCCCAGCCCCACTGCCCCAATGCTGACAGCACCCCTGCAGCCTGAAGCCCCCCTAGGTCCCCCTTGTCTGGGGCCTGCAGCTCCCTCCCACCCCACTCCTTGGCCTCCCCAGGGCACACAGCCCCCCCCAGCCCCAAAAGGGGGGGGGGGGAGGGGGCGGGCTCTGGACCTCCACTGGCACCCGCAGCCCCACTCCCCAGATACTCACAGCCCTTCTTTGGCCTGGAGCCCCACCTGCCTGGGGCCTGCAGCTCCTCCCTGCTCCGCTCCTCAGCCTCCCCAGGGCACACAGCCACCCCCAGCCCCAAAGAGGGAGCTCTGCAGCCCCACCGGGCACCCACTGCCCCACTGCCCGCATGCTGACAGCCGCTCTGCGGCCTGGAGCTACCCCCGTCCCCCCGCCCGGGGCCTGCAGGATGCCCCAGCCCCACTCCTCGGCCTCCTCAGGGCCTCCTCCCGCCCCAGCCCCACTCCTCGGCCTCCTCAGGGCCTCCCCCCGCCCCAGCCCCACTCCTCGGCCTCCTCAGGGCCTCCCCCCGCCCCAGCCCCACTCCTCGGCCTCCTCAGGGCCTCCCCCCGCCCCAGCCCCACTCCTCGGCCTCCTCAGGGCCTCCCCCCGCCCCAGCCCCACTCCTCGGCCTCCTCAGGGCCTCCCCCCGCCCCAGCCCTCGGCCTCCTCAGGGCCTCCCCCCGCCCCAGCCCCACTCCTCGGCCTCCTCAGGGCCTCCTCCCGCCCCAGCCCTCGGCCTCCTCAGGGCCGCCCCCAGCCCCACTCCCGGGCCCCCAGCCCCTCACTCACGGCGAGGCCGTTCCACCGCCGTGCGCAGGCCGCGCCGCGCGCCCGTTCAAACAGCGGCCGCAGCCAATCAGATGTGGCTCCCGTGGTGCTGCGCATGCGCACGGCGCCGGCGGCCGCGGGGGGAGCTGGGGGGGGCGCGGGGCGAGCGGGGGGGGGGGCGCGGGGGGAGCAGCTCCCCCCCCCCCCGAGCGCTGCCCGTTGGCACGGGAGGGTGAACCCGCGGCGCCACGTCCTGCCCGGGCTTGTGCAAATACCCCCGTGCAACTGTCCCCCGTGCAAACATCCCCGTGCAACTGCCCCAGACCCCGTGCAAATACACTCGTGCAACTGCCCACTTCTTGTGCAAACATCTCCTGTGCAAATACTCCCATACAAATGCCCCAGCCCTTGTGCAAATAACCCCGTGCAAATGCCCCAGACCTGTATGAATACCCCCGTGCATTTGCCTCAGCCTCGTGCAAATACCTGCCGTGCAATTGCCCCAGTTCTTGTGCAAACACCCCCGTGCAATTGCGCCAGCCTTTCTGCACACGCCCCCTCCCCGCTGCACAACCCAGGCTGGGCGGGGGGAGGGGGGGGGCGGGCAGCCCTGCCCGTGCCTCAGTTTCCCCAATTGTGGGGGGGCTCCCCTGTACTCACCGCAGCCGCTGGGCGCTGGCCGGGGGGTTCCCCGGGAACGGGGGCGGGGGGGGCGCCCCCCCCCTCACTTGATGCTCAGCCGGGGGCGGCAGGAGGGGCAGCGCGGGGGGGGGCGGGCAGGGGGGCATTGGGGGGGGCAGCATCGGGCGGGGAGGCAGCAAGGGTGGCAGCAAGGGGGCGGGTGGCAGGGTGGGGGGTGACACTGGGGGCAGCAGGGGGGGGGGCAGCAAGGGGGGGGGCAGCAGGGGGGGGCACAGCAGGGGGGGGCATAGCAGGGCGGGGGGTGGCACTGGGGGTAACGGGGTGGGGGGTGACAGGGCGGGGGGCAGCAGAGGGCGCAGCAGGGGGGGTGGCACTGGGGGCAGCAGAGGGGGCAGGGTGGGGGCGGGGGCGGGGGGCAGCAGCAGGCAGCGCAGGCCATGGGGGTCTCCCCGCGGCGGTGAGGCCGGGGTCCCGGCCAGCCCAGTCCCATGGCGGCCCGGCCCCCCGCCCCCCCCTCCCCCCCCCCCTCCCGCTCAGCGGCTTTGGGCCGTAAATCCCCCGGCGGGCGGGGGAGGGGGGGGGCCGCGCACGTGGCAGCACCCATGGGTGCGGGGGCTGGGGCTGCCCTGCTGCCACCTGCCCCCCCGCACCACCTCCCATGGGGGAGCTCATGCCATCCCCAGCGGGTCCCCACAGCACTGTGCGGGGACACGGGGGGCACAGGGGGACATGGGGGGCACAGGGGACACAGGGGACATGAGGAATGCAGGGGGACATGAAGGACATTGGGGTAGGGGGACACAGGGGATGTGGGGGGACATGGGGACACTGAGACATGGGGGACACAGGGGGACATGGAGGGGCAAGGGGACACTGGGGTAGGGGGACACGGGGGGACATGGGGACATGGGGGGCACAGGGGACACTGGGGTAAGGGGACACAGGAGACATGGGGGAGCACAAGGGACACAGGGGTTGTGGGGGGACATGGGGGGGCACAGGGGACATGGGGGATGTGGGGGGTCATGGGGGGACACGAGGGACATGGGGGGGCACAGGGGACATGGGGGATGTGGGGGGTCATGGGGGGACACGAGGGACATGGGGGGGCACAGGGGACATGGGGGATGTGGGGGGTCATGGGGGGACACAAGGGACATGGGAGGGCACAAGGGACATGGGACACAGGGGCCATGGGGGGGCACAGGGGACACGGGAGGACATGGGAACACAAGGGCCATGGGAGGGGGGACAAAGCTGGGGGGGCAGCAGGCCACAAAGGGGGTGACAGTGGGGGGCACAGAGGGTGCTGGGGGGGGCTGGGCTCTGCCACCCCTTTGGAACATGTGTCACACTGGGTATAGCACACGTGTGTCCCCACCCCGCATCCCCCAGCCAGCTGCATGCGTGTGCAGGGCTGCCGCGTGTGCCACCCTCGGCGTGCAGGGGTGTCACCCTGGCCATGCTATGGATGTCACCTTGGACATGGCACGTGTGTGCAAGCATGTTACCTCGGACATGCCATGCAGTCACAAACATGTCACCCAGGACACACCATGTATGTGTGAGCGTGTCACCCAGCACACACAGCATCCATGCATGGGCACCATCCCAGCCCCACAGCATGCCTGTCCCTTGCCACATGTGTCCCAGTCCCTGCCACGTGTGTCCTTGCCATGTGTGTCTCCGCCACATACATCCCTGTCCCCGCCACACATTCCCTGCCATGTGTGCCCCTGCCACATGTCCCCAACCCCTCCACGCATGTCCCCGCCACACATGTCCCTGCCATGTGTGTCCCTGCCATGTGTGCCCCTGCCATGCATGTCCCTGTCCCCACCACGTCCCCTGCCATGCGTGTCACTCTCATGTCTCCACCACACGTGTCTCCGTCCCTGCCATGTGTGCCCCTGCCACGCCTCTGCCACGCATGTCCCTGCCATATGTGCCCCACCACGCGTGTCCCCATCCCCACCACACGTCCCTGACACACGTGTCCCTGTCACATGTGTTGCTGCCACGCATGTCCCTGTCCCTGCCACGCGTGTCCCTGCCATGTGTGTCCCTACCACATGTGTCTCTGTCCCTGCCACGTCCGTCCCCGCCACGTCCCTGCCACGTATGTCCCTGTCACGCATGTCCCTGCCACGCGTGTCCCCGTCCCAGCCATGTGTGTCCCCGCCACGCGTGTCCCTGTCACATGTGTCCCCACCATGTGTGTGTCGCCCGCGCCCCGCTGGCGTCGTCCTGCGGTTTGGGAAAAAATGCGGCGGGTTTCAGGGCGGGGTCACATGACGGCGCGTGCAGGGGCCACGCCCAGCGCCACGCCCACGCGCCCACGCCAGGTAAGGGGGGTGTCCCCAGGCGGAGGGGGGTGGGTGCGCGCACGCACACACACACAGACACACACACAGACACACACGAGTGTGCAGCAGCGCGTGTCCCGGGGGGAGCGCGAGTGTGAGGGGGTGGGGAGGGGGGGGAGGCCGAGCACGTGGGGGGCCGTGGGCGTGGCCCCGCGCGTCCGAACGGCCGTGTGGGCACACGCGCGTGCAAGGCAGCGCACGAGCGCGCGTGCAAACGTGCAGCGCAAGGCGCGTGCCTGAGGAAGCGAGCGGGCACCAGGCGCTGCGGCGCGGGTGGGGGCGAGCGCCCGTGTGCACACGCGTGTGCAAGGCCACGTGTGCGCGCGCCCGCTCCGTCCGCCCCCCGGGACACGCCCCACGCGCACACGCGCGTGTCCCCCCGCCCCCCTGCCTCAGTTTCCCCAGGGCCCGGGAGCCGGCGGCGGGGGGGCGGGGTGGGGCGGGGGGGAGGGGCGGCCCCGCCAATGGGGTCATGGAAAAAGGTTCGGGTGGAAAATCCTCCCCCCGCCGCTCAATGGCGGCTTTGTTCGGCCGGGGCCCGCGGGCAGCCCCCGCCCCCGCCGGCTGCGGCCCCCGCCCCCCGCGCCCCCCGCCCCCTCCCCGCGCCCCCCCTCCGTGCCTCAGTTTCCCCGCTGGGGCGCGGGCGGGGGGGCTGCGGGCACTGGGGGTTGGTCCACGCTGGGAGCTGGGGAGGGGATGGGGGGCACTGGGCAGTGTGTGCAAGGGCGTGCAAGGGCTTCAAACGCGGTACAGAGGAACAAAATGCCGTGTAAAACCAGTGCAATGCTGTGCAAAGCCATGGAAAGCCGTGCAAAGCCGTTCAAAGTTGTGCAATGCCGTGCAAAGTGGTCCAATGCTGAGCAAAGCCGTGCAATCCCGTGCAACGCTGTGCAATGCCACAGCACTGGGCAGCGCCACAGCGTGCCGTGCAAAGCCACACCAAGTCGTGCAACGCTGTGGCATGCTGGGCACTGCTGGGGCACTGGGTGCAGTGCTGTTACACCCCGTGCAAAGCTTGTGCAAAGCCGTGCAATGAAAAGCAATGCATTGCAAAACTGTGTGGTGCCGTGCAAAACCACACACAGGTTTGCAAAGCTGTGCATCGCCGTGCAAAGCTTGTGCAAAGCCGTGCAGTGAAAGGCAATGCATGGCAAAGCTGTGCGGTGCCGTGCAAAACCACGCATGGGTTTGCAATGCCGTGCAACACTGTGCAATGCTGCGCAACGCCGTGTGACACTGTGCAATTCTGTGCAAGGGTGTGCAATGCCGTGCAACACCGTGCAAGGCTGTGCCATGCAAACAAGGTGCATCCCCAAGCAGGACCCCCCTGAGGAAGGTTCCCCCACGTGCCAGGCCCACACTGAGCATCTCTGGGGACCCTTGGTGCACCCCCAGCCCCCCGGGGCGGGGGGTGGCGGGGGGGGGGGTGGCGCACCCCGGGCGGGGGTGTGGGTGCAGCTGGGGGAGCAGGAATACGGCTGGGCGGGTGCTGCCGGTACAGGCCTCGCACGCCCTCACACGCCTGCGCACGCGGGGACACGCCAGCCCTGCGGGGCACGGTGAGGGTGGGCACATGTGTGTGTGATTGCATGGTCGGGCTCGGTCACACACACTTGTGCATGACCTCGCACGCTTGCCTTTACCTGTGTACACTCATCTGTACTTCTGCATGCTCACACACTTACGGAGTTGTGTGCACCCGTGCACACTTGTGCATGCTCACACGCAGTTGTGCACACTCATGTGTACCCCCCTGTGTGTGCTCACACAGGTTCGTGTGTGTTCACACCCCCTCGTGCATGCTCACACCCACTTGCGCACACTCAGGCACACTCACACCTGCTTGTGCACACTCAGGCACATCCTTCCACACTCACATCGCCTCGTGCGCACTAAGGTGCGCTTCCCCCACGCAGCCCGCCCCCCCCCCAGCCCCCCCCCCGCCCCCCGCTGGGGGGGGATCCCGGTGTTCGGGGAGGGGCAGGGGGGTCAGGGAGGTGCCTGCCTGTCCCTGTCCCTGTGTCCACCCCTGCCCGCCCCCCCCCCCCCCCCCCGTTCTGGTCTCCCAGCACCCCTCCCCCCCCCCCAGGGACACACACACGTGTTGGTGTGACACCCCGTGTCCCATGGTGCCCCAGGGTGTGGGTTGGTCTGACCCGCAGTGGGGGGCACACTGGAGGCCTTGCACACGTGTGCGCACGTGCACAGGTGCCTGTGCCACCCTGGAGCCCATAGGGCATCGCATGTGCCTGGCACACACACTCCTCATGTGAGTGTGAGCACATGCACGGGGACAGGGACACTGGTGCTGGTTGTGAGCACACTGCACACAGCAGGCGTGCAAGCCTGGCACCAGCCCCTGTGCAATCAACACACCAACTGCATGTGCACCCTTGCACCAGCACCCTGTGCAACTGTTGCACCAACCACGTGTGTAACCCTTGCACCAGCACCCCATGCAACCCTTGCACCAACCACATGTGTAACCCTTGCACCAGCACCCTGTGCAACCCTTGCACCAACCACGTGCGTAACCCTTGCACCAGCACCCCGTGCAAATGTTGCACCAACCACATGTGTAACCCTTGCACCAGCACCCCGTGCAACCCTTGCACCAACCGTGTGTAACCCTTGCACCAGCACCCTGTGCAACCCTTGCACCAACCACATGTGTAACCCTTGCACCAGCACCCCGTGCAAATGTTGCACCAACCACGTGTGTAACCCTTGCACCAGCACCCCGTGCAAATGTTGCACCAACCACATGTGTAACCCTTGCACCAGCACCCCGTGCAACCGTTGCACCAACCACGTGTGTAACCCTTGCACCAGCACCCTGTGCAACCCTTGCACCAACCACGTGCGTAACCCTTGCACCAGCACCCCGTGCAAATGTTGCACCAACCACGTGTGTAACCCTTGCACCAGCACCCCGTGCAACCCTTGCATGCCCCCCCTGCATGCCCTGGTGCCCCCTCGCACACCTCCTCACTGC
Source organism: Falco punctatus (assembly GCF_963210335.1). Lineage (NCBI taxonomy): Eukaryota > Metazoa > Chordata > Aves > Falconiformes > Falconidae > Falco > Falco punctatus. Next base: position 5,261,410 of record NC_137598.1, on the reverse strand, counting down.
CTGCCCCCCCCCAGCAGGGCCTCGTGCAAGGGCCGTGCAAGGCAGCCGGGGGGGCGGGGGCGGGGGGGGGCAGCTGCTGGTTTTAATTACCCGCGGGCGGCCGGGGCTAATTGGTACCTTTTGGCTGCGGTGGGGGTGGGGGAGCGGGGGCCTGTGCAGGGGCCACCACGAGGCACCGGGGGCACGGGTGAGTCCCCTCCCCAGGCATGGGGACACGGGGGTGGCACAGGGTGACATGTGGGGACATGGGGTGGCACGGAGTGATGTGGGGGAGGACACAGGGTGTCACAGGGTGACATGGGGGCACGGGGTGGCACAAAGTGATGTGGGGGGATACAGGGTGGCACAGGGTGACATGGGGGGACATGGGGTGGCACAGAGCGACGTGGGGGGGACACAGGGTGACACAGGGTGACATGGGGGCACGGGGTGGCACAGAGTGATGTGGGGGGACACAGGGTGGCACAGGGTGACATGTGGGGACATGGGGTGGTACAAAGTGATGTGCGGGGACACAGGGTGGCACAGGGTGACATGGGGGCACGGGGTGGCACAGGGGTGGCACAGAGTGATGTGGGGGGACACGGGGTGGCACAGGGTGACATGGGGCACGGGGTGGCACAGGGGTGGCACAGAGTGATGTGGGGGGACACGGGGTGGCACAGGGTGACAGGGGGGCACGGGGTGGCACAGAGTGATGTGGGGGGACACGGGGTGGCACAGGGTGACATGGGGGCACGGGGTGGCACAGGGGTGGCACAGAGTGATGTGGGGGGACATGGGGTGGCACAGGGTGACATGGGAGGACACAGAGTGGCACAGGGGGTAGCAGAGTGGGACATGGGGACACAGGGGACACGGGTGGCAGGAGGGGGAGGTGAAGGTGATGGGTGGTACGGGGCGACATCGGGGGACACGGGGTGGCACAGGGTGATGTGGGGGCATGGCGGTGGCACAGGTGGCAGAGGGGGACATGGGGACGGACATGGGTACACAGAGGGGACAGTGGTGGCAGGTGGGGGAGGTGAAGGTGATGGGGCACAGGGGGGCACAGAGGTGTCCCCAGGCATTGACCACGCTGGTTGGGTGCTGGGGGCGGGGGGTGACAACATGGGGACTGTGGGGACATGGGAGGGAACTGGGAGGACTGGGGAGGGAGGTGGCATGAGGTGTGGGGGGATGGGGGAGGTGACACGAGGACTGGGAGGACTGGGAGGGACTGGGGAAGGTGACACAAGGACTGGAACGACTGGGAGAGTCTGGGGAGGTGACCTGAGGACTGGGAGGACTGGGAGGGACTGGGGAAGGTGACACAAGGACTGGAACGACTGGGAGAGTCTGGGGAGGTGACCTGAGGACTGGGAGGACTGGGAGGGACTGGGGTGGGGCCTGGGAGGGCCTGGGGAAGGTGACAAAAGGACTGGGAGGGACTGGGGAGGGTGACACAAGGACTGGGAGGACTGCGAGGGTGACACAAGGACTGGGAGGGACTGGGGAAGGTGACATAGGGACTGGGAGGACTGGGAGGGACTGGGGAAGGTGACATGGTGTTGCAGAATGGATGAAAGAGAACGGCCAGGGTTCTATGGAAGGACCGTGTGATACGGCCTTTTGACATCAGTCTGGAGTGAACCAAACCAGGCTGCAGTGGAAAGTTGCCAGACTCGCGAAAGAGAGAAGGGAGATAAGATTATGCTGACCTTGTATAAAACAGAAAAACAACTTTAAGGAAGCAAATACGAAGAACAAGGCGTAACCCGGACCCGCTGTAACTGCAAGTAGGAAGTCTTATGAAAATGTAACCTTTAGAGCTTAGCCAATCAGTAAATGACTAGTAGGCATAATTAACTGAAACCGTATATAAGACATAATCGCGCCGTAATAAATCGAAGCTTGCTTTATCACTCACACTGAGTCGGCCGCTTGCTTCCCCTCGCTCGTCGCAAGTGGCGCCCGAACAGGGACCCCCAATCCTTGTTCTTCACCGGACAGCGAGGACGGAGAAGCGACCAGGGAGCGAAGATCGACTGATGCTGGCATCGTGCCCGATCCGTGCTTGAACCGACGACTAATCAAGGAAAGGTTCGCCGTCCGTGAGTGTCTACCCAGAGAAAAGGCTGCATCTTAATCAAGGGAAAGAACTGTTTTAAGCGCGCTATGGAAAAAGAGGTAGCACTCGCTCTTTTACAACGCTTTTTAGAAAAGCGGGGGGTAGGCCCTTTAAAAGACCTGTCCGGGTTAATTGCTTTAGGTAAAACAAAAGGATATTTTACAGATCCTGAGCATATGTTTGAAGTAGATGAATGGCGTAATTATGGAGATTGTTTATGGGATTTAGTAATTGATGATGATAAAGTTGCTAAGGAATTAATGAAACCTTGGAGGGAAGTTATTAATTGCTTAAAAAGATATAAAGTTAAAAAACAAATGGCAGCAGCTGCTTCCAGCCAACTCGAGCGGTCTGACCCAACTGCTGGGCGTTTTACAGCAGGAGGTGACTATTTTACCCCCCCTGCCTCAGGAATCCCCGTTCCTGTTGTCCGTCGACCCTCGAATCATTCTTCTCCTCCTCCAGAGGAGAAAGCTTGTCCCTCGGCACCACCTCAAGAGGAGGTGCAGGGAGAATCACAAGAGAGTCATTCAGAAGAGGAGGCAAATGACAAAAACGTAAAAACAGATAAGGAAAAGTTACAAATTGATCTAGTCAATAAAACTTCTAAGCCGTCTTGCCCTCATCCTCAGCGACGACTAATTCGAGTTGATTGGGACAAAATAGTCCAAGAAGCGATGGAACAAAAGGAATTTGATGTTGTAGCTCAAATTGATCCCCAAGCCTATGCAGTCCTCCATACTGTTGATAATGCAGGAATAATGACAGGAGAACATCATACTTTAGACTGGAAAATATTGAACCAATTACGAAGTACTGTTAATGAGTCAGGTTTGCATGGTGAACCTGCCAGACAAATGTTAAATTATATTTGGGGTAGCGGGATGCTTTGTCCTGAAGACATTAAAAATATAATGAGACTCATTTTAAAACCATCACAACAACTGTTATGGCAAGCTCATTGGCAAAAACTTTGTGAATTGTCTGTGCATACGCCGCACGCACCAAATGATCGTTTAGCAGGTTTAACTGTAGAACAATTGATGGGAACTGGGCCCTTTGCTTCTATAGAAATGCAAATGCAGACTGGCCCAGATGTTTTATTAGAATCTATGAGGCTAGCAAGAGAAGCTTTACAGAAGGTTAAAACTACACCAGCTACACCCTCTTATATGTCAGTTAAGCAAGGAAGAGACGAGTCCTTTGCATCTTTTGTAGATAGAGTTATGGATGCTATTAATCGAGCTGATGTATCTGATTTTATGAAGGGACCTTTGTTAAGACAATGTGTGTTAGAAAATTCTAACTCTTACACAAAAGGCATTTTAGTTACTCTTCCTCTAGATGCTTCTATTGAAACCATGTTAGAAAGAATGAGCAGGGTTCCTGTAGGGCCTCAAGCCCTGTTAGTTGAAGCGCTTAAAGAAGTAGGGGACAATTTAGTCAAAGCTCAACAACAAGCATTTGCAGCCCTCGCTCCACTGAAACTTCCAGATGAGCGCCAAAACAAATCACGCCGACAAACAGACTATACATGCTTCCGTTGTGGACGTTCAGGTCATATACGCCGACAGTGTCGAGAACGTCAAGTATGGTGCCAGAACTGTCAAATGAATAATCATAATACTGCAGCTTGTCAACGTTCGGGAAACGGGAAGCGGAGCGCCAAGAGTTGCGGCGCGCCGACCCCAATAGAGGCTCCGGCAACTTACATGCCGACAACTGTTTCCAACCAGCTTCCCAACCAACAACCAACGTCTCCCGCCTTCAACCAGCCACCAACTTATGACCAGTAACCCGAGGGAGCCTCGGATTGGATTTGGCAACAGCAATAGAGATTACCTTACTTGATAATCGTCCACAAAAAGTTGCTACAGGAGTCCAAGGACCTATCATGATAAACGAACAACCTCATGGAGCTTTGTTACTGGGTCGTTCTTCAAGTGGCCTCAAAGGACTCTTTATTTTACCAGGACTTATCGACAGTGACTATAAAGGAGAAATTTTTATAATTGTGCAAACAAATTTTCCACCTATATATATTCCTAAAGGTAGTCGCATTGCTCAATTAATACCACTTCAACATCTGACTCACCAAATGTCAACAATCTTTAACCATGATCGTGGAACCAGTGGTCTTGGTTCCACAGGAGGTTTAGCGATGTTAACCATGCCTATGAACCAACGACCACTTGCCCAAATTATTCTTGTACATGGAACAGACAAAAAACTGCACTTTTAGACACTGGTGCGGATATCACAATCGTCGCACGTGGTCAGTGGCCTTCTTACTGGCCATTGCAACATGTTCCTGGAGGAGTTGAAGGAGTAGGAGGAATGGCACCTGTCCAACGCGGTCAACAAAGAATACAAATCATCTTAGACGGGAAAACAGCACTTCTGCATGTTACCGTTATGCCTTCGCCAAGTGGAGTAAACGCACTCATCGGAAGAGATGTATTGAATCAATTGGGAGTAATACTTACTACAAATTCACCTTTTTAGGAACGGTCACTGTCAATTGGACTTTCCCGATTCCTTTAAAATGGCTAACAGAAGAGCCTGTTTGGATCGGACAGTGGCCGTTGAAAAAGGAAAGTCTGCGACAAGCACATTTACTGGTTCAAGATCAATTAACACAAGGTCATCTTAAACCATCGACCAGTCCTTGGAATACACCCATATTTGTAATTCAGAAAAAGTCTGGAAAATATCGACTTTTACATGACTTACGAGCAGTGAATCGACAAATGCAAGCGATGGGAGCTTTACAACCAGGTCTTCCCAATCCTGCCATGTTACCCACCGAATGGCATTTGTTAATAATTGACTTAAAAGACTGCTTTTTCACAATTCATTTACACCCCAATGACACTCAATGATTTGCATTTACATTACCATCAGTAAACAGAGAGGGACCTGACCAGCGATTTGAATGGACTGTGTTACCACAAGGCATGAAAAATAACCCTACCCTGTGTCAACTATTTGTTGACGCCACTCTCCAACCTATTCAAAAAGCATGGCCCCGTGTTATTATTTACCATTATATGGATGATATTTTATTTGCGCAAGAACAGCCCTTTACTGTACAACAGGAAATCTTCTTACAACAACAGCTAGAAAAACAGAAATTAGTCATAGCAACTGAAAAAGTTCCGCGTTCACCCGCATGGAAATATCTTGGCTGGAATATTACTCAATCACAAGTAAGTCCACAAAAATTAACTATTCGTAAAAATTTACATACCCTCAATGATGCTCAAAAGCTATTAGGTGATCTCCAATGGCTACGTCCTGTAACAGGCATCACCAATGATGAATTAGACGTGTTACGACCATTGTTAAAAGGTACAGACCCATCTCGCCCTATTAATGTTTCTAAAGAGCAACACATTATGATCCAACAGCTCAGTGACCGGATTGTAGAACGTGCAGTAGATCGCATTGACCCTACTTTTCCTGTAGACCTCCCTGTGTTAAATGGTCCCTCACATTTTATCAGTGCACTTACACAGTGCAAAAAGAAAAAGGGGGAGACTGTAAGAGTGTTAGAATGGATCTTTACCAAAATGCAACCAAAGACCACCATCCAAGAAAAAACACAAAATTTGGTGGAAATCATTAAAAAAGGAAGAATGCGAATTTTACAAATCACCGGAATGGAGCCAAGTGCTGTGTATCTACCAATACGCAGAGAAGACTTAGAGTGGTGGCTGCAGAATTCATCGGTTTTACAGTTAAGCTTATTAAGTGAAGCTCTAGAGATTAAAGTTGAGCCTTTAAAAACACCAATATTAAAATGGATTAGTAATTATGATTGGTTAAAGTGTCCAAAACGGAGTGAGCAACCTTTAGCAGATGCTATCACAGTTTATACAGATGCAGGAAAACGCTCAAGAAAAGCAGCAGCAACATGGTACGAAAACAATCAATGGCGCCATCAAATTCTTCCCGCAAAAACAGGAGATTCATTACAAACTTTAGAGCTAGCTGCTGTTGTATGGGTCTGTACCCAATGGATGCATACGAGATTAAACATTGTAACGGACTCAATGTATGTTGCTGGAATTGTAAGCCGGATTGAAGATGCTCGTCTTAAAGAAGTGCAAAATCAACGGCCTTTTTTTAAGGAGTTTGAACTCCTTAGACAACTGTTGTCAGCAATACAACAGCGCACGCAACCCTACTGCATTATACATATTAGAAGTCACAAATGGTCTGAAGGTTTGGGGGAAGGGAATGCGCGCGCTGACCAGCTCGTGTCTGTAGCGGCTCCTATAAGTGAGTTTGTTAAGGCACGAGAATCACACAACACATTTCACCAGAATGCGCGGGGACTGCATCGACAGTTTAACATTACAATGGAGGAAGCTAGAGGAATTGTACGAGCTTGTCCTACGTGCAGTCATCATGGACCGGGTCTAGGTATCGGAGTTAACCCCAGAGGACTTAAAGCCAGAGAGTTGTGGCAAATGGATGTCACTCACGTTCCTGAATTTGGTAGATTAAAATATGTTCACGTTACAATTGATACATATAGTAAGTTTGTATGGGCCACAGCACAAACGGGAGAACGTGCACTCCATGTAACTCGGCATTTAACGAGTTGTTTTGCTGTTACGGGGGTGCCACAATCAATAAAAACTGATAATGGCCCTGCTTATGTCAGTGAAAAAATGAGACGTTTTTGTCAAGCGTGGGGAGTACAACATAGTACAGGTATCCCTCATTCTCCCACAGGACAAACAATCATTGAAAGAACGCATCAGACATTAAAACAATATTTACAAAAGTTTGAGAAAATTACAGATGTACAAGAAAGACTTGCTAAAGTTCTTTTTGTGTTAAATCATCTATGTATCTTTACAGATCAACAGGAACCGCCTGCATGGCTACATGGGTATCCTAAGTTATGTAAAGATGATGTTCCAATGTTTGTTATGTACAGGGATCCTTCGACTGGTTTGTGGAAAGGACCAGCAGAAGTGAAATATGCTGGAAGAGGTTATATGTGTGTACTTACTTCCACAGGACCACAGTGGATCCCAGCAAAGTGGACCAAAGCAGCGGTGACCAATGTTCCAACAACCAGTGACAGTTGTGATTAATCTTTTAGTGTAAATTTATCTATATGCTAATCATGATGTTGAAAGCTATTGTATTAATTAATCTTATTGTTACAGGTGTAGCTTTTGTATCTAAATCACTGTTTGATGTGCGAGAAAATGTATGGGTAACCTTAAGCAGAGCTGTCAACACAACCACATTTTGTGCAAGTGTGTCAACTCCTAGTGTACCCTTTTTAACTTGTTTAGTAGGTGTGCCACTAAATGACTCGGATTGGATCGCCCTTAACCAGTCTCTTAGCCAGATGTCAAAGATTACCCAGTTAGCTCGAGGCTCAAATATGAGTGAGTTTTTTGAAAAGTTTGATAACTGGGATGACAAACTTTCTATTGGTCCTAGTCCTCAAGAAATCGAATTAGTCGACTCATTAAATGCCTCTTATTGTGTATATTTGAATTCTTCTAAGTACCCTTGTGCTGGTGAAAGTTCTGCCACGCCTTGTAATGTGACTGTTAGCACTCTTGTATACCCAATTGGAAATCAGTCTAATTGGAGTAGTTGGTGTAACCATACCAGTCGAAATCTGTCAAATCCTGCCCCTGGAATATTATATCCTAGGAAATTACCCCCTGGTCTATTTTTTATTTGTGGTAATAGAGCATGGAACGGAATACCCTCAATGCCTGTAGGGGGTCCATGTACCATTAGTCGCTTAAGTTTAGCTTTACCACATCATCATCATCCTAACAAGTCAAATCCAACAAGATGGAAAAGAGACGTTGTACAAACTCTTCAAAACACCTGTGATGATAATGTACAACTTTGGAATAAATGAGAAGTATTTTTTACTTCGTTTTTTATCCCAGGTGCTGCTGCTGCTGCTCGAGCCCATAAAAACTTAGAAACACTGTCTTGTTGGATAGTTAAACAAGCCAACCTCACCAGCTGGGTACTATCAGACCTAGCTGATAGTTTAACTACTGTCCAACATGCTGTTTTACAAAATCGCATGGCCATTGGCTTTCTATTATTAGCACATGGACATGGCTGTGAAGATTTTGAAGGCATGTGTTGTATGGACCTTGAAGACAATTCCAGCTCCATACACAAAGAAATCAAACAGCTGATGGAACATTCTCAAAAGATTCAACAAGATGTTGGATTTTTTTGGCCTAGAAAGTTTAGCAAATTGGTTTGGAATAGGAGGCTGGTTAAAGGGACTTTTACAAAGTGTATTACTTATAGTGATAATTGTTGTCATCGGATTTATATGTTTAAGCTGTGCTCTCTCCTGTATTCGAAAATTATTGGAACGCGTAACTGGACCAGTTTTCCTTGTTCAAAAAGAAAAAGGGGGAATTGTTGCAGAATGGATGAAAGAGAACGGCCAGGGTTCTATGGAAGGACCGTGTGATACGGCCTTTTGACATCAGTCTGGAGTGAACCAAACCAGGCTGCAGTGGAAAGTTGCCAGACTCGCGAAAGAGAGAAGGGAGATAAGATTATGCTGACCTTGTATAAAACAGAAAAACAACTTTAAGGGAGTAAGCATGAAAAACAAGGCGTAACCCGGACCCGCTGTAACTGCAAGTAGGAAGTCTTATGAAAATGTAACCTTTAGAGCTTAGCCAATCAGTAAATGACTAGTAGGCATAATTAACTGAAACCGTATATAAGACATAATCGCGCCGTGATAAATCGAAGCTTGCTTTATCACTCACATCGAGTCGGCTGCTTGCTTTCCCTCGCTCGTCGTCGCAACATGGGGACTGGGAGGACTGGGAGGGACTGGGGTGGGGCCTGGGAGGGACTGGGGAAGGTGACACAAGGACTGGGAGGGACTGGGGAAGGTGACATGGGAGTTGGAGGCAGGGCACCTCTCCTTCCTGGGGTGCCTCTCTGTGTGTGTGACACTGCGTGACACTCTGTGTGTGTGTGTGACACTGACACCGTGTGTGACACCGTATGTGACGCTGTGTGTGTGTGTGACACTGTGACACTCTGTGACACCACGTGTGTGACACCATATGGTGCTGTGTGACACCGTGTGTGACACTGCGTATGACACCATGTGACGCTGTGGCACTCCGCAACGCCATGTGTGTGACACTGTGTGTGTGTGACACCGTGACACTGTGTGTATGTGACACCATGACGCTGCATGTGTGTGACACTGCATGTGTGTGACACTGTGTGTGACACTGTGACACCGTGTGTGTGTGACATCGCATGTGTGACACTGTGACACCGTGTGTGTGACACTGTGACATTGCTTGTGTGTGACACTGTGTGTGTGACACCGTGACACTGTGTGTATGTGACACCATGACGCTGCATGTGTGTGACACTGTGTGTGACACTGCTTGTGTGTGACACTGTGTGTGTGTGACACTGTGACACTGTGTGTATGTGACACCATGATGCTGCATGTGTGTGACACTGCATGTGTGTGACACTGTGTGTGACACTGCATGTGTGTGACACTGTCTGTGACACTATGACACCATGTGTGTGTGACATCGCGTGTGTGACACTGTGTGTGACACTGCATGTGTGTGACACTGTGTGTGTGACACCGTGACACTGTGTGTATGTGACACCATGACGCTGCATGTGTGTGACACTGTGTGTGACACTGTGACACCGTGTGTGTGACACTGCTTGTGTGTGACTCTGTGTGTGTGACACTGTGTGTGTGTGACACCGTGACACTGTGTGTATGTGATACCATGATGCTGCATGTGTGTGACACTGCATGTGTGTGACACTGTGACACCGTGTGTGTGACACTGTGACACTGCTTGTGTGTGACTCTGTGTGTGTGACACTGTGTGTGTGACACAGTGACACTGCATGTGTGTGAAACCGTGTGTGTGACACTGTGACACCGTGTGTGTGACACTGCTTGTGTGTGACTGTGTGTGTGTGTGACACTGTGTGTGTGTGACACCGTGACACTGTGTGTATGTGACACCATGATGCTGCATGTGTGTGACACTGCATGTGTGTGACACTGTGACACCGTGTGTGTGACACTGTGACACTGCTTGTGTGTGACACTGCTTGTGTGTGACTCTGTGTGTGTGACACAGTGACACTGCATGTGTGTGACACTGTGTGTGACACTGTGACACCGTGTGTGTGACACTGCTTGTGTGTGACTGTGTGTGTGTGACACTGTGTGTATGTGACACCATGATGCTGCATGTGTGTGACACTGCATGTGTGACACTGTGTGTGACACTGTGACACCGTGTGTGTGTGACATCGCGTGTGACACTGTGACACCGTGTGTGTGACACTGTGACATTGCTTGTGTGTGACACTGTGTGTGTGACACCGTGACACTGTGTGTATGTGACACCATGACGCTGCATGTGTGTGACACTGTGTGTGACACTGTGACACCGTGTGTGTGACACTGCTTGTGTGTGACTGTGTGTGTGTGTGACACTGTGTGTGTGTGACACCGTGACACTGTGTGTATGTGACACCATGATGCTGCATGTGTGTGACACTGCGTGTGTGTGACACTGTGACACCGTGTGTGTGACACTGCTTGTGTGTGACTGTGTGTGTGACACTGTGTGTATGTGACACCATGATGCTGCATGTGTGTGACACTGCGTGTGTGTGACACTGTGACACCGTGTGTGTGACACTGTGACACTGCTTGTGTGTGACTCTGTGTGTGTGACACTGTGTGTGTGACACAGTGACACTGCATGTGTGTGACACTGTGTGTGTGACACTGTGACACCATGTGTGTGACACTGCTTGTGTGTGACAGTGTGTGTGTGACACTGTGTGTATGTGACACCATGATGCTGCATGTGTGTGACACTGCATGTGTGTGACAGTGCATGTGTGTGACACTGCGTGTGTGTGACACTGTGACACCGTGTGTGTGACACCGTGACACTGCTTGTGTGTGACACTGTGTGCGTGACATCATGACACCGTGTGTGTGACACTGCGTGTGTGTGACACCACGTGACGCTGTGACACTCGGCGGCACCGTGTGTGTGACACTGTGACACCGTATGTGAAACCGCGCGTGTGACACCGCGCGCGCCCGGGACCGCCCCCTGCGCGCGCGCGGCACCGCGCGTGGGCGCGCACCCACGGGGCGCTCCGCCCCGCCAAGCCCCGCCCCACCCCGCCCCGCCGGCCCCGCCCCCCCCGCCCCGCGCCGGTGGCTGGGGCCCGGGGCCGGGCCGGGCCGCGCCGCACCCCGGGGCCGGGAGCGGGGCCGGGTCTGGGGCCGCCGCCGCGTTCCCGGGGCCGCCGCCGGGGCCGCCGCCATGTTCGACAGCCGGGGGGCGCCGCCGGGGCCGCGGCGGCTGCACGACGTGACCAACCGCGGGGCCTGCGCGCCGCGCAAGGGGGGCGCGGGGGGGCGCTGCGGGGCGCTCCCCCCCTGCGCCTGGCCGCCGCCCCGCCGCGGTACGGGGCACGCGTGGGCGCCGCGGGGGGGGCGTGACACGCGGGGGGGGCGCGGGGGGCGGGGGGCCGTGATGCGCGGGGGGGCGCGGGGGGCCGTGACACGCGGGGGCGCCGCGGGGGGCCGTGACACGAGTGGGCGTCGCGGGGGGAGGCGCGGGGGGCGCTGTGACACGCGAGGGGGGGCCATGACACGCGTGGGCGGGCGAGACCCCCGCGGAGGGGGGGGGCGCGGGCGGGCGAGTGCGTGTGCAAGCGCGTGGGCGCGTGTGACGCGCGTGGGTGTGGATGCGCGTGCGAGTGCGTGACGCGGGGGGGGGAAGGGGGGGGAGCGGGGTGGTGGGGTGTTGTCGTGCCCCCCGTCCCGGGGTGGGGGCGGGGGCCGCGGGGGGTGGGCGCGCGGAGCGGCACCCACGGGGGGGCAGCGGTAGGGACCCTCTTGGGGGGGGGGCACCCACGGGGGGGCAGCCTCTCCCCCCGCCGCCCCCCCCCCCGCGGAAATCTGGGCACAAACAGGCTGGGGGGGGTGTGTGTGGTGGGGGGTCCCACCGCTTGGGGGTCCCGCCGCCTTTGGGGAGGGGGAGGGGGGCTGGAGGCGGAGCGCCCCCCCCCGGCGGTACCCGCAGGCGGGGCGCCCCTCCCGCGCCCCCCCCTCCCAGCTCCCCGGCCCAACTGGTTCCAGTTCAGCCGCCGCGCCCGCCCGGCGCTGCCAATGTGGCACTTAACCCCTGCGGGGCCGCCCCCGCCCCGCGCTGCCCCCCGGCTGGGGGGGGGGGCTGGGGACCCCCCCTCAGCCCAGCATGGGGCGGGCAGCACCCCCAGGCTGCGAGGGGGCGTCCCCCCTGCCCACCCCCCCAATTAATCCTTCCTTGGAGCCAGATGCACCGCCGCAAACTGAGGGGGGGTCCCAACAGCGTTGTGTGCCCCCCCCCCATGGGGGGTGCTGGTTTGTTTTGGGGGCGGGTGCTTGGATTTAGGTCATCCCCCCCCCCAAAAAAAAAAAAAAAAAAAAATCAAAACTTGGCTTTGAGGGGAAACTGAGGCACGGGGCAGGGGGGCGCCCTGATGTGCCCCCCACCCCCCACCCGCCCCGCTGCACCAACAGCGTGGGGGCGGGGGGGGCAGATCCAGACTCCTCCCCCCAAACTGGGGGTGCCCACACGGGTCTGGGGGCCCCCCCCATGTCCCCTCCCCTCGAGGGGGTGTCGCAGGGTGTGGCGCCCAGTTGCGGTTTCGGGGGGGGGGGGGACGGGGGGGACACGGACACCCACACCGCGGGGGGGGGCGTTGGGTTTCGGGCACGCCTGGTGCGCGTTTGTGTGTGTGTGCACACGCGTGTGCGAGGGGGGGCTCCCCCCACAGCCCCCCCACAGCCCCCCCCCCCCAGCCCAGCTGCAACCGCTTTAGGGCTGGTTATAAATGGGCCGTTTGACGCGGGCGAGGGCAGGAATTTCCTCAATTTCAGCAATTTCGGCTTTTTTTATAAAAACACACACACAAAAAAAACCTCACCCACCCCCAGGCGCCCGCCAGGCAGGGTGGGGTCCGCGCCCCCCCCCCCCCTCCCCCCCCGCCGCGGTGACACTGATGTCACCCACCCCGTGCTGGGATGCCCCCCCCCCCGCTTTGGGTTTTGGGGCTGCGGGGTTGTTGGGGAGGGGGGGAGTGGGAGCGTGGGGAGGGGGGGAGTCGGAGCGTGGGGAGGGGGTGTTGGGCTGCACCCCCTCGCCTTGTGTCCCCCCCCCCGTACTTTGTGTCGCCCCTGGCCCCCCAGGATGGGGACAGCCAGGCTCCCCCCCCCCCGCCCCCCGCCTCAGTTTCCCCTTGGCCAGCACCGTGGGGTGGTGGCATCTCCCAGCCTCGGGGGTCCCAAGCAGGTTTTGGAGGGGGGGGGGGGTGTCTCTGGCAGCTGCCTGACCCCCCCCCCCCGCCTTGTCCCCCCCCCCCAGCCGTGGAGACCCAGAGCAGGAGCTCGGAGGAGATGGTGCCCAGCTCGCCCTCGCCGCCCCCCCCGCCCCGCATCTACAAGCCCTGCTTCGTCTGCAGCGACAAGTCCTCGGGGTACCACTACGGCGTCAGCTCCTGCGAGGGCTGCAAGGTGAGGGGGGGGCGCAGGGACATCCCCCCCCCCCAAGCCCTGGGGACCTTACGGCAGGGCGTGGGGACCCCCCCAGGCACTAGGGAGCTGGCGCTGGGGAGCCTGACCGGGGGCACTAGGAGACCCTCGGCACTGGGGAGCCTTGTGGGGGCAGTGGGACCCCCCTGGGCACTGGGGAGCCTTGCTGGGGGCACTGGGGGGGTTGGGACGCACCACCCCTCCCCAGCAATGGGGAGCATTGTGGGGGGAGGGGGGAGTCTCTGGGGGGATAGGGCGCCTCCCGGGGCACTGGGGAGCCTTGCTGGGGTCAGTGGGACACCCCGGCCGGCCACTGGGGAGCCTTGCTGGGGGATTGGGGAGCCTTGTGGGGGGAATGGGGAGCCCCTGGGGGATTGGGACCCCCCCGGCACTGGGGAGCCTTGCTGGGGGCAATGGAGAGCCCTTGGTGGGATTGGGACCCCCCCCCCCAGCACTGGGGAGCCTTTCTGGGGGCACTGGGGAGACCCTTAGTCACCAGGGAGCCTTGCTGGGAGTACTGGGGAGCCCCCCCAGGGATGTTGGGGGGATTTGCTGAGGGCAATGGGGAGTCGGCAATGGGGACCCCTCCAGGCACGGCCCCCCTCCCCCCCTCGGGGTGATGCTAGGGAGCAGCTCATGGATAGTGGGGTGCCTTGCTGGGAGCACTGGGGAGCTGGGGCACCCCCTGAGGGGTGCTGGGGAGCCCCCCCGGGGGGCACTGGGGAATCCCCTGGGGGATGCTGGGGAGCAGCCCACAGACACTGGGGACCCCCCCTGAGTGCTGGGGAGCTTTGCTGGGGGGGACCTGGGGAGCTGGGAGCGGGAGCCTAGTTGGGGGGATGGGGGAGCCCCCCAGGCGTGCCGCCAGCCCCCCGTCCCCCCCCCGTGTGCCCCCCCCAGGGCTTTTTCCGCCGCAGCATCCAGAAGAACATGGTGTACACGTGCCACCAGGACAAGAACTGCCAGATCAACAAGGTGACGCGCAACCGCTGCCAGTTCTGCCGCCTCCAGAAGTGCTTCGAGGTCGGCATGTCCAAGGAAGGTGCGCCGGGGTCCGGGGGGGTCCCGGGGGGGCACCCCCCGCCGTCCGCCCCCTCCCTGGGCATCGCGCCTCATCGGCTCCATCCCCGTGGCGCTGGGCGCCCTCGCCGTGGGGCTGAAGGATTTGGGGCTGGGGGTGGTGGTGGGGAAGCAGGGCCCATGTGTACCCCCGCTGGGGGTGCGGGGGGGGGGGGGCTTTGGCCGGTGCCCCCCCCGGGGTGTGGGGGGGCTTGGCATCCCCTGTGGCTGCATTGTGCTATATGTGGATATCCTGCTCGCGCATCCTGTCCCTGAGCCCCGCTGAAAGGGGGGGGGTGGGGTGTCAGGAAACACCGCCTGGGGAGGGGGTGGGGGGCACCCCCAAACCCCCCCTGACCTCCCCCCCCCCCCCGGCCCCGCAGCCGTCCGTAATGACAGGAACAAGAAGAAGAAGGAGGTGAAGGAGGAGCTGGTGCCCGAGAGCTACGAGCTGAGCCCGGAGCTGGAGGAGCTGGTGCGGAGGGTCAGCAGAGCCCACCAGGAGACCTTCCCCTCGCTCTGCCAGCTGGGCAAGTACACCACGGTGAGCACGGGGGGGCACGGGGGGGCCAGCACCCCCCCCCCAGCACCGGGGCTCACTCCCCTTGCTGTGTGTCGTGCCCCCCCTCCCCCCCAGAACTCGAGCGCTGACCACCGGGTGCAGCTGGACCTGGGGCTGTGGGACAAGTTCAGCGAATTGGCCACCAAGTGCATCATCAAGATCGTGGAGTTCGCCAAGCACCTGCCCGGCTTCACCGCGCTCAGCATGGCCGACCAGATCACCCTGCTCAAGGCCGCCTGCCTCGACATCCTGGTGAGGGTCCTGGGGGGCTGCGGGGGAGGTAGGGGGTGCCCCATGCCCTCCTGGTGGGGGTCCCGGGGGGCTCTGAGCAGGGTGGAGGGTGTCCCATGCCCATGCCCTCCTGGTGAGGGTCCTGGGGGGCTGCAGGGGGGTCCCCGTGCCAGCCCTGACCCCCCATGCCCTCCTGGTGAGGGTCCTGGGGGGCTGCGGGGGGGGACCGTGCCAGCCCTGACCCCCCATGCCCTCCTGGTGAGGGTCCTGGGGGGCTGCGGGGGGGGGCCTTTGCCAGCCCTGACCCCTTCACACCCTCTTGGTGAGGGTCTGGGGGGCTGGGGGTGCCCTGTGCCAGCTCTGACCCCCCCATGCCCTCCTGGTGAGGGTCCTGGGGGGCTGCAGGGGGGGGGGGCGTGCCAGCCCTGACCCCCCATGCCCTCCTGGTGGGGGTCCTGGGGGGCTGCAGGGGAGGTAGGGGGTGCCCCATGCCCTCCTGGTGGGGGTCCCGGGGGGCTCTGAGCAGGGTGGGGGGTGCCCCATGACCATGCCCTCCAGGTGAGGGTCCTGGGGGGCTGCAGGGGGGGGGCCTGTGCCAGCCCTGACCCCTTCACACCCTCTTGGTGAGGGTCTGGGGGGCTGGGGGTGCCCTGTGCCAGCTCTGACCCCCCCATGCCCTCGTGGTGGGGGTCCTGGGGAGCTCTGAGCAGGGTGGGGGGTGCCCCATGCTCATGCCCTCCAGGTGAGGGTCCTGGGGGGCTGCGGGGGGGGGGGGGGGCGTGCCAGCCCTGACCCCCCATGCCCTCCTGGTGGGGGTCCTGGGGAGCTCTGAGCAGGGTGGGGGTGCCCCATGCCCATGCCCTCCTGGTGGGGGTCCTGGGGGGCTCTGAGCAGGGTGGGGGTGCCCCATGCCCTGCCCCCTGCCCCCAGATGCTGCGGATCTGCACGCGCTACACGCCGGAGCAGGACACCATGACCTTCTCGGACGGGCTGACGCTGAACCGCACGCAGATGCACAACGCCGGGTTCGGGCCCCTCACCGACCTGGTCTTCGCCTTCGCCGGGCAGCTGCTGCCGCTGCAGATGGACGACACCGAGACCGGGCTGCTCAGCGCCATCTGCCTCATCTGCGGCGGTGGGGGCGCGGGACCCCCGCGGGGCGGGGCGGGGCGGGGGACACGGGGACCTCCGGGATGGGGGGTGTGGGGACATGGGGACATCGGGACCTCCGGGATGGGGGGTGTGGGGACATCGGGACATCGGGACCTCCGGGATGAGGGGTGGTGGGGACACAGGGGCCTCTGGGATGGGGGGTGGTGGGGACATGGGGACCTCTAGGATGGGGGGTGGTGGGGACACGGGGACCTCCGGGATGGGGCGTGCTGGGGACACAGGGACCTCTGGGATGGGGGGTGTGGGGACACGGGGACATGGGGACCTCCGGGATAGGGAGTGTGGGGACACAGGGGCCTCTGGGATGGGGGGTGTGGGGACATGGGGACATGGGGACCTCCGGGATGGGGGGTGTGGGGACATGGGGACCTCTGGGATGGGGGTGTGGGGACATGGGGACCTCCGGGATGGGGGGTTCTGGGGACACGGGGACCTCTGGGATGGGGGGTGTGGGGACATGGGGACATGGGGACCTCCGGGATGGGGGGTGGTGGGGACATGAGGACCTCCGGGATGGGGGGTGTGGGGACACGGGGGCCTCTGGGATGGGGGGTGTGGGGACACAGGGGCCTCTGGGATGGGGGCTGTGGGGACATGGGGACGTGGGGACCTCCAGGATGGGGGGTGCTGGGGACACGAGGACCTCTGGGATGGGGGGGTGTGGGGACATGGGGACCTCTGGGATGGGGGGTGTGGGGACATGGGGACCTCCGGGATGGGAGGTGCTGGGGACACGGGGGCCTCTGGGATGGGGGGTGTGGGGACATGGGGACCTCCAGGATGGGAGGTGGCAGGGACATGGGGACCCCCAGGACAGAAGGCAGTGGGGACATGGGGACCTCTGGGATGGGGGGTGGTGGGGACATGAGGACCTCCAGGACAGGGGGCAGCAGGGACATAGGGACCTCCGAGACAGGGTAGTGGGGACATGGGGACCTGCATGACAGAAGACAATGGGGACACGGGGACCTCCAGGATGGGAGGTGGCAGGGATGTGGAGATCTCCAGGACAGAAGGCAGCAGGGACATGAGGACATGGGGACCTCCGGGACAGGGGGCAGCGGGGACACGGGGACCTCCAGGATGGGAGGTGGCAGGAACATGGGGATGTCTGGGCTGGGGGGCAGCAGGGACATGGGGACACGGGGACCTCAGGGCCAGGAGGACATGGGGACACGGGGACCCCTAGGCCAGGAGGACATGGGGACACGGGGACCCCCAGGCCAGGAGGCAGCGGGGACGTGGGGACACCCGGGCGCAGGGCCGGGGGGTGACGGTCCCCCTGTGCCCCCCAGACCGCATGGACCTGGAGGAGCCGGAGAAGGTGGAGCGGCTGCAGGAGCCGCTGCTGGAGGCGCTGAAGGTGTACGCGCGTCGCCGCCGCCCGCGCCAGCCCCACATGTTCCCCCGCATGCTCATGAAGATCACGGACCTGCGCGGCATCAGCACCAAGGGTGGGACCCCCGGGACCCCCCGGCCCAGGAGCGGGGGGTGGGGGGCGGGGGTGGCACCGTGCGGCTGGGAATGGGGGGCTTGTGCGTGGGGGTGGGGCTAGAAGGGGGGATGCTCGCTGGGAAGTGCGCACGGAAGTGTGGGAAGTGTGGGGATGCTCACTGGGAAGTGCGCAGGGAAGTGCAGGGATGCTCGCTGGGAAGTGCGGGGATGCTCACTGGGAAGTGCGGGGATGCTTACTGGGAAGTGCGCAGGGAAGTGTGGGGATGCTCGCTGGGAAATGTGGGGATGCTCGCTGGGAAGTGCGCACGGAAGTGTGAGAATGCTCACTGGGAAGTGCACAGGGAAGTGCGGGGGTACTCGCTGGGAAGTGCGCAGGGAAGTGTGGGGATGCTCGCTGGGAAGTGTGGGGATGCTCGCTGGGAAGTGCGCTGGGAAGTGTGGGGATGCTCGCTGGGAAGTGTGGGGATGCTCACTGGGAAGTGCGCAGGGAAGTGTGGGGATGCTCGCTGGGAAGTGTGGGGATGCTCACTGGGAAGTGCGCAGGGAAGTGCGGGGATGCTCACTGGGAAGTGCGCAGGGAAGTGTGGGGATGCTCACTGGGGAGTGTGGGGATGCTCACTGGGAAGTGCACAGGGAAGCGTGGGGATGCTCGCTGGGAAGTGCGCAGGGAAGTGCAGGGATGCTCGCTGGGAAGTGCACAGGGAAGTGTGGGGATTCTTACTGGGAAGTGCGCAGGGAAGTGCGGGGATGCTCACTGGGAAGTGTGCAGGGAAGTGTGGGGATGCTCACTGGGAAGTGTGCAGGGAAGTGTGGGGATGCTCGCTGGGAAGTGCGCAGGGAAGTGTGGGGATGCTCGCTGGGAAGTGCGCAGGGAACCATGTGGGGAAGCTCGATGGGAAACGTGCGGGGCTGCCTGTGGGGAAGCGTGCAGGGATGGTCACAGGGAAGTGCAGGGGGAAGTATGTGTGGAACCTCACAGGGAAGTGCCTTGGGAAGCTGGCAGGGATGCTGGTGAGGAAGCGTGTGGTGAAGTGTGTGGGAAAGTGCTTGAGGAAGCACAGGGAAGTGCACTGGGAAGTGCACGGGGAAGTGCACGGGGAAGCACGCGTGGGGGCAGCTCAGGGGCTTGTTTGGGGGGCTCGAAGGGGCTGGTGGCGGGGAGGCTCATGGGGAGATGCGCGGGGGAACGTGTCTGTGGGGGGAAGCTGGGGGGGTCGGAGCCAGAGGGAGGGCTGGAGCCGGGGGGTCCGAGCGGGGGGCGGCCGCGGGCCGGCTGTGGCTGACGGGGGGTCCCGCAGGCGCGGAGCGAGCCATCACGCTGAAGATGGAGATCCCGGGGCCGATGCCCCCCCTGATCCGGGAGATGCTGGAGAACCCCGAGATGTTCCAGGAGGAGGCGGGAGCGGGGCCCCCCCCGCCTCCAGAGCCCCCTGCCGCCCAGGACAGCCCCCCCGGCCCCCCCAGCGCCCCATAGCCCCCCGCCTGTGCTGGGGGGGGCCCCCGCCACCCCCTGCCGCACTTGGACATTCACAACTGCCTTCCAGGGCCCCCCCCTCACTCCGGGGAGGGGGAGCCCCCACGGTGCCCCCCCCCCAATTTTGGGGGGGGCTCCAGAGACTGACGGAGTCGGCCTGGGGAGACCCCATGGCACAGCTATTGCCTTAAGCTGGGGGGCCCGGGGGGGCCCCCCCACCCCAACCTCAGCTTCATGCCAAAGCCCCCCCCTGCCCCTCTGCCGCCCCCGCCTTGTATTGGGGGGGATTTGAGGGGGGCAATGATGGACAGAAATTGCCCCCCCTCCCCCAATTGATGCCTGACACCCTTCGGGTGCCCCCTACCCCCTTTACGCCCTCTCCCTCATCAAGCGGGAGGGGGGGGGGCACCCAGGCGTTGGGGACTTTATTTATTGGAGACAGGGTGGATTTGGGGGGGGGCACCCCCATTTCCCCCCCCCGAGCACTGCTGGGGTACAGGCAGGACCCCCCCATGCCGGGGGGGGGGGGGGGCATTTTATTAGCTGGTTTATTTTATATTTTAGGGAGGGGGGGAGCAGCTGCTTGTGGGTGTTGCTTTTTGACGCTGTTGGGGTGGGGGGGCCCCAAAATCCCCCCCCATTCCCCCCCCCCGGCACAGAACACTATAGAGACCAAAGATGGGGGACACGAGGTGACCCCCCCCAACCCCCCCCGTATTGTTGGGGGGGGTCCAAGCCATAGTCATGGTGACCCTAATGCCATGGGGGGCCCTGCCCGGTGCCCCCCCCCCCCGGGGCAGCTTTGGGGGGGAGGGGTGTCACACCCCAACAACCCCCAGGACCAAACTGCCCCACCCCCAAACGTCTGTTACCGCAAGCCTGGTTTTGGGGGATGTCCCTGCCCCCCCAGTTTGCCCCCCCCTTATTTTAGGGGTGCACAGCCCTTGGGGGGGGGGTGCTGTTACACTACACGGGGGGGTGCCCCCCCCCCGGGGCAGCACTTTTCACCCGTTATTTATTCCTTTGCGTTTACACCGGGGTCCCCCCGGCCCCGGGGGGGGGGGGCCCCCTGCCGCTGCCCCCCTGCTGCCCCCCCCCCCCCCCCCGTGTCCGAGCTGGCCCCCCTCGCCGGGGGGGTCCCCCTGCCATGTTTACAGCCCACCCGCCCCCCCTTGCTGGGGGGGAGACGGGACTTTTCTATTTTTGCAAAATAAAGTGATGGAAATTTGGGGGGGTCCTGGTGTGCTCGGGGAGGTCGGGGGGGCACCGCTAGGGGACCCACCCCGGGTTGGTGTGGGACAGTTTGGCGTGAGGGGGGGGGGCACCCTGGGGTGCTGGAACCCCCCCCGGGACAGTGGGGACGCTTGGGGGGGGCTGCAGATTCTCGCCGGGGGGCGCCCCAGCCCTGCGGAGCCGCACCGGGACCCCCCGGCGCCCCGACCCCCAGCCACGAGTGTTCCTGGGCCCCTCCCCCCCCAGTGCTCCGGCACCCCGACCCCGACCCCCACCCAAGGGTGTTCCTGCCCTCCCCGCATCCCGACCCCCTCCCAAACGCCGCTGTGGGCCCCCAGGGACCGCGACCCCCCACCCAAGGGTGTTCCTGCTCCCCGCTCCCGCACCCCGCTCCCCCCCGAGTGCCCCTGTGTCCCCCTCCGGCACCCCGACCGCCCCCTCCCGGGGTGCCCCGCTGGTCCAGACCCCGACCCCCACCCAGGGGTCTCCCCCCTCCCGGCACGGTGCCCCCCTCCCGGGGTGGGGGGGAAAGGCGGACCCCTGGGTCCTTCCTGCGGGGTGGGTGGGGGTCAGGGTGCGGCTCCGGCTCCGCACCTGCGGGGTTTCGGCCCCCCCCGCTGCGGGCAGGATGCGGCCCCCGCCCCCCCCCCCCCCCCCCCCTTCCCCCCGCCCCGTCTCACAGTCGCGCCGGGGCCATGGGGCGGCCGGGGGGGCTCCTGCTGCTGTTGCTGCTGCTGGTGGCCCAGGGAGGGGCTGGGGCAGGTGAGGAGGGGGGGGGGCACGCGGGACGGAGGGGACTGACCCCTCCAGACCCTCTGAGCCCCCCCCCGGGTGTCCCCAGGGTCCTGCGAGCCCCACGCGTCTTGCGAGGCGTGTGTCCGCTCCCACCCGCGATGCGCCTGGTGCGAGGACCCGGTGAGTGCGGGGACCCCCCTGACCCCCCCTCCCGAGCGCCCCCCTCCCCCGACTCCCCCCCCCCCCCCCCGACCCCTCCATCCCTGGACCCTCCCACCCCCCTGACCTCTCCCAGACTCCCCCCGACCCTGAACCCCCTCGACCCCCCTGACCCCTGCCCTGACCCTGGACCCACCATGACCCTCCCCCAACCCCCACGCAGGGTGCTGGGGGTCGGGCTTTGGGGGGTCCCTGTGCTCTTGCGGGTCGTGGTGGCTCGAGGGGG